>NC_050081.1:20480443-20790794 GCF_009764565.3 Dermochelys coriacea | reverse complement strand
GGATCAATGATCAGAGGCACTAACAGATTCCAAAGGGAACCATGTACAGATCTCCTAGGTCCATAAGATAGCAACTGCAAAGACGGAAAGTCGAGTGTCCAAACAGGGGGTCTTCTGGGTTCGAGTGTGGTACCATTTATCCTGTCTTTTAAGGGTTGTCCTTTGTGCAGTGTTTGGTAACTTGTGGTTCATACCCAGTAAGGAACTATTAACGTGCACTGGATCGGAAAAAGTGGAGGACCAGATCCTATACTCATGTAAATTGGTGTCATTCTATTCAAGTCCACAGAGCAAAATCAGTTTACACCTGCTGAGGATCTGGCCCTGGGTTTTACAGTAACACTGCACAGGATCGCATGCTGCGGACAAAGGCGGGTTTTGGTAGCACGGGTCAAGTGTTGTTAGAAATCAGCTCACTCCCTCCTTTTTCATGGATTTGCCCTTTCTTTCTTTGAGATGCAGGTGGTCACCCTGCCTTTAACAGAAGGGGGAAGGCCCACGGAAGTGAGGGAATCGGTGAAACTCAATCCGCACAGTACACAGAGCTGTGCACTAAAAGTTTGCTCCCTTCCCATTTATCAAGCATTATAGCATCTACAAAGGTATTTTCCGGAAGGCTGGGAAAGGCATCTCCTGTGAAAGCCATTGAGAATAAAGCCCCACACTGATAACTACCCCTCTCCCACCGTGCCCATATTAAACAGAGGAGCGTAGTCATCTGCAATCCATTTGGATGATGGCTGCCCTCTCTGTGGAGGAGCAGAGCAGCTGCCACAGGCCACATAGCTTTTTCTGATGTAAATGTGAATCTCTGCTGACACCTCGTGGTCACAATGCATAGGATAATTGAGTTTGATTTCAAGTATGCTAGGCCCTTCTCCCGTGCCTAGTAGAGTCTCCAAATGAGATAGGTGTGGATTCATTAGCAAGGAGTGTCTTTGCTGTCATGGGTTTGTGTCCCAAATGTAGGAACATTCCTGGGTCATCATAAGATGTTAGATGCACATTTCAAGATGCTCAAAATGTTCGGGCAGAGCTTTTACTCTATACTCTGCATGAAATCCTGGCTCCACAGAAGTCAATGAGAGTTTCTTCACTGACTTTCATGGGGCCAGGATTTCATCCTCTCTGTCTGGGTTTCTCTTTATGGTTGTTCTTCAGGGATTCTCTGTGTATAAACACTGGACAGAAACATTCCTGGGATCACATATTTCCATGTAGATCAATATGAAAATGTGTGATCCCAGAAATGTTTGCAAAAGACAATAGTTCATAGCTTTGCAGCATCCAAATCCAGATGTTTTTGGTGAGAAAAATAGATGACCTGGGAATTAAACCCAGGCCCCTTGGCTCCCCTCCAGATGTTCTACCAGCTGCTCACACCAAGTCCCCTCTGGTCAATTACTTTACTTGATGCTTCTAATCAACAATATTATATATGTGATGCTATAAACTTTTGTATTTAATATTAGCTCATAACTCAGCATCCAAAACCAGATGTTTTTGGTGAGAAAGAAATTGATGACTTATCAGAGGATTGAACCCAGGCCCCTTGATTAACTTCCAGATGGTCTACCAGCTGAGCTGCAAAGCTAACTGGTTACCTCCTGCTCCCTCTGGTCAATTTTTCTTCATGAAAAGAAAAAAGAAAAAAAGGCTTTCAGATCTCCCAACCCAACTTACAAAAATACGTGAGAAAAGTTTTTATAATCATTTCTAGAAACAGGAAAACATGGAGTTGTGTTGAGGCAGCACAAGACATCGCCCTTGGAGAAGACCATTTCAGTCCCTCACATCCCCTTCCTTAGTGCCTTAATTTCCAGGCAGTGTGGAGGTTTCATATAGACATGTGACCTGGAAAAGCATAATGTAAGATTAAGTTGAACCTTACCATGCCGCTTATTCAGCATCTCTCTGCTCAACTGTATAGTTGCAAGGCTCTCCATAAGGCTGTTGATGGGAGCCCAGCGATATGCATGATATAGCAAAGTACATATACTACTACAGGCTGTAGTCTGGACTTCTGTGGAGCTGGAGCATGGAATGCAGTAACTTTAGATCTCGGGAAATATTACAAGCCCCGACTTAGCAAAGCACGTAAGCACTTGCTTAACTTTAAGCAAATAAATACTC
This sequence comes from Dermochelys coriacea, assembly GCF_009764565.3. Lineage (NCBI taxonomy): Eukaryota > Metazoa > Chordata > Testudines > Dermochelyidae > Dermochelys > Dermochelys coriacea. Next base: position 20,788,661 of record NC_050081.1, on the reverse strand, counting down.
CCATTGAAATCAATGAGCAGGCTCATAGGCTTAAAGTTAAGCACATTCTTAAGGGCTTTGCTGGATTGGGCCACAAAGAGGGAATGCTGTGCAGGCTGCTCTTTTCATAGCATTGCACTGTTGCTGTGGTTTAGAGTCTCACATATGTTGCTGTATCATAGATATAATGATCAGTGTGTTCCAGGATACATAACAGATTTCACAAGGATGGGTTGGCTTTTAAATCATAGATGCAAAAATTTGGTAAAAACCTTCCATGCCATGAAAGCCAAAGCATCAGAGTCTGAAAAGTCTTCTTCAGCATTAAAGGGGCATCATCCACCTCAGAAATCTCATTTGTGTCTAAAAATGGTTGCCCACTATTGTTAAAGGCAACACTTAAGAGTATTATCACTTAAAGAAATTAGATTGAAAAAGATTTTTTTTCTTTATTTTTAGTGTTTTTTTGGGCATTTGAGAGTGCTTTAGGAATAATCAAGTCGTGGTTTCCCTGACTAGCTAGTCAGTTTGTATGCATGTTCCACAGGACAAACAGGGAGAGAAAAACATGGGAGAGAAAAACAGGAAAATGTGATTGTAAAAGCATCAGAATTGGCAGTGCGGACTCAGGGGCAGACATATGACCTGAAATAACTTTAAACTCATTTTGTCATTTAATTGACTAGATTTCAAGATGATGATGTGTCTTTAAATTAACTTAATTATTTAAAAAAGGATTCTGAATCTGTTTTTGCAAACTTCAGGTAGATGTGACAATTCCCCTCTATTCGGCACTCGTGAGGCCACATCTGGAGTACTGCGTCCAGTTTTGGACCCCCCACTACAGAAAGGATGTGGACAAATTGGAGAGAGTCCAGCTGAGGGCAACAAAAATGGTTAGGGGGCTGGGCCACATGACTTATGAGAAGAGGCTGAGGGAACAGGGCTTATTTAGTCTTCAGAAGAGAAGAGGGAGGATTTGATAGCAGCCTTCAACTACCTGAAGGAGGGTTCCAAAGAGGATGGAACTAGGCTGTTCTCAGTGGTGGCAGATGACAGAACAAGGAGCCATGGTCTCAAGTTGCAGTGGGGGAGGTCTAGGTTGGATATTAGGAAGCACTATTTCACTAGGAGGGTGGTAAAGCACTGGAATGGATTACCTCAGGATGTGGTGGAATCTCCATCCTTAGAGGTTTTTAAGGCCCGGCTTGACAAAGCCCTGGCTGGGATGATTTAGTTGGGGTTGGTCCTGCTTTGAGCAGGGGGTTGGACTAGATGACCTCCTGAGTTCTCTTCCAACTCTAATCTTCTACAATTCTATGAATTGTGTGCAAAGGCACCAGATTCCTGCTACCATCAGCAAAGTGAGCTGTTTGGCCTGAACTCTATCAAAACTAAGCCTGGCCAAAAATGGAAAATCCAAGATTTTAAATGTTGGTTTCATTCCAATTTGGAAAGTCAAAATCTCAGAATTTTTTGCAAATATCCCAAAATATTTCATTTTGACCTTATTGAAATGTCTCAATTTGACTTTATCATTTCAATTTTTGTTATGTCATATTATTTTCAGTATATTCAGAACAACAAAGTCAAAACTAAAACACTACAATGATTTCCCATAGAAAATTTAAACACAATCGATATGTTCCCCTGAAACGTTTTGATTTGGCAGAATCAACATTTTCAAGAACACTGTCCCACTGGAAAAATTTCAATCAGCTCTAATGAAAACACCCCCCAAAATCCCACTGAGCAGTTTGCGATCACACATCTTAGCAAGTGTGTTTACTGAGCAGAGAGGTGAGAGAGGAAGATTGCTGGGCAAGGGGTGATGGAAAAAGGGACAGGCTGGGGAGCTTAGAAGAAAAAGGGACCAAGACAAATACCAGCAGGAACAAAAGGTCAAAGAAAAGCCCATTGAGGCCACATGCCTAGATCCAGCTCACTTAATCAGAGTCTCAGGCTGGGACAGATCACAGGCAGAGCAAGAGTAGAAGCTCTATGGGTTGCATAGTATCACACACATTTAGTCTTTTAATAGTTACAGAAATCACAATGGACATGATCCTATGAGGTGCAGAGCACCACTGAAGTTAATGAGAACTGAGGCTCCTTGGCACTTCATAGGTGCACTCAGCACCTGGCAGGATTAGGCCCAGCATGAATACAGTCCAAACAGCTAAACTGTCTCAAACGCAATGTAGCAATAGGTCTATAGTTATGGGCCCGACATGCCAGGACACAACCAGCGACTGGGAGAAAGAGAGAGCTAACTGGAGTCCATTGTAAAGAGAGGAAAATGTGTAGTGTAGGTAGAATGACACAGCAAACACACCAATTGAGTCGGCGTGTGAAGTTGACCCCCAAAGCCAATGGTACACAGGGCCATCCACGTGGAACAGAAGCTGCCTAGATGGTTCCCAAGACATTGGGAAACATGAGCCTGATTTTCCTGACCAAACCAATTGTCTGCAACAGGGAATATGGTTTCAAAGATGCAACGAGCTTGGTTCTCCTAACACTTAAGCTGGTGTAACTCTATTGACATCAGTGAAGAGACTCCTGATTGGCACTGGTATAAGAAATTTTAGCAAATATCCCTTAAAGAATTACCCCAACAGCAAAGCATGGTGGCCAGAAAGCTCATAGTTAAGGCTAACAATTTATCGACTGATATTTTTAGTAAAAGTCACATACAGGTCACGGGCAATAATGAAAAATTCACGGAAGCCAGGACCTGTCCCTGACTTTTACTAAAAATATCCCTAACAAAATGGGGAGCTCAGCTGCGGGGTCCCCACACCACCTGCAGAGGTGGGCAGCTGCAGAGTAACAAAGGTCCCACACAACAAAGTCCCAGTGTCCTTTTGTTACTCTGGGTCCCATGGTCTTCATACCCTTCTCTCAGGATTTTCAGTCCCCTTTATCCCCTTCTCAGGGGCCTCACATCACCCTCCCCAGTGGCTCGTAGGGGAACCCAGCCCACCCACTACAATGTGCTCCAACAGATCCTATAACCACCAGCCAAGGGCTGCTCCACCAAGACTCCTTGCTGCTGCTGCCTCCCTGAACTACTTCCGACCATAACTGGTCAGGAGGTTTCCTCCCACAGCCTCTCAAAGTTCACCCTTCTCTCAGGGCCAGGACTCGCAGGGTTGTCCCTGGGATCCCGTCAAAATTCCTGATTCACAGTACAAATTGAATCCAACTTCTGCCCTCCTCAGTCCTGACTTTCATCCAGCTTTGTTCTTCCACTGAATGCCTCTCAGGGCTCTTCCCCTGGAAGTTTAGATGCTGCCCTTCTATCAGGGATTAGCATCTGTGCTACTCCACCCACTAGCTGCTCCTCATCTCTCCTGGTCTTCGGCCAGATTCCTCTCCTCAGGAGAGGACCCCAGGGCCAACTCTCCCTCTGGACTTCTTCCTTGATGTTTCAAGCCTCTCAGTTCCCTTTGCTAAGAGGAGGGACTGTGAAGTTCTTCCCTCTCTCTCAGCAGCCCCCTTTTGCTCCCAAATACTCTCTTTATAGCAACCACCCAGCTGGGTCTACTCCTTAACTGGGCATGGCTCATCCTCCAGGTGCAACCAGGTGAGTTAATTGACCTCTCACACTCCAGTTAGCTCTTTCACAGCCAGGATAGTGTATACACCCCATCACAGAAATCTAATCCAGTGTGCACCCAATCAGTAGCGTGGTCAAATGGTTAGAGCATGAGTAGCAGCCCTTGACTCCTTGGTTGAGCTCTCATTCTCTCTTTCTCTGCCTCAGTTTTGCAGTATGGTAAAATTAATATATAACTCCTAAGGGGGTTGTGACTCTAGGTTATTAATGTTTGTGAAGCTGTTCAGGTACATCTTCACTGCAGAATCAACTCAAGCAATCCACACTCAAGTCACTTTCCTTGCAATGCAGACTACCAGCCCTCAATTGTTGTGTCTCGGCACTAGCCTGCATCCATGCCACAGCATGGTCCTGTTAGCAGCTGACAAGGTGAGCTGCTATCCCCCTTCATGCTGGCCAACTCGCCTTACTACCACCACCCATGAGTAAGGGGTTTTGTGTGGGGACGGGTTCAAGTTAACGGCTATAAGACATGGTAATTCACTAGTGGAAGGCAAGCCCTTGGAATCTGTGGACAGATGCACTACAGAAGTGCACAGAATTATCCTACCCTCTCTGCCCACCCGGCCACAGTATTTACCCCTTTGCTCCTGGGCCTTTTGTCCACCTTCCCCCACATTATACATCTGTGTTAGTATTTCACAGAGCATCAGTGGGATGCCAGGTCACAGTGGGCAGGTCTCCAGTGTTGCATGCACTGGCAGGAGTGAAGCAGTTAAGCAAACTTGGACCTTTTTCGGCTGCATTTGGAGCATGCACCTTTCAGCTGATTAGCATTTGCCATCACCGGTACTTCAAGACTAATCTGCTAAAATTGTTGCAGGAGCTGGAAACATGTGGATAGTTCAGCCAGCCAGAAAGACTAAGAAAATTTGAGAGAGAAAATCACGCTGCTGGTAAACTTTGTTAACATCCAAAGCAGCAGGCCCTGTCCAATCTACACAAGACCTCCGTTGAGCTAAGTCATTTCAAAACCATCAACAATATGTTTCACTGTACTCTTCGGAAATGCTGCACTTCCCCGTGGTGATGTTAGCCGCTCTCTGCGTCCAGGAGATTCTCCTCACTGGGGACACTCTGCAAAATGATGATCCCGCCAGACCTGAGGCTCAACTCCTCTGCTGGCATAATTCCGTTGAAGTCTGTCGTCCACAGCAGCAGAAAATTAGGCTTTTCTTCATCTTTGCCTTTACATTGCTTGGGGCGGTAGCTTTGTTTTCCTCATGCACTGACCTGGAACTTGAGACTTCCTCAGTGGCCACAAATGGAACAAAGTATTTCTGACGCAATAGTATCCCCACTAGACTCAGCTTCCGCATTATGGTCAGACCCAGGGATATAAATCAATCAGCTTCTATCCCATCATGGGACATAATAAGATTCATGCCACTGAGACAAAGAATCAAAGATGGCCTTTCTCCAGGCACAAGCTGCATAAATAAAAATACTTGGCCCTTGTACAATTAGTTTGTATCTTTGCAATCTGCCCTGAGCAAGGACAGCATGGGCTGCGCTGCCCAGGGTGCAGAGTGAGTGTGCCTGTATCACAAGCACTGCTGTGCTCCCTACTAAAGCAGGGCTCCTCCCACTTCATGCACTCCCTAAAAAAAATTGCTTATAGCAGGAAGTAGTCCTGCTCTGGCCAACACAACCAGAGATACAATCTAAGCAGGAAGGTCTTGCTGTCCCTTGTTCCCCATTAAGCAGCGGAGTAATGGCCGTTTGTGCTTTTCATATGGGGAGTGCATATGGGACTGTTAGATAGTGCAGTATTACCCTCATTCTAGAGATGGGGGAATGGAAGCATAAAAAGATAAGTGACGTACCTGAGACAGCAAGTCACTAGCAGAACTGGGAACAGAACCAAGGAGAGCTGGTACCGCTTGCTTCGCTCTAGCCACGTCTCCACACTCCCTCTTTGGTTGAGTGAGACCTACAATTTTACAAAGCACTGAATGGCCTTGTTTACAAGGAAATACTTCTCAGATGAAGACAAGAGTCTGCACAGGTGACCAAAGCTCTGATATATGAAGGGAATGTCTAATGAAAATCACAGAGCCTGCTCCATTCTAAGCAGAAGGAGCTGCAGCTTCTGGTTGCAGAAAGATGGTATGCAGCAATGAAAACAAGCAAATGGAACAAGATGAGACTTGGAAACCAACCAGATGTCTCAAGGGGGGGAAATGGGCAGCTATAGGGGATTAACATATGGACAGGTTGGTACTGCACTTAATAGCAGCGCTATGCAGACATTTAAGACCTGGGTTCTATTCTTCCCTCTGCCACTGATCAGTTGTGTGACACTGGGTAGGTAATTTCACCTCTACATCCCCTTCTCTGTTTAGACTATAGACTCTTAGGGGCAGGAATAGTCTTTTATGATGTGTCTGTAGAGCACCTAACACAATAGGACCCTACCCTCAGTGAGGCCTCTAGATGCTAACTGCAATACATATTGGTAATAATAATAATTTGGGAATGGGAAAGCAGAAGGAAAATGCACTGGGTTCCAGTCCCCTGGTCTAACTCCTCCGAAGGCAGAGGGTACATTTTAAAAGCACCTGCTTGGCTTAGGAGCTTAAGTCCCATGGACTTCCAAGGGAATCCAGGCTCCTGAATGCCTACGTCTCTTTTGACAATAGGACTTAGGTTCTTAGCCAGTCAGTTGGGCCCTACCTGTGGCACTGTGATTCCATCGGAGTTGCACCAGGGATTAGTTTGACCTTGCTTGCTCAACTGAGCTGGTAATTTAAAAAAAGGAAAGAAGCAAAGAGGGGGGAAGCAGCATTCTGATGAAACAAGAGATCCAAGCATGTGTTGTGCCTCGTTTCACCATGGCAGTGCTGCCCACTCCTGAATCCAAGAGAAAGAGCTCAGAGTGAGAATGGCAAGAAACAATAACTTCTTCATGACATCAAAGTGCAGGGGTGATTAAAAAAAACAACTACAAAGGAGAGAAGCAGCTACTTCTCTGCATGCTAGGAGATCGTATTATTGACCCCTGACATAGGCAGAGATAGATTAACCATTGATTGCCCTGGGCCAATTGAAATGTCCCCATGACAACCCATACCAGCCAATGGAAAACTTGTAAGAAAAAATCTCACACAAAGCCCTGGCTGGGATTGGGGATTGGTCCTGCTTTGAGCAGGGGGTTGGACTAGATGACCTCCTGAGGTCCCTTCCAACCCTGATATTCTATGATTCTATACCCCAGCTGACCATGATTCCAAGTTCTCCGGACAGCCAGGTCCCAAACCATCCAGGACTTCATAGATCAAAGTCAACATCTTGAGTCACACCGGGAAGTGAAAAGGAAACGTGTGCATTCACTAAAGAACTGGTGTAATTTGTTCCCTGAGATTAATGCATCATACTTATCATATTATTTACATTACATTCCTGACCAACTTTTCTAGTCACTATCCAAGCATAACTCCAGTGTCTAACCCACCTAACAGGCAGGGCAGCTGAATCCTGCCCCAGCTGGAGCTTCTGTGTGGGTCTTCAAGTGTAGCTCCATGTAGAGTGAAGGAGTACTTGTGGCATGTTAGAGACTAACAAATTTATTTGAGCATAAGCTTTCATGAGCTAAATAGTCTGGAGTTCATAAAGCATGGCTCTCAGCAGTAGTGTTTTCCAAGAGAGAAGGCACTTGATAGAGCATCAGGAGTCCTTGGGTCTATTCCTAGCTCTGTCCCCAATATATTGTGTGGCTCCAGACAAATCACTTCACCATTGGGCATCAATTTCCCCCGACTGAAAGGGACGTTTCTCTTCCTTTGTAAATGACAGATGCGGTCTCTGGTTTACTCTTTTCATGGCCTTGGCCTGTTTTATCCATGAGTTAATGCATCACTGGGTAAGGATGTCATAGTTCAGGGCAACTGCACCTGTATTTCCCCTCACTCCAGGGAGGACCCACACACTCAGCCAGGGGACCCACACTCAGTTTCCAGCTGCCCAGATGTTGCCTTTCAAACACGTTTCTCTTCCTTCTGACTACGGTATTCCCAGGCTGGACAGCAGTCTTTCCTTCATTGTGTCATTCCCAGCATATCCAGGTTGCCCTAGGACACCTGCTTGCTGCCTCTTCAGAGTCAGATTACAGTGTAATTGCTACAGACAGAATTTACCATACAACTCTTTCTAAGCAAGCCAACTTTATTCCTAAGCATCACAGAGAAAACATTAAAAACAATAAAAGAACCTACACACATGCTAATAACCTTACCAGAGTTCATCCAACTCTCCCATGGGCTCTGGCAGGAGCAGTCTTTTAATACCCCACCCTTGGGACATCCTTATGATTACAAGTTCATCAAAACTTCAGCTCAGAACAAGCCCCAAGTCTGGTGAGGCCCCAGTAGGCCAAGTTCTGGGACCTTCCATGGGACAGGAGACCTATCCATTCACTGCACCAGGAAGAAGGCCCTAAGGGTAGGTTCAATCCCAGACTTTTATGCAAAAGTATTTTCTTTGTCTGCTGGTATCTGGAGACTCCAGTTTGAACTAGTGTTTGTGTATCAGTCCAGGGAGCTTCAAAGGCTAATAATGGAGGAAGTTCATTAACATCCCCTGCCCACTAGAAAAGATAACATACAAATCCACAATACACATTTTAATACCCAAAGATATTAACCCTAATTCAACAGGGTTTAACTTAAGTCAGTAAAGTTTACCTTACTTCCCTAACATTTGTTCAGTATATTACAGGATGTTGCCAGTCTGTCACAAAGGGCAGTTTGAAAGAAGTTTGTGGTGTGTCTCTGATCCAGTTTCAGTAAAACATCTTTATTTGTAGGTTTTTAAAACAGAAGTGGCAGTACCATCCCTGTTCCCTGTGGGAACTGTAAAGGCTTTTCCACGGACACCTCAGTCAGATGTCAGTAAGGAAAGTTACCGTTCCATGGACTATTACACTGAAAATAAGTAGAGACAGGAACTCAGGCAAGCTGTATGCTAAGCCCAGCAGCCCAGTTAATCCATTCATATATCTTCCTTCCACACCTCTGAAACATACCCACAAACACCTGCTCCCTTAAAGGTCTCACCTCAGGTCTGTGGTCTACAGATGCAGCCTGGACCAAATAATCAAATCTGCTTGGTGCTTTATAATCCCTTGAATTTGTATCATGCACAACAAGGACACCGGCCAGGGATGAACAGCTGGAGACACAGCTGCAAAGCTTCGCTAATGTGACTCTGCATAATCATAGTTGATATTAGAAGTATTCTTTGGAGAAGGAAATCATTTTGGGAGATGTGTCCTAATTGAGTGGGGCTCTGCGCTTCCCGATTTCTAGCATTCACTGAGCTTCTTCCTCTTGGTGTGCTTTTATTTGATGAGCTACTGCTGAGAACTGAAAGCAAACTCTTTCACCCAGATAAATGAATGAACATGATGGGAAGACCCTTTAAAAGACTGGAGAGTCCTGGAAGCCCAGACATTAAAAGAACAAATGTGCAGCTTATGTAAATGGGTGAAGCTCCATGGGACTCCATTTTGTCCATTGTTTATGTGTTAGAATGAGACCAGCTCATGTGCAAGAGCCGCTAAAATAGAAACACTGATCTCAGAGCAGGCCTAGGCCCAGACTTTGCTGCATCAGGGCTGCAATGGCAACTTCCAGGAGCCTGAGGGAAATGTACAACTTGCATATAATTTACATAAATAATTCCCTAACAAGAAAAGGCATGTAACCATCCTCTTTACTTGTATTTGCCTTGTTCCTTGGATAGAAATTGCTTGTTGTTGGAGTTTACGAACAATAAATAAAATGTGATTTTGACAATTATATCCTCATTCTGCACTTACAGGGAGAGCATGCACCAGTGGGCTGCATTTTAGGGACTCTGCATTTGGATCTCAGACCCCAGTTTTGGTATCCCTCTCTTCGAGGGGCTGTCTTCCCTGACAGAGATGACCTCAGCTGCAAAGTTTAGATCTATATCTGAATTTACCCAGATTTGGGGAGTACTTGGAGATGTCCTTCTCAGTGTCAACCATTGTGTAAAGTTGTTATATAAATACGTACATGGGGAACATACATTTAATAATGGGCTCTTCAATCTAGCAGAGAAAGGTCTAATACAATCCAATGGCTGGAAGTTGAAGCTAAACAAATTCAAACTGGAAATAAGGTGTACATTTTTAACAGGGAGAGTAAGGAACCATTGGAACAATTTTACCAAGGGTTGTGGTGGACTCTCCATCACTGACAATTTTAAATCAAGACTGGATGTTTTTCTAAAAGATCTGCTCTAGGAATTATTTTGGGGACATTCTCTGGTTTGTGTTATACAGGAGATCAGACTGGATGACCATAATGGTTCCTTCAAGCCTAAGAATCTATGAATATAGACTATCATATCAAAATGGGGACACCTGCAAAATATGGTTCTATGGCTTAGGTTAGGGTCCAGGATTATGTATATACCTGCATACACATATGCACAAAATCTATACTTATATGCTTGTTTTAAACTGTTCCAAGGACATCAGAGAAAAGAATCTGCCTAAATATTGTGTTATGATGATTTGAAGTGGTGGCCTCCATGAAAATAGCCTCTACTTTTCTCTCCAAGAGCACAGCACAGCAATTTGTTCAAAAATAAAAGGGATAAGAAGGTGAGGTAGAAATTAGAACATACGCCTAATCTGTATTGTGATGGCTGTAGCCAAGCCAGGATGCAACAGAATGACAGCTACAGTAGAAGAGAGCAAATGCATGGTGAAGACAAGAGAACATGGCTTCGATGAAAGGCTCTGCGGTAATTCACCATTCCTTGATTTGAGAGAGCAAATGCCATTGAGATTACTGGCAATGCTTGCCTGGAAAGACAATGAAAGCAGAGCTGAAGTGTAACCCTTTGTAGGAATTCAACTTTTCTGTGGCTCCCAGTTCTGAAGGCTGCATTCAAAGGAGAAATGAAGCTTTAACAGGCAAAAGAAGGAAGGTCACATGAGATCTCTGTGCCAGATTAAGAGACAACATACCACACACACCCTGCCTTTCATGAAGAAACTCAGCTTCCCATGGCATTGATGGGATATTCATCTAAGGTATTTATCTGGCCCCTGTTACCCTCATAACTGAGCATCTCACAATCTTTAATTCATTTATCCTCACAATACCCCTACGTAGTAGAATAATGCTGTTATCCCCATAGGGAGCTAAGGCACAGAGAGATGAAGTGATTTGCCCAAGAACAGACAAGAAGCCTGTGTCAGAGCAGGAAACTGAATCCAGGTCTCTTGGATCCTAGTGCCCTAACCACTGGGACAGCCTTGCTCCCTCTTCAAAAGCACTAATGTTTATTTTATGTTATTGAAACCTGCTCCAAAGATGGAAAAAGTCCCATCAACTCCAGTGGGCTTTAGACCAAACCCTGAAGCCATCTATTCCCTGTCTTTACTCGTGCAATCTATGAAAACAGACACCAGTTTTGGAGAATTAACTTCTCTGAATGGCCCAGTTGCAATTTAATTGGGGTGGGGAGGGCAGCAGGGAAATCTGAGGATGCAGGGCATAAAATTTAAGTTTGCCAAGCCATGGATGCCAGGAGTTTTATAATTGAAGGTGGGAAGATAAGCTGCAGTGAATCGTTTGCTAGCAGAATGTAACCTCTTTCCTGTCCAACGTCTGTGGGTAGACCGTGATTTCCTTTGGATTAGATCCTTATCTGAATGTAGGCAACCCACGTTTTGCAAGTTTTTGTTGGTGATGTTGTTAAGCATTAGCTCTTCCTATGCATTGTTTATGCAGGGGGCGAAATGTGTGTGATTATTGTGAGGATATGTGTAATGTTTCTTTAAATCTAACAAAAAGCTAGACTGAAGGGAGCTGGGAAGAAGCTGCACAGTGAAGCAGGGAGAGACAGAATAGTTTGTAGGGCGAACACTGGCTGTTCTCCACATAGTAAAAAATCTCCTTGCTCAGCATTAGAAGAAAGCAATCTTTTTGCGGTTCTTGACCATTGTCACATGACACAAAGGGCGGAAAAAGGGGGTGACTCTAAAATTCAACGTACAGGAGTTTCCAGCTGGAATAATCTTGTCCTGAGGATGTTTTCGGCAGCAAAGCAGGTAGGGGAAATCCTCATTTAGACTGGGCACGGATGTCTGGAAGCAGACCACTTCATTCCCTCTACACTCCTTATCATCAGCCCAGCACGCTGATGAAAGAGCTCCTTGTGCTTCGTGACTGCTTTTTAAAAAAAAAAAAAATAACTTGTTTAAAAAAATACATTTGTTCCTCAGAAACCTCTGAACATCAGATGGAACCAATTAAAACTAGGTGAGCTCCGGGGGGGGGAGAGGGTAGAAGAGAAGAAACACAATTTGGTTTTCAACTTCAAAGTGGTTTAGAAAAATTAAAAAGCCCAAGCCCTCTAATACAAGTATATCCCTAGTAGGGGGAGGGCAGAGAGAGGGCACTTATAGCATTCTCAAGTGCCCGCTTTCTTCTCCCACTTCATTCGCCTGACTCAAAAGGAGCTGTGTTTGGAGCCCCTGCCAGCTGATTAGTCAATGAAATGGAGGTTAATTGCCACGATTCTTTGTGTGCCCTCCCATTAATTATCTAAAAAGGTGGCACTGGGGGTGGCATCTGGCGAGGCATCAGCAGCAAGAGCCCCATTGGCGCGTGTCACACGGATACACACTCACTTCCACACAATCCCTGCAAACTGCCTCTTGTGTCTGCCATGCTTTCATTTCAAGCTTGCTGTTCCATTGAAAAACACAATCTCAGGAGACAAAACCATTATTGGGATTTAGGAGCTTACAAGTCACAAGCAGATCGGCTATGGCAGCCAATCCAAAGAGTATCACACTGGAGCAGAAACACTAGTCCCCAGACCTTTCTCTTGGGCCCTGCAACTGGAATGATGCAGAGGTCTCATACACCAACCAGTGGCCCTGTGCCTGATGTACTGAGGGTATGAGTCTGTTACAGCCTCAGTGAGAGAGCCAGGCTTGGTAGCTCCAGCTGTAGCAGTTTGTGCTTTTTTAAATTTATTTATTTATTTACGTTCTGGAGGTCCCTGGTTTAGATCCTGGTGTGCCAGCCAAAGGTGGCAGCTGTTACAGGGGCACACAGGCTGCAGCATGCCACACAGCTGATTGCTGCAGGCAGCCTCATAGGATGGGCTTGGATTTGTTGGATGGGGGAGACAGGCCAAGGATGAGCAGGAGCAACAAATAGCCAAGTATCCATCCAAAGGGATGGGTGGGAGGATCTGTCCCAGGTGGTACTGGCGGGAGTGGGGTTTGGATCAGTGCTCATTTGACCCAAACCGATCTGCCCTTCATAGAAGGCCACAAAGAAATACAGCTGTGAGTAGCACTCAGCCGCCAGCACCGCTTCAGGCAACGGCAAATCTCCCCTGGAACCTGCCTGCGGATTCAGAGCCCTGTGTCTCTTTGACAAATGCATTCCCTGCAGTTTGAGAGCTAGGGGCAGTAGGAAGGAGCCCTGTCATTGGGTGTTTTTTGTTTTAGGGAGATTTTCAAAGCACCTGCAGGATTCGGGAGCACAAGTGTGATTGATTTTCACGGGGGCAGAATTAGAAGCCAATTTTAGGATTAGAACAATTTCCTACCCCTGGTGGTCAGGTCTGACCAATTTGGGAACCTTTTTCTTTTGAGAAATCAGAGGGGTTTTAGACCTATTTCAACGTTTCTTTAAATGTGCAACACGTCCCATTGCCCATGAAAACAGAAGGCTGTGAGCATTATCTTAAACCACGTATACTGCAGAGACTTGTCAGTCAAGTTCACCCATACCGCTCTACTGATTCCCAGCACCTTTTGCTCCTGCAATTACAGGCCCTTTGGTGACATGGACTAATGGGGACCAGCTTTGAAACTGCCACATTTATTTTCATTTGTGACCGTGTTTGAACTCCTCATTCTCCAGAGATATTCATCCAATTCTTGGCCTCTCTGCTTAGGCTCCCACCGGGTGATGGTTTATGCAATGTGGATACTTGTCTGGTAGGGACTGGACCTGGAACACCAACTCATTTCACACAGGTCACCAAACAGCCACCTGCCAGTAATGACTTTCAGCCACTACTAGATGTGAACCAGTGACCTGGGGGTGAAATGCTAGTCCTAAATCACGCTCCCTTGAGCTATCCCATCTCCCATTCACCTAGCACTGGCTTTGTTTGTTCTTTTGTAAATTCATGTTGTTGGGGGAATGAGGGAGGGAATCAATAAAAAATAAATACTGAACATAAATAAGAAATCACTTGGCTGCTTCAAAATGGCATCAAATAAAGTACCCCACAATGGCCTGTAAAGGGTCTCTGGGCACATCATCTATCACTGATCCAACAAGTCCTACCCCCCAGCCTAATTTACTCACTATTAAAAGACATAAAACCAGACTTGCAAATTGAGGAAAAAAGATGAGTTTTATTTTCAATGAGGATTCTAATGGGCTTGATGCTGCCTTGCTTTTTGGTTGGACTAAAGCTGTTGGAGCCAAACAGATCTGGATTAGACGCAGGAGAATTCAGGTTCCTCCAACTCTGATTTTGGGTTGTTAAGACAGAGGAGCACTAGGCATCTGAACATAAGGTCTCTATGACCTCAGCCACCCGCAATCAGAACATGTGCCCAAGTCAACATGGTAAAGGGGGGATCATTAGAGTCATTATGAACTTTTATTTACCTGATTGCTGTCAGTCACCTATTGCTGCTGTCTTGCGAGAATTGCCTGTCTGCATCTCCCTGGCTACACATTTGCTGCATGCTCTGAACATACCATATTAGGGGACAGGACCCTCCTGTACGGTTGCTTCACAGCCAACCACGAGAACTGAGGTGCATTGTCAGAAAGGCGTGAGGACCCAAGCATGGAAAAGCGAGAAGTACTGCAGGTTAGGATTGAGGAACATTTGTGCATCTTTGTGAGGTCCAAGCCTGCAACAGCTAAGAGCCCTCCAGGTCATGTTTGAGGAGCATTACTGGAGCTGCATGGGTTAGTGTCACCAAACATCTCCAAGAGCATAAAATCTACCTGCCTCATCAGCAGAAAATCAGACACTATGTTTTGTGGAGGAGAAACCAATCACACTGGAGGGACAAGCCGCCAACAGGCCGATTCATGAAGGAAAGAGCAGCGTCTTGTCATATTCCCAAGCTCGATGCAGGCAAAGCTAAATCATCTCCAGCTTTGAGTCTCCCTGCTCCATGTATCCTCCCAGTACCTGCTATTTTTCTGTGCATCCTTGTGTGTTTCTTTCCTGCCACTAGTCTCCTGAGACAGCTAGCGTTCATCCAGAGGGTCCTTTGATTGTCCACAGTTAGGCTTGTAGCTCCTCCAGGGTTCTCCCTTGCCCATACAGCCTTCCTGAGTTTCTAAGTCATGCACTTCCTTGTCAGCAGTCAGCTTCTAAATTAAGCTGCCCAAGCATCAATGGGTTGAAAGAAGCATGTAGGTCAATAGGGTAAATTAATTGCAGCTTTCTTCAAAGACTGGACAATGTGAGTTTTGACTGCAATTTACAAAATGTTCAACACAGTGTTTCTCAGTCATGGTCCATTCACCACCTGTGTGCCATGGAGCCCTTACTGGGACCCACAAAACCAACCAGTACTAACAGGCAATGCAGCAATGAGCGTAAGGGAATTAAAAGATAGGCAGTTGCAAGGGAAGGGTGAACCACTGGCTTATTTCATGCCAGCCCTGTTGCCGAGTTAGCTACCTCAGGCTGGGATCTTCCCAGTTCTTGAGACTAAGGACATCTGCAGTCAAGTAAATGTATACATTGCTATGTCCGGTGCCAACAAGTGCACCAAGGCCCAATTCATTGCCAGAATAAGCAGCTGTTACTAGGCAGATTTCAGGTGAACTGCCTCCATTTACACCAATGATTAATTTAGCACTCAATTTCTGTGTTAAATGCAGAGAAATCTAGCCAAAGCCTTCATATAGAGGATCACAGGACACTACATGGGCAAAAACCAGCTGCGACACTGCACCCCATATTCTTCATAGTGAGATTAGTATAATATAATTATATCATAGTTATGATGTATCTCATGCAAAATAAGGCATGTGAGATGTCATTGGAAAGGTTATGGTTTGCTGAATATGATTATCCTATTTGTATGCATGTATAATTTTTGTTTCCAAAGTTATGAATATTGACTGTGTATCTATTTCATATGTAGCTATTCCTGGGCAACACCCACTAGGCAAAATGCTCTCAGTCTAGATGGCTGACTGGGAAGGACCCATTCAGGTTAACGAGCCATTAGGAAGAAACAATAGGCCTTATGAGAAGCATAGCTCCAACCTGGTGAGCCTTCCTATGAATGCTCCAAACAGCCCGTGGGGGGGATGGCTGCTGTGACTCTACAGGGACATGTGACCAGGTCACCTGGTGCTTAAGGATGTCAGTATTTTTCAACAGACTGGTATGGGAACCAAGCTTTGAAACAAAGGATTCTCGCCATATGCAAAAGCTATACAAGGCAGGGGAATGACATCATCTGGGTTCTTTACTGACACCCCACACAATAAGATTCCTGGAAACACCTGACGAACAAAGACTGAACTGGGGAAAGTGCTGGACCCAGGCGAAAGGGATTTTAGCTTATGAATGGAACACCTGGGTATTCCAAGCTGTAAGCAAGTGCACCTTGCCCCTTAAGAATCTGCAGCCTGTTTGTATCATCACTTAGGGAGAGAATATGCTATTCATATCCAATCTATTTAGTAAGCTTAGTTTGTGTTTTTGTTTATTTGCTAGATAATCTTTCATTTGTTTGCTATCCTTTATAGTCACTTAAAATCCATCTTTTGTAGTTAATACATTTATTTTTGCTTTATCTAAACCAGTGTGAGAATCTTAGCTCTGGGGCAGAAAGCTGTTGCATATTCCTCTCCACATTGAGGAAGAGGGTGAATTTTATGAGCTTATGCTGTACAGTTCCCTGTGCGGCGCAAGATGGTATAATTTTGGTTTACACTCCAGAGGAGGTGCTTGTCTGAGGAGCTGGAAGGAGTCCTTCCCATGCAGGGGCTGGTCAGAGAGCCTGCCTGCATATAACTGCAGTTGCGTGTGTCCCTACCTGTGTGAATGCTGGTGAAAGTACAGACTAGAGAGGGCTTTGCAGCTTATCACAGCAGTACAGTGTGAGAGGGAGCCCAGGCTGGTGAGTCAGGGGGGCTCAGTGGTACCCCAGTTCCAGGTAGTACCCCGAGGGGGAACCCATCACACCAGCATTCCATTTATTCCAGAAATATTCCTTCCCCCCTCCCCCCAAGGAGGTCCTGCATGGCCTTATTAGACCACTACAAGAATGCCCTATTTCTCCCACTACACACACCGCTCCTAACCAAGGCCCAGCAATACAGCTACCCTGCCCTTTTTTTTTATTATTAAAAGAGATGAGGAAGCAAGGCACGTAGGCAGTGACATGTGAGGACTGACCAAGCCATCTTGGGGATTTGCCAATGTAATTACTCAGATGCAAGGGTTTCTTCTGAGCAACACAAGGACCTCCATCTCCCTGTTAGCCCCATGGGCTAAGCAGGCATCTAGCAGGGCACTCCTACTGTCTCTGTTGTGTACAGTTGGAGCTATTAGTAAAGCAGCACATCTTTCACCCCAGTGGCAAATATGGTAGGGAAAGAGTGACTACACACTCTCACAGGAAGTGGGGGAAAGTCCATAAATAAAGATGAGCATAAGTGTGCCTGGTTAATAACTTCATTTCTCTCCTCTGGTTTTACACACTATCACTTGTAGCTGCTGCATGAGCAAAAATTCCAAGCAGGGAACCTTGTTGGCCTAAAGAGCACAAACCCTAATAAAGCGATTTACTGGGATGATTACAGCTACTTTCATTGCTAATTGGATACAGTGCACATTAGGGCTCTGCATATGAAAATACTGGGAAATTAAACTTAGTTTTTTATTGGAGAAGCAGAAGCCTTGACTAAAATCTGGATCGGGAGGCAAATGGTTCAAGTACAGCAGGCACGCAGTCTGAAACTGACTTGTCGCTGAAGCCTAGATTTGAGCGAGGAGAGGACTTTGAACAACGAGAAGCCCCTGGAATTGCCCTGGTACTGCTGCAGCCCATGTTAAGCATGACGACTTTCAAGTCATGTCATTTTGGTGTTAGAGAGATTGCTGGGGAGCAGGGCAGGCTCCAGCTTTCCAAGCAGGTGCTTGGGGCAACATTCAGAAGGGGGCGGCAGTCTGTGTCCCACGGCGGCAGCTCTGCCGTTCTTCCCGGCACAGCGGCTTTTGGGCGGCAGCTGTTGTAGCGGCAACTGCTTGGGGCGATCCCTGCTGGGGAGCACTGAGCGGAGTGGAGTGCGGCACTTCCTGCCACTCCCAACATCAACCAGATGCAGAAAATAAATGCGTTGCAGAGCCTTAAGTTCAACTATACCAGTCTACTGGTCTCTGAGCCAGCGAGGATGAAGGAGGCGAGTAGCGTTATCCCAGAAAGAGGAAGGCCAACATTTCCAAACTGGGATGCCTAGTGTGAGGCACCTGCATATATATAACAGCACCTATACGTGGACTGTTTCTTTCCAGAAATGCAGAGCATCTCCAATTCCTGTGGAAGGCCATCAAACTTTGCTCCATGTGACTGGCTACAGAGAGAGAGTCAGAGCCAGGATTAGAACTCAGGGGTTTCTAGCTCTCACTCCAGTGGTCTGGCTTCCTAAGGGACAATGCAACATGCACCTCCCAGTACACAGGGAGAGTGGCTAGCACTTCCTGTTCATCCCATAATAATCCCCTCCAGAACTCCCCCTGGGGTGACCCAATTCTCTACCACATCACATGCATGAGCCAGGTCAGTCACATATTCTGGCCCTCTGAGTTATTATTTCTCCTTCTCTCGACATTATAGTAAGCCCTTTCCCTCCCCAAGCTAAAGAAATCAGGGTATTGCTAATTCAACTGGGCCTGCATGTTTAGAGAGCTGGCCAGGACATGACTGTTTTTGCCACAAACCACCCCCCCTCCCCATTTCCTCCCCCCAATCAAATTTTGCTTAGCAATTTAGTAAGAAAGATTTGATTTTTTGTTATGCAAATGGACATTTGCTACCAGCTCTAGTTAGGTAGAGGTGCTGCTGGTTTATAACTGTGCAATACATTACCCTGCATTTCTCTCTCCACGATCCATTATTTCAGCTCCTGTGACTGCATCTTTAAGATCTGACCTGCCCCTTTAAATCCATGCTACTCACTTTCCCATTGGTCAACACTTCTAAATACAGCACATTGTTCTGGTAACTCAATCTCCACCAACACAAACAACTTTTCTTTTTTAATTTATGGAGGGTCAGGCTTGTAATTGTGCTCCCTTCTTTATTCCTTCCTACAGATAAATCATGTACATGACAGTTTAGCAGAATGCTGGCAAATTGGACATGACATTCTTATCACCACCAGTGTAATAATGTAACTCAAAGGGGGAGTTGCTGTATTGCATGCTGGGAGTTACAGGAAATACAGTAAGGATACCCTTTTCCAGCAGAGTTGTGCTGAATGCCATGGGCATATTGCAGAGCCAGCCTTGCATTCCTGACTTTTGTTTTAGTTTAAATATTAATTTGTGCTCATAAAAGTGCCAGATCAATTCCCCCATTTCCCCCACCCCCACAGAAGAAAAGCTTGTTTAGCCAGTGAAGGGATAAATATGAGCACACACTGTGCAAACCTAGGCCCCCTGTCCAACATCCACTGAAGTCAATTACTTGGGCCTTGGACCCCAGTTCCACAATGGGAGGACTCCAACAACCTCATTGAAGTCAATGACAGTCCATGTGGGGCATCTATTGCAGGTTCATTGCAGGGTCATGGCTTTACACTGGGGTGGGAGGGGCATTACAGCATTCTTGACCCTGCCTTGAAGGGACCATCTAAAGGCAAGGGGAGATGAAGGTGCTAAGCACCTTGCAGGATCATGCCCATTGTTACCATCTGATGGCTCTGTAGATGAGTTGTTGGTTTCAGCCCAGTTACCAGGGGACATCATCACTCTCACACCTTCTCCTATAGCTGCCAGCTGGCATCATCATCAGCACAGAGGGCAAGGAGACTCACCCTCTCGCTGCAGGAGGTGGTACTTCTAGGCCAGGTGAATCATAGCATGATGTGTTCACAAATGTTGCTTCCTATGTCTCAGCAGAGGTCAGTCTCTGGAGCTTTCCATCAGCACTTTTGCCAGGACCAAACTCCCCTGTTTAAAAAAGCAAACCAAACTTTCACAGGTGACACTTCAGAGTGCACTGCCTCCCCAGTCCAGGACAGCTGCTCCCCAGCAGTTGGATCCAAAGCAATAGGAACCTTCCCAATCATGTTAGCAGACTTGTAAAAGAAGACACCAGCTGGTGCGTGCTTTGTGGCTGCGCATGGCATAGCAGGCACTCCTTGTCTAGGGCCCCCTAACAGCTGACCTGGCCCTGCAGCAGTCTGCCTTGTCTCATAGCTCAGTCATGCAGCCAGGTCATGTTTAGTCCCACCCTTCCCAGACTAACAGAGAGTCCAAAAAACTAAACTCAATCAAACATAACTCATCACCCCTACCTGTGCTCTGCAGGGTTATCCTCCTGCTCTCATACAGGGCAACAGCTCTCAGGGCTTTCTCCCTGGAGACCTGGCTCTTAACTCAATAGTCCTTCTCCCCCTTGTTTCAGGGGGTTTCCTCTCCACATTTTCCAGTGGAGGAACCCAGAGCCCTCCCACTCCTCTGAGCTCCAGTCTAGCAACCCTATAGTAAGCATCTCAGATCTTCTCCTTAGGTGCCTCATTGTCTTGGTGCACTTCTCCCTATGTTGGCCTTCCTTCAGGCCCTTCCCCCAGCCCCAACCTAGGCTTACTATGTGCGTGCGTGCGTGCGTGCGTGCATGCGTGCGTGCGTGCGTGCGTGCCCTCCACTCTCCAACAACCAGAGAGGGACTGCAAACTTCTTCTCCCTACAGCCCCTTCCCCTCTGGGCTTCCTCCCTTTATACTCACCACCCAGCTCCTCCCCCAGCTGGGATTCATCTTCAATTGGGGCCTGGCCTACCCTCCAGGTGCATCCAGGTCCCTTAACTGAGCTTCAGTTAACCCTTTTAGTGCCAGTGGGGGGTATATGCCCCATCACAGGGTCCCTGAAAGGTCAGGGCTCAGAGTCTAGTTAAAGATTGGGTGGAAATCTTCAGCACCTGCCATAACATCAGCCATGTCCAGTGCCAGGTGGACATGATCCTTGTTTCAGCCAGGTCATTGTGCTGTTCGTGTCACAGTTAAAATTAATTTTATTTTTATTAGTTTACCCATTGGAAAGAAAATGGTTCTTTGTCTTTCCATGAGCATAAGGACAACTGGGGTTGTAACAAGAACATCATCAATGAAGGGGCAGCTGGAGATCAGATTTGACATACAGCTCATTGCATCCCTATAGTCTCACACTGAGTGTTGTCCACATGATCCTCAGGGGCACTTCATATCCCAATAGGGGGTGCCATGGGAGGGAGCAGAAGGTCACACAGATGTCAGGAGACAAATCAGAAGAAAAGCACCACAGACGATTTGCTGCAAATAGGTGAAAATTGCCCATCTGTGTGTCTCCAAGTTCCCTCCTTGTGTATTATGTCCCTGAGCTCAGATCCAATTAGCTGTGAAAAACATGAGTTTCATGTGAGAGACTTTGGGAGAGGGGATATAGAGAAGAGGCTAAAATAAAATACATAGAGTCCAGGAATTAAGAAAAGGGGGAAAAAAGTAGTGTGTGAGTGTACACATGTGGGTGGGTGCGTGCATGTTAATATATGTGTGCGTATGTGTGAGCATTTGTGCATAGACACTGCCTGTGCCCCCTGTTTTTCCTCAGGCACTGTTGGTGGAGGAGAAGTGACACACAGATGGATTAAGATGACAGGAGCTTCATGGTTGTTGGAGGAGGAATGGGCACAATTAGGCTATGGCTACACTACGAGGTTTTTAGTGACACACCTGGACCGCTACAGCCGTGCCACTTAGAGGCGCACAGTATAGCTGCTGTTTGTCAGCAGGAGAGCACAAAACAAAAGTTTTACTGACCAAGTGCCAGTGTAGACAAACCCTTAGTGTTTATTTAAAAGGCTGGGGCTGTGAGATGTTATTTGGGGCTGTCTTCATACTGAGTGTTATGACAATGAGCATCTGAGGGTTTGTAAAGTGCTTAGAGCCCTTCATAGGTGGCTTTTAAATTTAAATGAGTATCTTAGGGTTTATAAAGTGCTTAGAGCCCTTCATGCCTTTTCAATTTAAATGAGCATCTTAGGGTTTGTAAAGTGCTTAGAGCCCTTCATAGATGGCTTTTAAATTTAAGGAAGACATTAATAAAATATCTAAGCATTCCCAGGGTCCCAGACCTCCCCAGTGGCCCTCCATCCACACTCTCCTGTATGGAGTCCAGCTGCTTGGCAAAGGCTCTGTGCAGGAAAGGAGGAGCTGCATGTTGGAAGCATTCGCTCCAAAGATACAATTAAGGAGCTACCCATGCCCACATAGGAGGGAAACATCAGTTTAATGGGGATTGGAAGAATGTGGGTGCAGGAGAGGAGGGGAGGAAGGACATTGGAAAGATACTGGGAAAGCAAATGGGTGACCATTATCTTATGGCACTGAGTATTGCAATTAAAACCCCCTGGCGAGCCTGTGCCAGCTGACTTGTGCTTGGGTTCAGGGGCTGTTTAATTGCGATACAGACATTCAGGGTCCAGCTGGAGCCCAGGTTCTAGGACACGACAACTCGAGCTGTAGGACCCTGCAAGGTGGGCAGGTCCCAGAGATCAGGCTTCAGCCTAAGCCCAAATTTCTACACCGCAGTTAAAAAGCCCCTGAGCCTGAGCCCCACAAAGCCAAGTCAGCAGGTGTCTAATTGCAGTGAAGACACACTCTTAGTTGTCCTCTCCCTGCCATCACACAGTGTTAGTAACAAGGCTGGTACAGGACGGCACATGGGCAAACTGTCCATTAGATGGCACAAGCTGTTCAAGGATGGAAGGAGTATGTGAAAGGGTAACAAAAAGCAGAGTTGTCACCTGCTCCCCATCACCAGGACAGTGATGCTTTCTGAGCCCCAGCCATGTGATCCTCAGGAAAAACTGCCCCAAACAGTAATTTATTAAAGTTATATTTAAACATCCAGAAAATTGCTCATGCTACTTCTTAGAGCACCTAAAATCATAGTCTGATGGGCTCCAGGGAACCCCTTTGCATTTTGCAGCAGGTAATTGTCCTGCAACAAGGCCAAATGTCCTACAGCCCTCCAAGCAGGATGTATTTGGCTAAGATGCTGGCAGGCAGGGAACAGAAACTGTGCTTTGCTAGCAGAGACCAAGGGATTTTAACAACTTGAGCAGTTCAAAAAATGGCAGCTAGACAACTGAATTCCACTGCAGAGAGCAAGCAGCCCCAGTGTTCAACACCCTCTGAAGCATGAAATCCAAGGGTTGGCGAGCTTTAGAGATGAACAAAGATCAGTCTGTTTGTGGGATATGTACAGCCAGCACCAGTCGTGCAGACATCTCTTTTCTTTGAAAGGCACATGGGAGGAGAAGTAGCTAGAGTTCTAGTCTATCAACAAGGGGCCACAGACAGACAACATCCTACATGTGGAGTTTCAACAGATCCCACAATACAGCTGATCAGTCTCTGATGAACCATACAAATGGGCTTACCATAAGAACGGCCATAAGAACAGGTCAGATCAAAGGTCCATCTAGCCCAGTATCCTGTCTTCCAACAATGGCCAATGCCAGGTGCCCCAGAGGGAATGAACAGAATAGGCAATCATTGAATGATCCATCCCCTGTTTCCCATTTTCAGCTTCTGGCAAACAGAGGCTGGGGACACCATCCCTGCCCATCCTGGCTAATAGCCATTGTTGGACCTATCCTCCATGAATTTATCTAGTTTTTTTTTTAAACCGTGTTATAGTCTTGGTCTTCACAACATCCTCTGGACTTCATAACATCTTTTACTACTCACTCTGCTGTTGGGATATGGTATAGAACAATTGACCTGAGAGAGAGAGAGAGAGAGAGAGAGAGTTACACACAAAAAACTATGTTATAAGAATGTTAAGGTTGCAAAGTTAAGCACTCAGAAGTTAGGAAATGCCAGAATTAGGATCGCTTCTGCAACCTCAGTTCTGCCCCACTGTGTGTGTACATTATGATACAGTCTTTTGTTACAGGATCAAAGTGGACAAATTTTTTTTAAAAAAGTTAGAGAAAGTGGATTTTTCCTCCACCAAAAGGAAACTTTAAAATCAAATTGAAAATTTTCATGAAAAAAAATTGACCAAAACAATTTTTTGTGAAAATTTAATTTTGGTGGAAAAGGCATTTTTCTGTTTTAAAATATGATTTATTCAAAATATTTGATCATCTCTTAAGTCAAGAGACCTGGGCTTTAGTCCTGACTCTGCCACTAACATCCTCTGTGACCTTGGGCATGTCCCTTCACCTCTCTGAGCCTGTACCACCTTCATCCTATCCTGCCTATTTAAGTTGGAAACTCTTTGGCCACAGCATTGTCTTTTACTATGTGTTTGCACAGTCTCTAGCACAATAGGGCTCTGATTTCGATTGGGACCTTTAAGCACTAGTCATGTAAACAATAACTTTGAAATGTGCACAATCCACTCTGAATTTGACATTTCCAGCAGCACTCTGGTATGTTCAACAATGGACATAGGAGAGGAATAAAATAACCCTCTTCTTGGGT
This sequence comes from Dermochelys coriacea, assembly GCF_009764565.3. Taxonomy (NCBI): domain Eukaryota; kingdom Metazoa; phylum Chordata; order Testudines; family Dermochelyidae; genus Dermochelys; species Dermochelys coriacea. The sequence continues at coordinate 20,764,305 of NC_050081.1, read as the reverse complement.
GATTGTAGGGACCTGGACTTTGGCCTCCTAGCTCCTGATGCTTTTGAATCCTACTGGTCCCCCTGGTATAATCACACACCTTGCCATGTGTTATTGCTGCCCTGTACCATTGCCACAAAGACATGTCAGCAGAGAGGCACGCATTACAAATGAAGTGAAAAAAGAGCCAAAGAGTCTTTCGCTGGATTACTTGCAGCCTTCTGCTGATTAGGTGAGAGGTGGTAAAACAAGCTCCTGCTATCAGCAAAGCCAAGGGAATGTAAATATTTGCAGGTCTAGGTCACTAGATCATTATTTACTGCTCAGTCAAATGCCCCAAGTTTTGACTGAAGCCTCATTTCGCTCTGAGTGTCACTTGCTTTCTTGTCAATGAGGTAACTGCAGAAGGGAGGGCAGCTCTTTAAATATCCCACACATGCCAAACAATAATGCTACTATGAACCCAGCTCATTAATTACAGATTGCTGGGTGACATGAGGTGTTGGATGCTATGAACCAGAAAGAAGTGGCCGTGCTTTCTGAGCTCCCGCTCTGCACACATACACCTCCGTCACAGGGCTGGGCTGCCCACTCTCTGCTATTATCATTAATGATGGGGCAGACATCAGCTTTGCCTACTGATGAAAATCTAGGTGAGAGTAAGAGAGACATCTACTGGCAAAACCAGGCAACTTCTCTCTGAGGCTCAGCTTTGGGAGCCACAAGTGGGCTATGATCTGATCTCTGAAGGGCTCCTGATATTCAAACTCACACACTTACCTTCCCTATAATTTTCAAGCATGGATTATTCTGAGAAAACCTCCTCCTCCTTCAGTGGTTTATTCGTGTGCCTTTGTTTCTCTCTTAAACAGGATCCAAAAAAAGCTTACAACTTGGATGCAGAGCTGTAAACAGCCCAATTTTTGTGAACAGGGACGCTGCCTAGGAGGAGGAGATGAAGTTTAGTCTAACTAATATTCATTCTACATTATGGGGACGCGTAACCGTTCTGGTGACCAAACGCCATATTCAACCCTGACGTCACCTGGTACAATCCTGTTGGCCTCCCTGACCTTCCATCCACTTACATCAGAAATGAATTTGGCACAGATTTGCATCAAAAGAAACAAGATGCACCCCATAGACGCAGGAGAATGAAAACCAAAGCTCCAAGCCTCACTGTGGAACCAGGAAACTAGAATCGGAAGCAGCCAGAGATTTGGAAATGCAGAAACAGAAACACCCTATAAAACTAGGAAAGGGGAAACAAAAGCCCCTTATGGAAATTATAGCCCCCACCCCACCCCATAGGCTCAGGTTATTTGAACTAAGAGTCCTGTAGAGAATCAGAATCATAAGCCCCTTTAGAAACAAGAGGCTCCACGGTGGAGTTTGGAGTCGGGTTGTTTAACTCTATCAATGGCTGCATTAGGTGGGGCGGTCACATACATAGCAAGTTTGCCACACTCATTGTGACTCTTACACTGCATCTCCAGAGATAGCATTGAATTGCTCCTTTAGTCCAGTCTGGAGGGCAGCAGAGGACTACTGGATATATGCACTTAAACAGCCTCTGCAAGTACGGTAGGCAGCTGGTTCCACTTAACTTCAGTGGGCTTTGGATCAGGCCCCTGTGAGGTGAATCCACCATCCCTAAGTATGGTAGACTGATAGATCCCATAGATGGACATCAGATTATGACTTGCTCAAATAGCCACAACCAAAATCAAATAAGACGCCTCCCAGTATTGAAGTGGTCATTCTAACTAGGCCAAGTAAGGGGCATGCTAAGCTTCTCTGGGCTAGAAGTCACTCATTCACAGGTACTGAGCCTGCAGATTCATCACTTTCTTGAAGATGTGACCATGTGCAGACTGCATTCTCTTAGCTGCGACCCCCAGTCCAGTTTTCCTCCCATCAGGCAGCATGATGATGCCATGTTTTCAAAGTTACTGATTAAACACAAATGTTATAGAGGGGCTTCCCCTCCCCCAATAATGTTGTGCGTCATGTGGATTACAATCCTATCTAGATGCAGCCCTCATCCACAGAACGCTCCAATAACCCTGCCCTGCTCTCTGCCTAGATCTTAAAAAATAATAACTTCACAAAACTGCTAAGCGATTAGGTATGCTTGAAGTCCTACCCTCTGCTATTTCCCATTTGCTTCAGACAACCTCTTTAGATATTATGGCAGTCACAAGCAGACCAAAAGAATATGACATGTTTGCAGTTGGCATTGCAGGAGGTAAAGCCTCAGTCATCCAGTGCAGAAGCTGACTATAGGGGCAGTCTTCAGTGTCCCAGCTTGAATGGGGAGTTTGTAACTAAAGCTGGTCAGAAAGTGAGAATGGGTTTGGTTCTTTATGGTAACTTCCTACAAAAACACACCATTTTTCATTTCCACTGGAAATTTTTGACTTTTTATCAAAAACCCCAAAATCTGAGGGGGATTTGGTTTTCTGAAGAAAAACAGAAAATTTCTGAGGGAAGCAGACATTTCCTGTTAACCCTTTCATTGAACTGGAAGCCCAATTTTCCATTGGAAAAGAGTTTTGACAGAAAATTTTCCACTAGCCCTATTTCCAACATTCTTATGAACACCTTTGGAGACTCCTCGGTAGCTCTTTAATGACCTGATCCTGCTGTCATTGAAGTCAATGGCCAAACCTACCATTGGATTAAATGGTGCAGTACCGAGGCCTAAATGAACAAGAAATAAACAGAGAAAAGTCAGGTATGAGGGTTGAAGATTGTCTGCTTGAAAGCCTTGTCTCCAGCCTGAGCCACAACATCAAAGCAACACCCACACAGCTATTTTTAGCATGCTAACGCAAGCCCTGCTAACACAAATCTATGGACCCAGACTGGGAGGCTTGCTTTTTGTAGGCCAGGGAAAGATTAAGTGTAGGTGATAGACATGAAGGGCTGATTAGATCATCTGGTGTGACCACCTGTCTACACAGGCTGCAGAATTCTACCCACTTACCCTGCACTGGGCCCAATAACTTGTATCTGACTAAAGAATACCTTCCACAAAGGCATCCAGTCTTTGATTTCTGATTTCAAAAGATGAAGACTCCACCACTTCCCTCGGTAGTTTGTTCCAATGGTTAATCATCCTCCCAGTTAAAAATGTGTGTTTTATTTCTAATTTGAATGTGTTTGATTTCCACCTCCCACCACTGGTTCTTGTTATGCCTTTCTCTGCTAGGTTAAAAAGTGGGTGTAGTTATACCTCTGAAGTTATACCAGTATAACTCCCCAGTGTTGACATTTTTATTCTGGAATAAGAGTGTCCATATGGGATACCAGTATAATTATATCCGTATATTCCCATATAGAATCCCTCAATTGAATCCTCAAGTTAGGTACTTGGGCATCTAAATGGCCTGAACTGTGGGTGAAAATAATTGCAGGTAAAAAACTGCATCCAGAACTTTGCAGATGTATAAAGGGAGGTTCAAATAAGGTCAACCTAAAAGTCAGACCCTAAATATTCATTATTATTTGTAAACAATCTGAAGATGCAAAAGCGGTAAAGAGTCCTGTGCACCTTATAGACTAACAGATGTATTGGAGCATAAGCTTTCAGTGTGTTAAGTATTACAATAGCCTGGTAAATTACACATCACAGGAGTCTCCCTTGGTAAACATCTAACCACATGCACACCTTGGGTACAAATATGGATACTATTGTAATATATTGGGGTAGATGAGTGTATATGCAATCACTGCTCTTTGCTGGATTGACTAGAAACTGCTCAGCTCTATGTGAAGGACTACTAGCTAATGATGATTTACCTTTTGATCAAGAGTAAGGGCCTGTGTTTTTAGGGCCAGGAGGGTCTGATTTCTACCTCCATTTTCCTTATACCTTATAGTTTCAAAAGAGGTCAAGAGGTACAGTCTATTGGTAATGAGTAGGAGGTCAGGGGATTTGTTAAAGTCGTTTTCTGTTGATGACACAAGCAAATGCAATATTACCAAGAAATGTAGTGTCATGTGCTACAAGGGGCCATGCTCCCTCCTAAAACTGGAGCAGTGCATGCTGGGAATTGTCTCTGTGAAAATATGCTAATAAGTATTAATATAATATGCTATGAATATATATAATATGCTATATGAATATAATATATAGAATAATAGAATATATAATAATATATTATATTATAATAGAATAGAATATGCTATGTGTATATATATGAATATAATATGCTATGAAAATATGCTAATAAGTGTGAATATAAAGTAACTGGAATATGCTTCATGCAAAAGGTCTCTTGTAGGGTATCATTACAAAGCTTATAATCTACTGAGTGTAGTCATCCAATTTGTATAAATGTATCATTCTTGTATCTGAAACTAGAAATATGAAATATAACTCTGAGGTCCTATTGTAATTATGCAAAGTGTAGGCCTATAATGGTGGCTTAGAATCTTGATGGCTCCCATCAACTAGGACAATTGGTTGTAAATGGCTCTATTACCTTGCAAGCCTTCCTGTGAGTCAGGCCAGGAAGAATGAAGGTTTGAGGTCTCACAGGACATGTGACCATGTCACCTGGTATTGGAATCCATCCGATGAAGTGAGCTGTAGCTCACAAAAGCTTATGCTCAAATAAATTTGTTAGTCTCTAAGGTGCCACAAGTACTCCTTTTCTTTTTGCAAATACAGACTAACACGGCTGCTACTCTGAAACCCATCTTAAACCTGGTTCTTTTCCATTTAGAAGGAGGGATGTGGACCCAGAGAGTCAAAAGATTCCTGCCTTGTGCCAAAGTCATATAAGGGGGTGGAACAAAACAAAGTGGCTGCAGTCATGAGAAATCTCCTAGCTACCACCTGAGCTGGAACAAGGACTGTTCCAGGGGAAAGGATTGGGCCCAGCCTAGAAAGGAGTTTAGTCTGTGAAAGAAGCTTATTGGAACATCTCTGAAGGTAAGATTTATCTGTAATCAGTTTCTTAATGTATTAGCTTAGACTTGCATGTTTTTGTTTCATTTTGCTTGATTACTTACTTTGTTCTGTCTGTTATTACTTAGAAGCACTTAAATCCTATTTTTTATACTTAATAAAAACACTTTTGCTTCTTATTGAACCCAGAGTTAGTGACTAATATCTGGGGGAGCAAACAGCTGTGCATATCTCTCTAACAGTGTTATAGAGGGCGGACAATTTATGGGTTTACCCTGTATAAGCTTTATATAGAGTAAAACTGATTTATTTGGGGTTTGGATCCCACTGGGAGCTGAGTGTTTGGGTGCTAGAGACAGGAGCACTTCTTAAGCTGTTTTCAGTTAAGTCTGCAGCTTTTGGGGGACGTGGTTTTGATGTGGGTCTGTGTTTGCAGCAGGCTAGCATGTCTGGCTCAACAAGACAGAGTACTGAAATCCCAAGCTGGCAGGGAAAACAGGCTCAGAGGTATTCTCTGCACATCAGGTGGCAATCCCAAGGGGGTTTCTGTGACCCAACCTGTCGCAACTTCCTCTCACTATGTTAGAGTTCCCCACCTGAGGCCAAGAAGCAATGTGGCCTGGTGGACAGGGCTCTCCACTGGGACTTCAGAAAACCTCAGTTCTATTCCCTCCTCTGTCCTTAGCCTCCTGGGTGACCTTGAGCAAGTCACTATACTTGTGCTTCAGTTTCCCCACCCATTAAATGGATATTATACTAATTACTTAGCTCTGTTGTAAAGTGCGTTGAGATCTTCTGTTGAAGAGCTAGGTGTTACCTGTAAATGGGTATAAATAAAAGGGTGACAATGTCTAGGGTGCAAGAATTTTGGAACAGGGACTCTCTTAATTTACAGTCTCTAAAGCAATGGAACTCTGACCTCATTTGGGGCTTCTAGGTGCTATCATCATTAGTTCTGTGCCAGACTTTGAGGTTTTCGTTTGCAAAAATTTAATAGGTTTCAGCTCAGGTAGGTTCACACCAGCTAGCTTTTGGGTTTAGCTCAGAGGTTTTCAACCTATTTACCATTGTGGGACACATATGCAGCTCTCTCTGTGTTATGTGCGCCGCATCCACACAATATATATACTATCTGTATGGTCCTGAGGAGGTCACATGGGCTGCAGCTGTGTGCTGATTGAGCTGCAAGTGGCTCACAGGCCGCAGGTTGAGAAACACTGGTTTAGACAAACCCAAAAGCTCAAAGTTAAATTCCCTCCTAGTTCAAGTCCACACTGGGGGAGTCAGATGGATGTGTGATCTCGTGCAACACTAAACCCAGCCCAAGATCACTGAACAGCCTATGGATCTTGCAGTGAACCTGTCCTGACTCTGGGGGCATGAAATGAATCTCCAAACCTCCATGCACATGTGGGTCTTATCTTCAAGCAGTTCTCATAACACTTCTGCTTTGCATAGGCCTGATCTAATTGCCTTGGGAGCAGAGCACGGCATTTCATTTTCCCTCCTATAAATATCACAAAAATCAGCAAAACAAAAATCACAAAAAAGCAAGCCACTCGAAATACACCAAGCTCATAGGACATAGCAGGCACAGAAGGGCTTAATTTATACTGCCTGGAAAAAGAGAAGATTAAGTGGGCTGCTTGATAACTCTATAAATACCTTAAAAGGAAATCCCATCAAAGAAGGAATTGGGATGATTCAAATGATCTGTAAGTGGTAAAATAAGGAGCACTGTGGCCTGAAGCTATGAACAGAAAATTACAGGCAAGACATTAAGAACAAGTATTTTAGCAATAAGGGAGATTAGGCACTGGAGCAGGGAAGGCCTTATCGGTGCAGGTATTTGAAGAGGAGATGAGCATTAGTGGGGAGGATGTAGGGAAATGTCCGAGGAAGGGGGTCAGATTAAATGACCTAAAACAGGCCTTGGGCAGGATTCCATGTTCTCTCTCATATAGATCACTTGCCCCTTTAAAGCTTACAGCAGGGCTGCTAGCTGAACCTTTTTTAAAAATCTCATATATAGGGCCTACCAAATTCATGGCAATCAAAATCATGTCACAGACCATGAAATCCAATCTCCCCTGTGAAATCTGGCTAGGGGAGGGGAGGGGCAGGACTTCCTCTTCCCCTACAGGGGCTGTTCCTAGGTCCAGAGTCAGACCCATCTCCGGGAACTTCCCCCAGCTGCAGATAGCTCCGCAGCTGCTGGTTGGGAGCCCTGCTCTGAAAGCACCGTCAGCAGCAGTTCAGAACTAAGGGTGGTAATACTGTGACTCCCCTACAATAGTCTTGCAATGCCCTCTACAGCCCCCTTTTGGGTCAGGATCCCCCATGGTTATGCCAAGAACATTCAGATTTAAATATCTGAAATTGTGAAATTTATGATTTTTAAAATCCTATGACCATGAAATTGACCAAAATGGACTGTGAATTTGATAGGGCCCTCCTCATATAGTTTTTAATCAGTCACTAATCATGTGCACACCAGGTAGCCCTCTAATATCCTGCTGTACTGAACAGCAGCAGTGTCACCTAGTGGGCTGAGCACAGAGCAAGGCACTCCTGAGTTCTAATCCTGCCTCTGCTACTGAGGCTATAGATGAGTTTGTGTAGGTCACTAAACCACTCCCATCTTAAAAGATGGATAATAACCCTTCCCTGACCAACAGGGGTGCAGTGACAACTGATCAGGTGCTGTTTGACCATTGCACTGTTAATGGAGAGTGTGCTAAGCGTGCATGCATTAGCTAGAGAGTGGTCCAGAGCCCAACAACTCAGAATTCGAGGTGTTTTGAATCCAGCCGTTGGTCTAGATCCAAGTTTTAATGCTCTTGGTTAGTACTTTTTTCTTTTTCCCCCATGTGCAAGAGCTACTTGCCAGGTCAGAAGAACACTGGGGGGGGCGGGTAATGATGCAACCCCTCTCCCCCCCCCACTTCAAAACTCCAGGACCCCTCTCTCTGATGGACCCAGCCCAGCTTCCGTTGTGTTCAAGAGGGATTTTGTCATTAACTTCAATGACAGCAGGAGCTGGCTCCTAAAATGACAGGCCGTAAAAACTGCTGATTGGAGCTAAAGCTCCACACCTCTCTGGAAGTTCAGCTGTCGCTGGCCAGGCTCACTTTAGCTAAAAAATGCATCTCATTCATAAATCAAGACTTCCTGTATCAAGCCCATAGAGTTCTAGGCTCAGCATCATCTTCTGCAACAACCCAGAACCATAGGTGCTGGAGGCAGAGGTGTGGCTGCACCCTGTAGCTGAAAGGGATTCCATTATATACATGGTTTACAGTTTGGTTCAATAGCTTTCAGCACCCCATTATACAAGTTGTTCCAGAGCCCCTGCCCAGGGCCCACTTCAGCCCCAGTGTACCTTCACTGATGTCGTAACTCCATCACGGTCACATATTCTTGTTTTGTCCCAAAATTTCTATTACTAACAGCATGGGATCTCTTCAAGTTTGTGACATCAGCAACTATCGCTAAGTACCATCTCATTGCGTATGATAGCACCATACAAGGCTGCAGAAGCCCTTGACCTACAGGTTTGTGTTATGTAGAGCTGAGCCGGAAACAGTTTTCTCATACCATGAAAATTCTCAAAAATGTTCCTGTCCCAAATAGGGCTAAAAGAGTCAAAATCTCAAAGATTTTTTTATGAGCCAAAATACAGGGGAAAAAACCCAGTTTAGACCAATTGAAATGTTTCAATAATTTTGAAATATTTCATTTTGATTACAATCATTTTAATTTAAAAAAAACCTACTACAGTTAGCTTACGCTTCAAAAGAAGTCATTTCAAAGCAGAAAACCAGAATTTTGTTTTGAAAATGTCAATCAAGATGAAATGGTTTGACACTTTTATTTCCAACTTTTTTCAAATCCCAAAAAGTGTTGGTTTAGATGAATCTGCATTTTCCAATGAAAAAAAAGTTTTTCAAAAAATTCCCAACCAGCTCTAGTGTTATGTAGCCTTGTATTAAAACAATCCACCTTCCATGAATAGTAAAGTTTGTTTGCCTGGTCAGGGCAACTAAGAACAGCAGCACTTGTTGATTGAGGCCTATTTATATTCTGGGTCATCTTGGCTTATGCAGCAGTTCCTGACTCCCCCCAAGATCCTGGTTTGCAGTTTGATGACATGTGATCTGTAATGTTGTTATGAATCCATCCTAGTTCTGTTACCACCACCACTCCCCCCCTTCTCTCTCTCTCTCTCCTTCTTTAGCTCTTCTTCCTCATCCACTCTCCTTACCTCCAACATAGTAAAACAAAAGCCTCTTAAGATAGGTGCAGATTTTTTTCTCCTTATCCAGTGCGTCATTCCACAAAAAAATATTCCAGCCAGCTCACGACTGTATGACTCGGCAGGGCAGCGGAGCCAGCTGATGAGTAAAACTGAAGCTGGCTGTGTGTAATTAAAAGCAATATATTTTTAATATGTAAATGGTGAATTTTCCATCCCAAAGGCTGATAAGTCTGAATAAAAGTCTTCTGCAATCACATTTTATGTAGCAGTGGAGAGGAGGGGGAGAAATTACAGGTTTTCCCTTCTATTTAAGAGGCAAATAATGTAAACACTTTTCTGCTAAGAGGAAAATTCCATTTGATTTGCACTAAGTCCTCAGTGTTAAGCCATCAGTTCCAGCCAGGAGCCCCAGATACGGACATGGACTACAGCACCTGTTCTGGGAATCTCCCACTATAGATTGCAAGGCAAATCAAAACAAAAGTGAGTAGGAGCCAAAGGGACACGACTTTCCCTTCCATGAGCAGCAATCAAAGTCCCATGTGTTTGCTAACCAGAACAGCCATGGGCTGAAGTCCTGTGACTTCCTCTAGAGGCTGCTCACTGTCACGATGAGACAGAGTAGAGCCCGCTGGCCTCATTTTCCCCCACAAACTGGCCATTCCATGTGACTTCAAACTGGGGAATGAGACTGAGCACCAGTAGGGGTCAAGTGGCAATAGCTGACATGACTAAATGCCCAGTCCAATTTCAAGTTACAGTTTCTTTAACCTTTGGAGACTAGGGGCATTGGGGAGGAGGGATCTGTAGCACCTGTAGCACTTGCAACATGTGTCCTTTAACTAGTAATTAATCATCACTAAGTGAACTCTGGTCTGGTGACACCAGTTTGGCTGCAGCTGTGCTGACAGCAAATTGCTGTGAATGGCACAACACAGCTAAGTGGCAAATTGATGCTCAAGTTTTAAACCAAAACCTTGGCATGGTTAAAGTGAGTTTCCTACAAATTAAAGGCTCTGCCTTTTCCCTATGTAACCCAATAAGAACATCACTTTAAAGAGCTGCTGATGCACTGCAGAAATCTCGGAGACACATTTGTTCTCTTCAGAAGGGATTTTGTTCTGTGACTTTCTTCCTGGCCAAAGACTTCTTCTGCCTGGACACAGGATTACTACAGTTTAAGAGTTCATATCCTTCTGGTGCTTTTTCTTCAGCAAACTTTAGTGTCCAAATGAGAACAGGTCAAAATTGTTTGAATATAAAGGTTTTTTGGGAGTTTGTTTTGTGTGTGTGTCAAAAAAAGAAAAATTTTTCCCCAAAAATATTGTGGACTTTTTAAAAGCACCAAATTTTTCATGAAAAATGGAGCGTTTTGACAAAATTTGTTGTTTACATTTTTATTGAAGATATTGTGGAAAGTGTTATTGACATACTTCTCCAAAAATATTGATTTGCTACTTCAATAACTTTTTCCACTGAAAAAAAATCCAAAATAAAGTTGGTGAGAAATTGTGAAATGGATCAGTGCCATGTGAAAACATTCAAAATGTTGACTTTTTTGTCAAATACACGTTTTTGGTTTTAATTTAGCTCTAAAGCTAACTATAGTTTGTGTCTGATATTTGTACTGTTGTGTGCTTAGCTGAACTTGACTCTGAAAAAAATCTTAAGTTGCTATTTGTTTCTGTGGCCAGCCTTAATACATGCAGTACAGTACCCACCTACCTGACCTCTAGTTCCCTGAAACTCTAACTGAAGCCTGGTTATGTCTCCTGTGGTGTTTAGGGATCAGTCAATGCTTGTAAGAGAGCTGCTTTATTCTGTGTCTGATTCCAACTGACTGCATAATAGCAAGCCCTACCTAGACTCAGACCTGGGAAGCTCATCCTTTAAAGGCACAGACTTCCCCTACCTCCCAATACCACATCCCCTGACAGCAATTTGTGCCATACATTACTCCCCGAATCATCAAGCTTGGCAGATCAGTGTGGTCTAGTGGGCCACACACAAGCTGCAGCACCAGCAGCTGATGAGTTCTAACCCTAGTGTGGATGCCGACCGTCTATGGCAGTAACCTCTCTATACCTCCATTTACTCCCCTCCCAGGGGAGGATTGCTTAAAGGGCTCATGCTCTGCACCAGCAGTGCTCCCAGCCCAGTGCAGCACCATAGCAGGTGTGCTGCCTGGAACTTGCCCCCATGCCTGGGAAGGAACCACCCCTTAAGGGGTGTTTCCCTGCACAGAGGGACCTCTGCAGCTGCCCAGTCTGAATTTTCATGAGTATTCTCTGTAGGGTCATTGGGAGGATGAGGCATGTTTTTTGGGCAGCAGCTGTTCCCCACTTACACCCAGGCAGAGGGAGATCAGTGTACAAGGGGTCTCTGCACATGAGCCTGTGGGGAACAATTCATGATAGCAAGCCTGAAAATGCAGTGAGCCATGGTGCTCTGCATCGACTTCTTCCTCTCAGGCTGTGGAGCACATGAAGAGGTCCAGACTCCCCTTTTCCCCACCTTCCCCCCCCCCCAAATGATTGTTGCCCTGTGCTGGGTTTGTTGGGCTATTGTTCTGGGACATCACAGCCACTAGGAAATTCTGCTGTAGCCTATAACACCCATAGGGCCCCAGGAAAGTCATGGGCTTCTTCTGTCTGACAGCCTGTAGTGCAGTCAATGGGAGAACCCCAGAGACCAGGGATCTGACTTATGGGGTGGTTTTCAGCCTCTCTCTCTCCCCTCATTACTAAATGTAACTTCCTGGTTTAGTGGGGAACTTGCCGCAAGGTTTATGCGATTACCCCATTAAGAGTTCACTTCACAGCTCACCTTCATGGCTCGACCTCCGATGAATAGATGTACGTACCTCTTGGGCTCGCTGGTCCCCCTCAGTACACCTATTATTGATGGGCCCAAATTCCATCCTCATTACACCAGGATAAAGCAGGTGCACCTCTGCTGACTACAGTGAGAACCTGAAGATTTCAAGGGGAGCTGGGGAAAGAATTTGGGCATTTTTTTACTGTAAGTATTAATACCTCATTCATGTATACCATTTTTGTCAATACATCTCAACACTTTACAAAGGAGATCAGGATAATTAAAACTCCTGTTTTACAGATGGGGAAACTGAGGCACAGAGTAGGGACGTGACTTGCCCAAGGTCACTCAGTAGGCTAGTGGCAGAGCTGGGAATAGAATTTGAGTCCCAGCCCACTGCACTAGGAACCAGCTCCTGAGGCCCACTAAGCCCCAGCACCAACCTGACTGAACTAACCGTATGCTTCTGTTCATTCTGTACAATGCTTAACACAGTTCTGTTTCTTCGAGGATTGTCACAACTTTGGTCAAGATCATCATGGTTCCCTGGGGCCTTAAACCCAACAGGCATGTGGGCATCAGGGACTCTGAGATGCGGAGGCAGAGCTGTCTGTCCTAAACCGCTGATGCTGTGCAGGAATTAAGTCACCAGTTTCCACCTCCTCCACTCCACCCAAGCTGTGTATCTAATGTTGTTCCTTTTCATCTCCATTTTTCAACCTGGCATATAGTAAGTGCTCAGTCTGCCTGTCTTGCATTGTTCACTAGAAACCTGGATGGCAGGGTAAATCCTTGTTACTATTTATCTGCTGCAGTGTGCTATTCAAAGCATGCTTTCCTCCCAACCACAACACTGGCTGCTTTTAAGATGCCCACATATGGGGTGGCATGTGTTTTTACCCTTCCGTTTCTATTAGACACTAACAGCAGTGTTTGCAGAATACAGCACAATCATTTCCTTAGAAGAATCAACATGGCTTCTGTGATACCTCCCTAGATCTGTAAAACAGAAAGTTGTACCCCATTGTCTAATCCATATGGACCAAAAAAAAAAAAAAAAAATCACTGCCACACACTGCTCCATACCTCTGACTCTCTGTAACATTATTATTAGCTGTATCTACAGGCCCCAAGGGAGATCAAAGCCCCATCGTGTTCAGTGTGGGCATACACATTGTAGGAGGCAGTGGTTGTCCCAAAGAGTTTACAGTCTGAACAAAGAAAGGAAGGGTCATCCCCATTTTACAGATGGGGAACTGAGCCAGAGAGGGTTGAAGTGATTTGCCCAAGATTAGATGAGTGTAAGCAGAATCAGGATGAGCTCTACCCTGACATCTGGTGGCAAGTCATGGTGAGTTGTGGAAAAGAACTTCAGGGGCTGATGTCATTTGCCTAGACACACCCACCCTGCCTAGATGGTCACTTTGGCTGCTGTAGGAGCTCCAGTTTCTCTGTTATTGGGGCAGGAATAAACTTATTATTCTGATTATGTGAATCAAGGACAGTAGAACTGTACTTGGCCTTTTGTTATGATGGAGGGACTCACCATCAACGAAGCAGCACTCGCTAGGCAAGGGTCATGGGTTCCAAAACCCAATGAATGGAGAAAGGCTAGGGATAGGTATTAATACCTAGTGGTATGGGCCTCCTAGTGAGGGCCTTAGATGCTAGTTGTATTTCTTTCTCTCTCCACTGTGGAATATAAGAGCTAATTTTGATTCCATTAGGAGTCTAGTTACAGGCTGCTGAGCTGAATTCACTTTCAGCTAATGGCGTACCAGCACTGAGGCTCCCCTACCACAAGCTGAAATCACTGAGTGTTGTGTTAAGTAGTGGGGGAGCCTGAAGATATATTTTGGAGCAGTTTGTGGGCCAACTGGCAGAGCAGAGCAACTGGTGGAGCAGAGCAGTTTGTTAGATGCCTGGAGCAGCTCATGGGGGCAGCTGTCAGAGCAGAGCCCCATGGAGAGGTGGGGCAATCAGATTTGGACCATGCAAGGTGCCCCTTAACTCCCTGCCCCATCTCCATCTCCACCCAGGTTGGGAGGTAAAACTCTGCAGATAAACTTCTGAACTCTGGGGCTGCCCTGACCAGGGACAGACTTTTGGGTTGTTGGACTTTTGGTTCTTGAGTCCAGCAACCCAAGGGAAACATGCTCCAATTTGCTTGGGATGGGTTTTTTGCTCATGGGTTGTATTATGAATCCTGTTGGTGGTGTTTCCCCCAACATAATGCCACATTGTTTCTCTCAGTTATTAAAAGGCTTCGCTACACTCAGACTCTGGGCTTGTGAGAGGGGAAGTATTGCCTCTTCGAGGCACCCAGGGGGGCGCAATATGTATTTCTCCCAGGTCACTGGGTGGGGCTTGAGCCAGTTTTGCATTGTGTTATTGGAATGGAACCCCTAGATACTGAACCCAGCCCTTGTTGCTGCCAACTCTGATGGGCAGAAGGGTTACATGAGAAACTGGTGACAGAGCCAGGAATCGATCCCCCCTCTCCTAAGGGCTGTGGCTACAAGACCATTCTTCTCCTCAACACTGACAAATCCCTCCTTAAAATGGACCAGTGTTCCATCTGGTCTGGAATTGCAACTTCGGCCATCTCCATAAGATGCAAAGGAAGATATAACCCCCTGCCAAGGCACATTATTCTATATTAGCCTGGAGGAGATTCCTTCCTGACTGCTACTGGTGATCATCTTATGCCTTGAATCATTAGGCTAGATCCTGTCATTTTCATTTCCCTTGTGAAACTGCAGCAAATGCTAACCTGGCCAACTGCAGCAAACACAGCGTTCTTTTTTTCTGCACCACACAATCCTTTGTCAACTGCATCTGTGTGTCTGCACCTATGCATTGCCTAACCATGATTGCAGCAGTGCATTCTGGGAAAATTTGGACAGTTTTCCCATAGTGCTTCAGCAGGCTAGAGTGCTCACAGGGGGCATCTTAATCTACAGAGAGCAAGTAGGAAGGCATTCTAGTCAAACAGTGCACAGACATGATTTGGTGTCCCACTGGGGCATAAAAAAAAAACTGGTGTTAGCGCCTAGTCAAAGGAAACTGAACGCTGGCATAGCTGGCTCCTACAGTCCCTTCCCTGCATTGTAGGGGGCACACTGGGTGCAAGGAGGAGGACCCAGAGGCAGGGTAATTTCCAGCTGGCACAGGTTAAAGGTAGGGTGACCAGATAGCAAGTGTGAAAAGTTGGGATGGGGGTGGGTGGGTAATTGACACCTATATAAGACAAAGCCCCAAATATCGGGATGTCCCTATAAAAATCGGGATATCTGGTCATCCTAGTTAAAGCAGCCCTGGGCTGCTCTAAATAGCAGTGGGGCTGAGCAAAGAATGAAAGAGCTGTAACCATGTCCCAATGCCCTCCCCTTTCCTGTGCTGAGCAGATCTCCATGCAGGAGGGGATCAGGGCCATAGACAGCTTTTTAAGCAATGTTTAAGCCCCATTATACCATGTGGCCTGATTCTCCTCTAGTTCTCCCTGGCCTAAGCCAGGAGCAACTCCAACAAAGCCAGCACTGTTACATAGATTTTCACTAGTGTAAGAAGAACACTTGGCTTGTGATTTTAAAAGGGGATGGTTAGCCAGTATCTCTGGATCCCTCAATGCCATCTTGACAGTAAAGAGAAGAAAATCTATCTTCTTCAGGTGAAGCAGCTTGAGAATAGTACAACCACCACCAGGTAATTCTGAAGGGACTTTTACTTTAAAAATGGGGGGAAGGGAGGAGATGGATTTTAAGCCAGCTCCTCAGTGAACGTAACCCTGCCCAGCTCCACTGAAGTCAGTGGGTGTCGTGGTGCCAGGTAAGAATCTGCCCTTTAGGTTTTGTAATCTTCTGAAAACCCGCTTGTGAAAGTCACTCTGACTCGTCTGGCTGCCTTGGCCCTTCAGGGGGTTTTTGGTAGGCGCATGTCTCCATTGCTTGTTCTACTCTAAAATCTCAACCTGTGATGCAAGAGGCTCGTGCTGTCTGCTGTTTATGAAATGACGACTGTCCTGCTCCCTTCCAGCCCTGCTTCAATCTTCTCCTCAGATGTGTTTTCAGGTTCATTCATTTTCTCATTTTTCCCTTCAATCACTTCCTCCCTCTCACAATCACATGGTGTCAAGTGGACAGACCAGCAGCGACAAGAACCCATGGCCCCCCATTTATCACCTGCCAGGTCAAGAGCAGGGCTGGCAGAGCACTCAGTACACCAGTGCCCCTCAGCCCTGACCCAGAAGGATCAGCATTCCCTGGGACGAGGGATGATTGAGTCCCTGGGTTAGCATGAGGCCTGGCCTAGGCAGGTGGAATGAAAATCAAGCCAAATCATATATTGTGCTTTCCTGATGAGGCCGACAGCCTTAGGGGCTGAAATGAGACCATCGGACTGTGTCTGTGTTAAGGGAGAGAAAAATGGACCCTAGGATGGATGCATAAAAGCAAAAGAGCTTAACGCGATAGTCACTGGCCAAAGGAGTCCCCTCTGCTCTGTCTTCACATGACAAGGAATGGTCCAGTGCTCCCCACATACCTTGCCATTTGTTGTAGGATGAAATATCTTGTAACCTGCTTGTGGTGGGCCCCTGCATAGGAAGACTCCATTTCCCAGCACTTGTGTGTGCAGATGGCTATTTCAGAGCTAGGCAAAACTTGTCCTGCTAGGAAGTACAAGAAACTGGCTTCATGCTCACTGGTTTTCAGTGCAATCTGGGTGAGCAGCAGAGCACTTGAATTCTTCTGTTTGTGAAATCAGCATGTCACCAGGAGAAAAATGGTGCTGCCATCCACCACAGCATAAACCTGGAATAATGCCCCTTGTCTCTCCCACCAACACAAGTTGATCCAATAAAAGATAGTACCTCACCCACCTTGTCTCTTTAATCCCACTGAAGGCATTCAATTCATTTCTCTGAAAATCAGGGTCTGAATAAGCTCTCCCTTGCCATCCACTGATGAATTGGAAGAAAAAGACCTCAGGAGCAGACTGTATTTGTATAAAGAAAAGGAGTACTTGTGGCACCTTAGAGACTAACAAATTTATTAGAGCATAAGCTTTCGTGAGCTACAGCTCACTTCATCGGATGCATTTGGTGGAAAAAACAGGAGAGATTTATATACACACACACACAGAGAACATGAAACAATGGGTTTATCATACACACTGTAAGGAGAGTGATCACTTAAGATAAGCCATCACCCACAGCAGGGGGGGGAAGGAGGAAAACCTTCCATGGTGACAAGCAGGTAGGCTAATTCCAGCAGTTAACAAGAATATCAGAGGAACAGTGGGGGGTGGGGTGGGAGGGAGAAATACCATGAGGAAATAGTTTTACTTTGTGTAATGACTCATCCATTCCCAGTCTCTATTCAAGCCTAAGTTAATTGTATCCAGTTTGCAAATTAATTCCAATTCAGCAGTCTCTCCTTGGAGTCTGTTTTTGAAGCTTTTTTGTTGAAGTATAGCCACTCTTAGGTCTGTGATCGAGTGACCAGAGAGATTGAAGTGTTCTCCAACTGGTTTTTGAATGTTATTAATGCTTACAGACAGCCCCCCAATCTGAAGCAAATACTCACCAGCAACCACACACCACACAACAGAACCACTAACCCAGGAACCTATCCTTGCAACAAAGCCCGTTGCCAACTCTGTCCACATATCTATTCAGGGGATACCATCATAGAGCCTAATCACATCAGCCACACTATCAGAGGCTCGTTCACCTGCGCATCTACCAATGTGATATATGCCATCATGTGCCAGCAATGCCCCTCTGCCATGTACATTGGCCAAACTGGACAGTCTCTACGTAAAAGAATGAATGGACACAAATCAGACGTCAAGAATTATAACATTCAAAAACCAGTTGGAGAACACTTCAATCTCTCTGGTCACTCGATCACAGACCTAAGAGTGGCTATACTTCAACAAAAAAGCTTCAAAAACAGACTCCAACGAGAGACTGCTGAATTGGAATTAATTTGCAAACTGGATACAATTAACTTAGGCTTGAATAGAGACTGGGAATGGATGAGTCATTACACAAAGTAAAACTATTTCCCCATGGTATTTCTCTCCCCCCCCACCCCACCCCCCACTGTTCCTCTGATATTCTTGTTAACTGCTAGAATTAGCCTACCTTGCTTGTCACCATGGAAGGTTTTCCTCCTTTCCCCCCCTGCTGTGGGTGATGGCTTATCTTAAGTGATCACTCTCCTTACAGTGTGTATGATAAACCCATTGTTTCATGTTCTCTGTGTGTGTGTGTGTATATAAATCTCTCCTGTTTTTTCCACCAAATGCATCCGATGAAGTGAGCTGTAGCTCACGAAAGCTTATGCTCCAATAAATTTGTTAGTCTCTAAGGTGCCACAAGTACTCCTTTTCTTTTTGCAAATACAGACTAACACGGCTGCTACTCTGAAACCTGTATTTGTATAGACACCCCTACTTTGCCTAAGTAATCCGCAGATAGATCTGCTTTGCCAAAGGGATCAATCTTTGTAGAATCATAGAAACCATGGAAACCTATTTGAGAGCTTAACTACCCTTAGAGTTAGTAAGTTTTTTCCCCCCCAACATCTTATAAAAGTCTTCCTTGCTGCAGATTAAGCCCATTACTTTTTGTCTTACCTTCGTTAGACATGGAGAATGATTGATCACGGTCCTCTGTAACAATCTTCAAATATGTTAAGGGCTGTTCATAGATATTAAGGTCAGAAGGGACCATTCTGATCATCTAGTCCGACCTCCTGCACAGCGCAGGCCACAGAATCTCACCCACCCACTCCTATGAAAAACCTCACCCATGTCTGAGCTATTGAAGTCCTTAAATCATGGTTTAAAGACTTCAAGGAGCAGAGAAGCCTCCCTCAAGTCAACCATGCTACAGAGGAAGGCGAAAAACCTCCAGGGCCTCTCCAATCTGCCCTGGAGGAAAATTCCTTCCCGACCCCAAATATGGCAATCAGCTAAACCCTGAGCATATGGGCAAGATTCACCAGCCAGATACTACAGAAAATTCTTTCCTGGGTAACTCAGATCCCATCCATCTAATATCCCATCTCAGGGGATTTGGCCTATTTACCCTGAATATTTAAAGATCAATTACTTACCAAAATCCCATTATCCCATCATACCATCTCCTCCATAAACTTATCAAGTAGAATCTTAAAACCAGATAGATCTTTTGCCCCCACTGCTTCCCTTGGAAGGCTATTCCAAAACTTCACTCCTCTGATGGTTAAAAACCTTCGTCTGATTTCAAGTCTAAACTTGCTGGTGGCCAGTTTATACCCATTTGTTCTTGTGTCCACATTGGTGATGAGCTGAAATAAACTCCTCTCCCTCTCCTGTATTTATCCCTCTGATATATTTATAGAGAGCAATCATATCTCCCCTCAACCTTCTTTTAGTTAGGCTAAACAAGCCAAGCTCCTTAAGTCTCCTTTCATAAGAAAAGTTTTCCATTCCTTGGATCATCCTAGTAGCACTTCTCTGTACCTGCTCCAGTTTGAATTCGTCCTTTTTAAACATGGGAGTCCAGAACTGCACACAGTATTCTAGGTGAGGTCTCACCAGTGCCTTGTATAACGGTACTAAAACCTCCTTATCCCTACTGGAAATGCCTCTCCTGATGCATCCCAAAACCGCATTAGCTTTTTTCACAGCCATATCACATAGGATGACTATGAGCTGCCAATGATCAACCAATACTCCAAGGTCCTTCTCCTCTTCCGTTACTTCTAATTGATGCGTCCCCAACTTATAAGTAAAATTCTTGTTATTAATCCCTAAATGCATGCTATCTGGTCCCAGCTCAATCTTATTTTCTCAAAACTAACCAAGCCCAGGTGTTTTTATCTTCCCCATAAGGCAGATTTTCTAAACCTTTTAACATTTGTGTTACTCTCCTCTGGACTCTCTCCAGTTTGTCCACATCTTTCCTGCAGCATGGTGCCCAGAATGGGATGCAGTACTCCAGCTGAGGCCTCACCAGTGCTGAGTAGACCAGGACAATTATCTCCCATGTTTTACATGCAATGCTCCTGTTACTACATGCAAGATTAATAGCCTTTTTCACAACTGCATCACATTATTGACACATTCCAATTGCGATCCACTATAACCCCCATATCTTTTTCAGCAGTATTACTGCCTAGCCAGCTATTCCCCATTTTGTAGCTGTGTGTTTGATTTTTCCCTTTCTAAGTAAAGTACTTAGGACTTATCTTTATTGAATTTCATCTTGCCGATTTCAGACCAATTCTCCAATCAAGGTTGTTTTGAATTCTAATCCCATCCTCCGATGTGCTTGCAACCCCGCACAGCTTAGTGTTTTCCACAAATTTCATAAGCATATTGTCTCCCTTATCCAAATCATTAATGAAAATATGGATCAGTACTGGAGCCAGGACTGACCCCTATGGAATCCCACTACATTCATCATCCCAGTTTGATAACAAACCATTGAGAACTCTGAGTACAGTCTTCCAACCCATCTTATAGCAATTTCATCTAGACCACATTTCCCTAGTTTGCTTACGAGAGTGTCATGCAGGACTGCCAAAAGCCTTGCTAAAAATCAAGATGTCACATCTACTGCTTCTCTATCCACTTGGCCAGTAACCCTATTTTGATTGTTTGAGGCTAAATTCACTTTAAATTCACTCTGAAACACAAGGTTAATGACTAATGGGCAGCAGGACTGTACTTGATTTGCCCTAATTGGGGGGAGGCCTAAATACAACTTCACTCACTAAGCAGGAGTAGTAATGCCAAATCCAAGTGAAAGTCAGAGTGGGTGGAGATAGCATCCACACCTATGAACATCTGTTTAAAGCATCCTGTGTACCATTTCAGCCTCCCCCTCCAGTGTTCAAAGAACTGATCGGACTCAGTTGAGAGTCCTTGTTTCCACTCAGTGATCACTAGAGCTGAAGTCAGTGATGAACAGGTCCAGGGGGCTGAATCTTAGACCTGGTGTGAGGACAGCGTTGAGTGAAAGAAAACCCAGAGGATGCAGTAGCAGTGAGGTTCCAAGCTACCCAGTGAAACCACTAGAGCTATAACCACTAAGAACTGGGCTAAGTTGTGGAGCCTCAGAACGCAGCATTGCAGCTAGAGGCAGAGGTGTCCGCGAGTGGCTAGCATAGGCAGAGACAACTGTGATTGCAGTGAGCAGCAGCAGCTTCAGAAGCTTTGCTTAACAGGGGTGGGAGGTGAGCCCATATGAACACATCCCTGAATTATGGGACTTGACTGGCCTCGGACAGCCAACAGGGAGTGGGATGCAGCACAGGGAAAAGGGAGTGATGTGTTAAAGGGACATTTGTCCATCAGATTTTCATACCTCAAGGAGGGACACTGAGGCAAAGGACTACTGCCCAAGATGCTGTGGGGCAGGTGCTTACTTGTGGTTTGCATACTTTTGCATTATTGCTGCCGTGTTTTCCCAAATTAATGCCAAGTTTCCTTTCCCTTTTAATAAGAGTTTGACGTTGTTATACACAGGCTCAGTGCTTGTGAATGGGGAAGTAATGCCTCTTGGAGGCACCAGGGGTGGTGTTTAGTTTTCATAGAATTGTAGGGTTAGAAGAGACCACAAGGATCATCTAGTCTAACCCCCTGCCAAGATGCAGGATTTGTTGGGTCTAAACTATCCAAGATAGATGGCTATGCAGCCTCCTTTTGTAAGCCTCCAGTTAAGGTGTGACATTCTACATCTTGGGGGAGCATACTGCATATGAAGTTATGAGAATTCTGTTGTATGGTGATCACTAAAACATGCTGTAAATTGGAGCATCAGCCAGATATTAGCTCCCCAGAGGCAATAGCAAGGAAAGTAACCAACACCTAGGCGGGATGTCAAACAACCCATCAACAGCCATTGTCCAGCAAGGGAGCTACAATGCAATGACTCACCTGCATGAGGTCACACCAGAGGAATTGCTCAACCTTGCTTGGAGAAAGAAATGCCCCCCAGACATGCCTGGACTTGTGCTCCCCAAGCACATGGACTTAGGGTATAAAACCGACAGAGTGGACACATACCAGGCCCTTCTCCTGCCCTCACCTTCGCTGCAAGCAACCAAGAGAGTGAGAAGATGACAAGACTCCAACAGAGGAGATTGTTCCTTAAACCTGGGCCAAACCTGTATATTAAGGACTGCACTATCCAGTGGCGTGAGAAAAAACTGCTTAATCTAGATGTTGCCCAGTCTAATAGGGTTGAGAGTTTAGACTGCATGCTTATATTTTATTTTGATAAGCACTGACTTTTTGCTTATCTATTTTTGTTAATAAATCTGTGCGTTTATTCTACCTGATGCAATGTGTCTAGTTTGAAGTATGTCAGAGACTCCCCTTGGGATAACAAGCCTGGTGCATATCAATTTCGTTGTTAAATTGGCAAACGCATAATCTTGCGGTGTCCAGCAGGCATAACTGAACGCTGCAAGATGGAGGTTCCTAGGGTTGTGTCTGGGACCAGAGGTATTGGCTAGTGTCATTCAGTTGCACAAGCCAAAGAGCAGCTTACATGCTAGAGGCTGGATGTGAACAGCCCAGGAGTGGGGTAAGATTGGCTCCCAGAGTCAAGGATTGGAGTGGCCTAGCAGATCACTAGTCCAAACAGAGGAAAATGTCACAGAAGGAGCTTCTACAACCTCCTGAGGCAGTCTATTCCATTGTCCTACTGTTCTTACACTTAGGAAGTTTTTCCCCTGAGATTTAATCTACATCAGTTTCGCTCTAATTTGAGCCCATTTCTTCTTGTCCTGCCCTCTGTGGCAAGAGAGGGCAACTCCCCCCCCCCTTTTTTTTTTTTTTTTAATAATAGCAGCCTTTTAAGTATTTGAAGACTGCTATCATGTCCTCCCTTAATCTCCTCTTTTCCTAACTAAACATACCTGGTTCCTTCAGTCTTTACTCATATGGCTTGTATTCCATGCCTTTGATAATCTTCCCAGGAAATAACAGCAGACTCCTTCCCCTGCAGCTCCTTTCTGCTTGCAGCTTCCTGGTTTTATAGAGCTGTCCCAACCCAACCCCAGCTGGACTTCATTCTCAATTAACCTTGGCCCACTTTCTCTCAGGTGATGCCAGGTGACATAACTGGCTTCCCAGGTCCTTGTTAAACCTCTCAGGGCTGATGTGGAGCACAACCCATCACAGGCCTAAAGCAGCCAAGTTTGATTCTAGCCCTAGAGTGGAATTATGACCCCCTCAAAGGCATTCGGTAGTGTGCAGATCCAGGGGTTCAGTTTAGCCTGTATGAAAGGACAGGCTGGTAGTTAGTGAACTAGTCTGAGACTTAGGAGACCTCATTTTAACTCAACACTCCACCACAGCCTGCCTGTGTGACCTCAAAACCACAAAGAGCCTGCTTCTATAAGGGGGGGACCCCTCTAACCACACAGCTCTTGTCACCTGTCACCCTACACTGTAACCCACATGGGGTATCAAATAATTACAACCCATTCTCACATCCTGAAAGAAATCTTTCCTGACCTCCCCCTTCCGGCCTTCAAACAACCCCCCAACCTCATCATCAGAAGCAAGAGTCCCCCGAACCAGGACACACCAACTCAAAGTGGCACCAGATCCTGCCAGAACAACAAATGCAAAACCTTCAGACATATCTCCAATACTACAATGATCAACACCCCCCACACCACACCTTTCAAGATCCACAGGTCCTACACACACCTATCACTACATGGGGTGTACCTTATCCAGTCACTAAATGCCCCAACAACAACTGTGGGGGTGAAACCAGACAATCATTAAACTCTCAAATGAACTTGGACAGAAATATGATAAAAGGCCAAAACACCCAGTCACCTGTGGGCGAACACTTTTCACAAAGCAATTATTCCACATCTGACCTCTCAGTTCTCATCCTCAAAAGAAATTTGCACAAGACCTTCAGAACCTACTGATGCTAAACAATCTGTTCCACCTTGCGTTTAGTAGTGAATAGGACCCTGTGAGGTGGGAGGGTCCCAGAGCTCAGTCTGCAGCTGGGGCAATTGAACAGCCCCTTAGCCTGAGCCCTGCAAGCCTAAGTCAACTGGCAAGGGCCAGCCACAGGCTTTTAATTGCAGAGTAGACATGCCCAAAGTCTCTGGCCCAGATCCACAAAGGCACTTAGGTTTCTAACTTCCATTGATTTCCTAAATACCTTTGTGGATCTGGGTCTTGGAGTCTGGGTTTCCCATGCCCTATATCTCTGGGGTGTGCTGTGGATAAACACACTAAAGCGTGTGAAGTGATCAGGTACTGTGGTTAAGGGAGCATAGAAACACAAGACCCAGATTTTAAAGCTGACTGGGACCGTTATCACCACATTGTTCAGATATTACTGTAACGAGGATGGTACAAGAATCTGTACAGCACAGAATCTGCTTGGACCTCCTGCCTAATAGAGCGCATAGCATTCCACCCAGTAATTCCGGCATTGGAGAGGGCTATAATTCCCACTACAGAGAGATGTGGCAGCTGTGACATTTGGATTTGTATGTGGGTTCAGATTCACCCAAGGTTCAAGGGACTTTACACCCAGGAGTGTGGGTTAGACCCAACACGAGTGAACAAATGCAAAACAATAAAAGAAAAAAGGGGGAAAAAGAGGAGCAGGGAGGGGGGCTGTTGCTGGCCTGTCAAGGATTGCCTGGTGTTTGTCCCTACTTTCAGCAACAAACTCGTCATCCTGAAACTGGAACATTGCCCCAATCCATCATATAATAGCACAAACACTCCAGCCAACGGTGTTTCAATCAAGCTAGGATGGTAAATTACAGTTTAAATTAAATAACCGAGTGAACCACTGATGAAGGCTGTTGGGGACCAAAATCCTGATTTGGCCAAGTTGTGCTTCAGAGAAGAGATTTGGCTTATACAGCATTACAAAGCAGCTGTCTTCATAAAAGCTCATAAAATACACTGGATAATTAAACGACTTAATTAAAAATGCAAGGTCCAAATAGTTTTATATTACCTACAAAACTTGTTTAGGTGGCTGAAATCACTGCACAAGCTGAATTCCCTGGTATTCTCTCCAGACCTTAGGAGTTTAGCTGAAAATGCTTCCCCTCTCAGTCCAATAGTGTGGTATTTGCAGGGGATGTGCCGTGAAACTGAGGTGGTTTGTTTTATAATTTAATTTTAAACAATTACAATCTGCCACAGTGATAGGCTCAGTTGCATGGCGATACCCAGAATGCTTTTTGTGAACACATAGCACGGATACACTGCTCTTGCATTCTGGGAATAAAGAGAAAAGGAGTACGTGTGGCACCTTAGAGACTAACAAATTTATTAGAGCATAAGCTTTCGTGAGCTACAGCTCACTTCATCGGATGCATTTGGTGGAAAAAGCAGAGGAGAGATTTATATACACACACACACAGAGAACATGAAACAATGGGTTTATCATACACACTGTAAGGAGAGTGATCACTTAAGATGAGCCATCACCAGCAGCAGGGGGGGGAAGGAGGAAAACCTTTCATGGTGACAAGCAGGTAGGCTAATTCCAGCAGTTAACAAGAATATCAGAGGAACAGTGGGGGGTGGGGTGGGAGGGAGAAATACCATGGGGAAATAGTTTTACTTTGTGTAATGACTCATCCATTCCCAGTCTCTATTCAAGCCTAAGTTAATTGTATCCAGTTTGCAAATTAATTCCAATTCAGCAGTCTCTCGTTGGAGTCTGTTTTTGAAGCTTTTTTGTTGAAGTATAGCCACTCTTAGGTCTGTGATCGAGTGACCAGAGAGATTGAAGTGTTCTCCAACTGGTTTTTGAATGTTATAATTCTTGACGTCTGATTTGTGTCCATTCATTCTTTTACGTAGAGACTGTCCAGTTTGGCCAATGTACATGGCAGAGGGGCATTGCTGGCACATGATGGCATATATCACATTGGTAGACCCAGGAACCTATCCTTGCAACAAAGCCCGTTGCCAACTCTGTCCACATATCTATTCAGGGGATACCATCATAGGGCCTAATCACATCAGCCACACCATCAGAGGCTCGTTCACCTGCGCATCTACCAATGTGATATATGCCATCATGTGCCAGCAATGCCCCTCTGCCATGTACATTGGCCAAACTGGACAGTCTCTACGTAAAAGAATGAATGGACACAAATCAGACGTCAAGAATTATAACATTCAAAAACCAGTTGGAGAACACTTCAATCTCTCTGGTCACTCGATCACAGACCTAAGAGTGGCTATACTTCAACAAAAAAGCTTCAAAAACAGACTCCAACGAGAGACTGCTGAATTGGAATTAATTTGCAAACTGGATACAATTAACTTAGGCTTGAATAGAGACTGGGAATGGATGAGTCATTACACAAAGTAAAACTATTTCCCCATGGTATTTCTCCCTCCCACCCCACCCCCCACTGTTCCTCTGATATTCTTGTTAACTGCTGGAATTAGCCTACCTGCTTGTCACCATGAAAGGTTTTCCTCCTTCCCCCCCCCTGCTGCTGGTGATGGCTCATCTTAAGTGATCACTCTCCTTACAGTGTGTATGATAAACCCATTGTTTCATGTTCTCTGTGTGTGTGTGTATATAAATCTCTCCTCTGCTTTTTCCACCAAATGCATCCGATGAAGTGAGCTGTAGCTCACGAAAGCTTATGCTCTAATAAATTTGTTAGTCTCTAAGGTGCCACACGTACTCCTTTTCTTTTTGCGAATACAGACTAACACGGCTGCTACTCTGAAACCTGGGAATAAAGAGATTTCTATGCACAGGCAGCTGAGCAGAAATTAGAGATGAGCCCCCAGCCAAGACATTCAGATCCAGTATAGGGTGTGATTTGACTCCACAAAGTCAGAGATGTTCAGAGTCAAGATTCCATTATAGAAACACAGCTCCATTGAGCTCAGTGGGATGCACCCTGGGATAAAGTGGGGACACAACCGAGGCCATAAACCCTAGGTTCAGGTCTAGGTTTGAACCCAAGTTCTGGCCTAACTGCACTTGGGCCTCTCGCTGCAATAGCACTTTCCATTGAAGTAATAGGGAAGGGTTTGCTCCACCTCAGTTATCACACCTTCTTCTCAGTGTCTGAGTGGAACCTTCATTCCATCATCAACTAAATGAAATTCCGTTTCTCTGATGGAGAGGCTGAGCCCAAACAGGGTTAAAAGTAATGATGTTCATCCAGGGCCAGAGAGGAGGCAGTGTGCAACTTCCTAATTCTAAAGTTATGGGAGACCAGTTCAATCCCCAGTGCTGGTTCTGCCCTTCTGTGGCTCCTGTAGGTTTTATTTCACAGTAGCAGCCGTGTTAGTCTGTATTCGCAAAAAGAAAAGGAGTACTTGTGGCACCTTAGAGACTAACAAATTTATTAGAGCATAAGCTTTCATGAGCTACAAGTGAGCTGTAGCTCACGAAAGCTTATGCTCTAATAAATTTGTTAGTCTCTAAGGTGCCACAAGTACTCCTTTTCTTTTTGTAGGTTTTATGGCACTCGAGGAACAGCTGGGGTATTGAAATGCTTTGACCATGCCCTCTCCTATGCTGGACTGCCCCCTGACCTGGGAATCCTGTGCTGGGGTCAATCCCTGGATGGAATTTGCAGGCCCTTTGCAATAGCTATTCTAGGAGTGAATAGTTCTGAGATACTATGGTGATGAACACCACAGAAATACCAGTCAGTCAATCAAATCCTGAGGATTCATAGATTTTTAAGGTCAGAAGGGACAATTATGATTGTGATGCTGACAAACCGTGCCAGCTCTCGACAAAACCCCTAGGTGTCAACTGAACACTGACAAATACAGAGCTGAACTTGAAGCAGAAGGAGAATCTGTATCTTTTATGCCGCTTGGACTCCGAGGGGCAAGAAGTACTAAACCAGCGATTCCCAGTGCTTAGCCTGGGTTAGCCCTAAAGGACATATAGAGCTTGCTTACTACAGAAGTTTCTATTACCTTTTGAAACTTAAGACTGTAACTCATTGGTATGGGTATGTTTATCTGCTTTAACGTTGTAACTAACTCTCTTATATCTTTTTCCAAGTTGAAACATATTTAGTTAGTTTATTATAGGATTGGCTACAAGCATTGTCTTTGGTGTGAGATCTAAGGTGCAATTGACTGGGGTAAGTGACTGGTCCTTTGGGACTAGGAATAAGCCAAATATTGTGATTTTTCGTGTAAGGGACCATCTATCACAAAGGCAGGCTTGCCTGGGTGACAAGATAGATGGGAGTAACCAAGGGGACTGTCTGTGACTCCATGGTAAAGCTGTTACAATGCTTGATGAATTCACCCTTGTTACTTGGTGGGTGAAATCTAAGTATAGAACACACGGCCAATTCAGATCTGTGCCCTACTTCTTAACAGTCTGCCCCAAGGTTGCTACTCATGCTTTTGAGCCACGCAGGACAGCTTGACAACAATCATCTAGTCCAACTTCCTGCATCACACAAGCCGAGCAACCTCACCTGAGCTAGAGCATCTTTTTTTTTTTTTTTTTACAAAGACAGATTTCAAGAGATGGAGAATCTACCACGTCACTTATAAGTTATTCCAATTGTTAATTAACCTCAGTGTTAAAAACATGCATCTTATTTCTACTCTGAATTTATCTAGCTTCCAACCTCTGGATCTCATTATGCCTTTTTCTAAAAAAAGAAAAGAAAAGAAAAGAAAATTAAAAATGAAACAAAACATTTTGTGTTTCCTTCCATTTCTCTCTCTCTCTCTCTCTCTGTGTCTCTCTTTTAAAGCATGAAACATTCTGACAAACGAAAAAATAAGGCTTTTGGTGGGGAGGGTTCAAAAATTTGCACAAAAATTAAATTCTGGTTTTTTTACCTGCCCTGTTGTAAAAAGGATCTGAAGTCAGGGTCTTTTCTCCATGGCAATTCCTTGGAGTTTGTGTTCAACTACCTCCTTCCCCCAGCCAGCTAGCTAGCTTTCCATTCTTTTCCTTGCTTTTACACCTTAGATTTTGACACTCATCTTACTCAGTGAGGTGACTTAGCAGGTCAGCTCCCAGGCTGGGATGTTTTCAGTCCAAAGAGGAGCAGAACTCTTCCTTCTTTTAGGTAGTGTGACCTAGAGGATAAGGCACTGGACTGGGACTCAGGAGCCCTGAGTTCTATTTTTGGCTCTGCCCCTCGCCTGCTGGATGCCATTGGGCAAGTCACTTCCCCTTTCCATGCCTCGATTTCCTCATCTGTAAAATGGAGATGAACTGACATCCTTTGAGATCAAGGGATGAAAAGCATTAGATAACAGCTAGGTATTCCTGCTCTGCTTCTCAGGCCACACCCTCAGGTGTGGTAAATCTGTTAGCACTGATGTCAATGGGGCTCCAAAGATTTACTCCAGCTATGGATCGGGTCCATCCATTCTGAAAAGCAGGCGGAGGAGGGACTCTCGCTGCCCCTCCCAATCATTAGCAAATGGCGTTGGCCACAGGAATGAGGGCCTTTGCCAAGCTCCCTTTACAAAAGACAAGGCCAAATTAGCACACAGCTGCTCCTGGAAAAGGCCGTCTTTACAGGGGTCCTCCCCACACACACCTGCCCCATATGGCTTCTTATATCTATGCTCTGAAAGCTGCGCTCAGTAATGATTCCTTAAGGCAAAGGGAAGGTGGGGGGGGGGAAGGCTGGGTGACAGGTGGCAGGTTGAAAGATATCACTGAACTGGAGAAAGCTGTCAGCCAGGCTGCTAATTAGCATAGGGCCTCCTGCTAGGTGGGAGGGCCAGCGTGCATCAGTCAGGCAGCCTGTCAGGAGAACAGGTTCAATTAGCCACAGAGGGAGGGGAGATGCCAGGCTTGCTGTACAATTAGGAGCTGATGTCTTTTTCCCCTGGGAGGTTTCTGGTAGCACCCCCCTTGGTTCTAAAGAGGCTGAATATGAGGGCAGAGAGAAGATAGGAAGAAACCTGCTGGGAAAGGGACATCCTGTCGTCGCACACTTTAAAGGGATTGTATCATGGTACTGATGGCTTGGGGCTCAGAGAACTGGCAGCAGCTCAGAAGGCCTCTGGGGGCATTAGAAGGTAGCCAGGGGACATTCCCAGTGTCTCAGTGTGCCTGTTCTCCCCCAGCTGATGGCCTTCATGCTCAGCTGGCCTTTGTGTTCAGCCATTGTCAGATATGCAGTGAGGGACTCTGTTGTCCCGTGGGAAGCCCTGCTGTGGAATATGTGCGAAGATACTGTAGGATTTCTCCTCACTGGGTCAGACAGCTGCACAAGAATTGTCCAACTGGATCAATGGCCCATCTAGTTCAGTATTCTGTCTCCAACAGTACCTGCTACCTGCTTCTTCAGAGGAAGGTGTAAGAACCCTGCCTAAGGCAGTGATGAAATAACCCGAGCCCAGGGGAATTTTCTTCCTGACCCCAGGGAGTTAATGGTTTGCTTATGACCTGAAGCATGAAGATTTATATTGGTCTATCTAGTCTGGTATCAGGTCTCCAGGAGTGGCCTTCTCGATATCCCCCGACAAATTGGTCAATGCATAGACTATGTTCCCCTATATCGAGAGAGGCAACTGGATTATCCCCAGAAATCTGAGACCTGCTTATCTCCATCACTGACTTTGAAGCACTCCCTTCTAGCTCCCATCCTTGCTGCCTTTATCAAATCACATTAGTAGACTGTTTTCTCTCCATATTTCTGTGAAGGGTTTTCCCTTCCCAGGAGCATTTCAAGACCTTTTTCTGTTGCTGTGGGAGGAAGGTTTCTATGCAATTCCCTCTCCTCTCTCCCAGATCCTGTAGAGCTGGTCCCTTCTGTGCCCACTAACTCTGCTAGTTCAGCCAGAGAGGACTGCTGGGATGTGACAAACAATGCTCGATTGCTGAAGGAGGAAGCATGTTAACGCCACATACCTGCTACCCCAGAAAGTTGGTATCCAGCCTCTGACCCTCTGCATAGCAGCAACATTGCCTGGTCACTGGGGTGGTGCTGTGTATGCCCCGGAGACAGTTTCATTTAATGAATATGCCCTCAGTTCTCTTTGACAGCAGTGACAATTCCTGTGCAACCAACACAAAAGAGAAGAATCTAGCCTTCATTTCTCTCTGCTTTTCTTGCCCCTGCCTCCTCCTTTTATTCTCTTTGTTCGTCCTTCCTCCTCCTTTCCGCTCCACCTTTCACACCCCTAGTTCTCAAATGCCTCTGCATTCCCTGGGCAGGGAGTGTAGTAAAGTCATAGCAGAACAACCCAGCTGTTGCTTTGCTGTGGAGCTGTGTGATGAGGTGGGGGGCCTCATTAGAAGTGCCGTGATTTCTCCGCACCCCCAATCTATTTTTGCTAAAATGAAGCTCTTTTGCTAATGAAAAATCTGACAGAAACAGAGAAAACGCCCCGCAAAGAACTGGACGCTTTGAAGAGAGAGGGAAGCACAAAGCAAATGATAAACAGTTTGGTTTTCATGTGGCACTTTGAGCTGGTTGTCTTATTCCATTACTGGAGACAGCACCTAAGCTTCCTGCTGAGGTAGCCCTCACAGCGGTCAATATCAGCCACATTCAGCCTTGGCACGACTCCACTGACTCAAGGGATGCATTTGGCCCCAGGGGGGGCTTGCAGGGACTCCAAGGACTGCAGCATCAAGCCCTTCAGTATTGCAAATGTACAGTATTACCATCACTGGTCTGATTGTGCAGCAACCTCCTGGTGGGACATTAACGTATTTTGATTTCAATGGGAACAGCGTACAGATAAAACTATTCCTTTCTGGGCTTCGCTCTGCCAGGTGCTCCTCAGTCCTGACCTTCAGCACCCCCGCTAGTCCCATTCTGGGGCCCCGCACAGCTCTCCTGAAGCGCCTCACTCAGGAAATGCCCCGCCTCCTGATACACTAGCCCTGAGCTTCCACACAGCTCTGCGGATGCTTCTACAGCACTTCACTTCCTCTCTAGGCCCTGTTCCTCTAATGAGCAGGAATCCCCAATGGTATCAAGTTTACTGCCTTTTTTTCCCTGATGTGCTGTGATACCCCATAACTCACAGGAGGCCTGCTTTTCATGTGGGAATGTGACCCAGATAGGAACCTTGTCCCCACAGGCAAACACTGACCCCAGTACCAGGGAGCACCTCCACACAAGTTCCTTCCACAGTGACAGGCTTTCTGGTGGATTTATTTATCTAGTTTTAATCCACACAGTAACTTACTTGCTCCCACAGCAGCAATGGTCGCTGTGTTGTGGGAGAAGAGAGCCCTCTTGTGGCACCACCTTCCTTCTAATTCCTCTTTTCCACTCTCCCCTCTTTCCCTATTAGTCAGGATCTCCTTTGTACTCCCTGCTCCTGCTCGTCATTTCCCTGGGGCATGGGGTAGGATTTCCTTTTCCCTCGCCAGGCTTTTCTATCACCTTGCTTTTATCGTTTATTTATACTGTATTCAATGATCTATATATACACCGGGTTGTGATTTTATCACTTGGATCCTTTCCCTTTGAAATTCTCTTGTATTTCCTTCCCCACATTTTTACTCTGTTCCAATCTCATTTTCTCTTTTATTTCCTCTGCTCCCAGTTTCCCCTCACCCACTCTGCTCACCGAAAACCCTCTCCCCTCTGTTTTTTAACCTCTCCAATTCCCGCTGCACATCAAATTCACTTCTTTGTGCTGCTTCTGGATTCTCCCCACCTTTGCACCATCATCACCCCATCAGCCCCAAGCCTTGCTCTGCTGAGCTGCAGTTGGTACAGGAGTTTGAAAGGTGGGGCAGCTTTTCTGCTCCAAGAATCCAAGCACTGGATTGATCCCCTAGGTCTGGGGGTCCTGAGACCTCTATCTAAAGAACAGGTGCAGCAGAGAACATTTAGTACAGGTCTCATCTGCACGGCCTCTCTCTCTGCCCGCAGCTACAGCTGCAAGGACCACTGCTTGAGCTGTTTCAGAGTAGCAGCCGTGTTAGTCTGTATTCGCAAAAAGAAAAGGAGTACCCGTGGCACCTTAGAGACTAACAAATTTATTAGAGCATAAGCTTTCGTGAGCTACAGCTCACTTCATCGGATGCATTTGGTGGAAAGCTTATGCTCTAATAAATTTGTTAGTCTCTAAGGTGCCACGGGTACTCCTTTTCTTTTTGCTTGAGCTGTGAGAGCAGGTAGTTCACGACTCCAGTTTCATTCAGTCCTGGCCTGTCAAC
Source organism: Dermochelys coriacea (assembly GCF_009764565.3). NCBI lineage: Eukaryota > Metazoa > Chordata > Testudines > Dermochelyidae > Dermochelys > Dermochelys coriacea. The sequence continues at coordinate 20,731,170 of NC_050081.1, read as the reverse complement.
CAGGATGTAGTGTTGGCTTTGTGAAATGGACACTTGCCCATAGGGATAGTACAGAGACCCAGACACTCATCTCCCCCCATAGACCACCAAGCAGTCACTAGATTCAGGCTGGCAGCCTAGGAGAGGAAGGTTATGGATTCCAGGCCCTCAACAGGAGGGGATTAAGAAATAAATCTCACACCCAGGATGTGAGACATCTTTGAAACTCTTTCTCTGTTCAGTGGTGTTTATCCCAGGAACCAACCTCTGTCTGTCTCTGTATTTCCAGAGCTCGTTCCTTGGTTTTTATATGCAGGCCGTTTGTTCCTCAGACTGTGCAGTCAGTGCTTCACTGGCAAGGGACTGTGGGGTTATGGGTGCTCACCCCACCAGAGACAGGTAGTGGGATTTACCACTCATGTCCCTATGCTACGTGGGGCGAGTTACTTTGTGCTGAGCGCAAGGTCCCCTAGAGAAATCAAGGTGGCTTCCTCTTTGCCATGGTCCTGGCTGGGGCATGTCACAGGCTCCACATGCAGAAGCCAGTGTTGCCAACTCTCGTGATTTCATTGTGACTCTTGTGATTTTTAGTGTTTCTCTTAAAGCCCCAGTCACTAGACGCATGATTTGCATGAAAGCCTCAGCTTGCATATACAAATAAAGAAGCATCTATCCCTGAGGTTAGCAGAGCAAAGCTTGAAAATGAGAAGCAAGTATGCCCTAAGCATTCAGAAACCAGGAGGTAAAAGAAAAGAACACAACATTTATTATTTTAAAAACATGATTTTTAAGCCAGACTCATGATTTTTGAAAGTTTGTAGTTGGCAGAATGAGGAAACCCCAAGTTTTCCCTAATTTACAGTTACACCCCAATGTCCCTGTATCAACCTGACCTCTGCCCCTACCCTTCTGTCTGGAATAGGGGCAGGACAGGAAGGAAGATCAAAGGCAGTCTTACAGCTTGCTGCCGGAAGGCCAACTCAGATGGTAACACGATGTATGGGGGGCACTGTGCCTTGGGTTCACTCGAATCTCCTAGGTCTGGGGGTCCCGAGACCTCTATCTAAAGAACAGGTGCAGCAGAGAACATTTAGTACAGGTCTCATCTGCACTACCTCTCTCTCTGCCCACAGCTACAGCTGCAAGGACCACTGCTTGAGCTGTGAGAGCAGGTAGTTCAGGATTCCAGTTTCATTCAGTCCTGGCCTGTCAACCAGGATGCAGTGTTGGCTTTGTGAAATGGACACTTGCCCATAGGGATAGTACAGAGACCCAGACACTCATCATGTGGAGGGAGGGTGTGTCTTGTAAAATGGCTTTGTCTATATCAGCGTGTGTGCAACAGTGGACTCACTGCTGGGGCTGCCCCTTGAAGCCAGGCATGGGAGAGCAGCTCTGTAATGCCCCATCAATGGTCCGCCTCTTCTCATAACTCAGCACTGCAGCATGGTCATGGTTAGTCTCACCTCTTCTGGGCTAACAGAATCCAACAAAAAATTCCTTGTCATGTCTCCGGCTCCTGACTCTGGGCCCAGTGGTTTGGACACACCTCTCTCCAGAGTCTGACCTGTCCTTATCCCCCTACATCAGAGGGGAATCACCCCACCCTCCCACTAGCTGGTAGGGGAATCAGCCCCATGCTGGGTTCCAGTCCAGGGAACCTATGACAAGCGGCCAAGGTCTGTTCCATCAGACACTTGCTGCTGTCTCTCAGAACTCCTTCCTACCATTAGCTTTTCTTTAGGCCTCTTTCACTAGTCCCTTCCTGGGCTCTCTGTAACAAGCAACAACCTCCCAGGGCTTCCTCCTAGAGGCCTGGTTCTTGCCCTTGTGTCAGGGTCAACTGCAGGAGCTTGCCCCACTCCTCTGTCTTCAAGGTATCTTCCCTCCTTGAGCTTCCTCCTTGCCCTGCAAGCCTCCCTGTTCCCCACAGCACTCTCCCCTTTCTAGGGCCTAGAGAGTGGCTGGAGAATTCTTCCCTCATCCCCTGCAAGCCCTTTGCACTCCAGTCCCAGACACCCCTTAGCCTTCACTGACTCCAGTTTCCTTCTGGCTCAGAACAACCTGCCTCCAGATACCCAGGCTTCCTCCTGACTCAGAGCTCTCTAATTCTAGTCCCAAGCCTCTTTCTGCCTTTCCTCTCTTGGGCTAAACAGCCAGCTACCTCTCTGCTGAGTCTCCTCCCTAGTTTCTTTCCCACTATCCTGAGCTCTTTCCTTTATGAAGACCCAGCTCCCTGTCAGCTGGGCTTGCTCACCAACTAGGCCTAATTGGGCTCAGGCTCCTGTTAATCCTTTTGTTACCTGTGTGGGGTACACCTCCCCTCACACAGTGCTTCATAAAGTACCAGGTTCATGGAGCAAAACACATCATGGTGCTGGCCTGCATACTGGTACAGCCTTATTGAAGTAGTGGCATTCTAAGGGAGTTCTGGAATTATTGTGTATAAAGCACCATACATTTGCATGGCACGCTGCAAATGTACGGTAAGATACAATGCCTTCCCCAGGGTGCTTCCCCTCACCAATAGAACAAAGACACAAGACAACAGTTTAGGTGGAGAGATTTTTAATGAGGACAACAAGATAGCATGTTTAGGAAGAAGAGGGTTTAAGGAGGGTTTTAAGTATGTTGGGAAGGAAGTATTTGGGGGCAGGAAGTGGAGATTTGTTCCAATGTAGAGAGAGCATGACTGAAGGTACAAAACTGCCAGTGAGACAGAGAGAAAAGGAGCAAGGAGAAGACAGGATAGGGAGTAGAGGAGGTGGAAGGGGAGTTGAAATTCAGAGTTTTAGACAGGAATAGGATTATTTAAAGGCATGAAGGCAAAGACAGAGCTTGGATTAGATGCAGTATGAAATAGGAAGGCAGCACACGTGTTCTGGGGCGGGCCTGAGGTGATGGGCTGAAGCGTAAAAAGAGAATGGTGGTTTCAGTAGAGGCTAGATTAAGTAGGGAAGACTTGAGGGACAGAGAGGAAAAGAATAATAATATTTAGTTATATAGCAATGTAGCACTGCCCCCCTTTTACAATGGTGGGCAAGCATCTTTATCCCCATTTTACAGATCAATTAACTGAGGCACAAAGATGAAGGTGCCCAAGGTCACCCGTCAACTCAGGAACAGAACTCCTCCCTGCCAGTCCAGTGTTCTACCTAAGCACTCATTGCTGTAGTCTCTGAGCATCTAACCATCTTTTGTGTGTTTATGTTATACCAATAAATAAAAACCAGCAGGATCTTATTAAAGGGGAAAAGGCAAAATGCCACATTTATTGTGAATACAGAAAGAATCATAGTAAGCAGCTAGTTATAGATATAACATTCCATTCAATTTCATATTTATTCACATATTCATTCATACACACACACACACACAGAGGTTCTGCAAGGTTGTTATCATAGTTACCAGTCTTAAAGTTGCTCATGCCAAGCCACTGGCCAGATGGCCTGGACCTGAGGAGGGAGCAGGGCCTTGTCAGATGCTCATCTGATGCTCCTGGAAGTTGGTTTGCAGAATCAGACATCAAAAGTTATCACTTTCTAGAGTCCATTTTTATAGGAATTTATTCCTATGCCAGTCTATGGGAATTGTTTCATCATGCTGTTGCTGAATCAATCAGCAGATGACACATTCCTGACGGCTCTGTGCTGCCAGATGTTATCTTGTTCTTTGGTTCTCCCATTTCCACTTAACGCCTTCTTCAGCGGATGGACACTGGATTCTTAGGCTGGCACTTCCCTGATCATTCATTTATTATCCACACACATCCTCTATCTCTATTTTAATCACAATTGTTAACAAAGCGAGATGAATACAACAAAAGTCTGTGGGTGCTGTTTCTGTTGTTACAGAGTATTGCTTTGCTCTCCATGTTGTTTGAGTCTCTCTCTGTGTGAGTAGTTGTTGTTACAAAGAATTGCTTTGTGAACAGACTCTGTCTTAGAATGTACTAACACAATTAGCAGCTTGCAAGTTTCACACATAGAGGGAGAGAAACAGTACCAAAAACCAAGAGACCTCTTAATTAGTAATACCCTGGAATTTAAATTATGGAGAATCAAACTCATTTGTGATTTTAATACAGAACTTCTTTAATATGATCCAGCATTTATCCTCACAAGACCCTTGAGAGGTAGGGCAAGGCTATCATCTACATTGTATAGGCAGGGAGCTGAGACACAGAGAGACTGAGCAACTTGCCCAGCATCACACAAGGAGACTGTGCTCGTATAGGCAAGTGAACACTGGTCTCCCCACACCAATGATAGCACCCTAGCCGCCGGACCAGCCTGCCTGTCCACTGACCTATTCTGCCTCCAATGAGACCAGAGGTAACAGAATGAAACTGAGCAGAAGAAATGTAGACTGAACATTAGGAATATTTTCCACATAGTGAGATCTTGACCTATTAGTGCCTGATCTTCCTCTCACACCGGTTGTACACCAGTGTAACTCCACTCCAGATCTCCAGCTGGTATAAATCACCATAGCTCCATTGAGTTCAACAGAGCTAGGCAGAGCTACATTAACTGCAGATTTAGCCCATGGTTAACTTCCATAGGGTTACACCTGATTTATGCCGCTGTATATGAGCACAGAATCAGGTCCCTTGAAGCTGGAAAAGTTTCCCAGGGAACTGGTAGAATACCCATCATGTTGAAATAAGGTAAAATCCTACTGAACAAAGCATTCAAGAATATATAGTAGGGAACAATCTGCACTGACCCCTGGGAGTTGGACTACATGACCAAAAAAGGACTTTTCCATCTTCAAGCCATAGGAAGCTGAGAACCAGCTTCGTTTATGGACCCTCTTATTAAAACCCCAGTAGCATGTATCTCCTTGCTGCGTCTGCTGCCCCAATACTAATATTGATCCACAACCTAAGTACTGGCCAATGCTTCCACCTCAGACACTGAATGTGTGTTGGAAGGAGCAGCTTCCTCTGAGGAAGCAGAAGAGACAGGAGTCTTCTCATCAGCATCCCCTGCTTTGATTATTCTGATGGAGTTTTCTTTCTTCGAAAGCCAGAAAGCAGGATAGAGTGGCTCAGCAAATTCACACTCAAACTTGTGCATCAGAGTCATGGTGTCCAAGGTGACACCATAGAAGGACAAAGTGCCCTTGGGATAGTCCAGATAGACCCCTATCCTGTTGAACGTGTCTGTTTTCAGTGGCGTCTCCACATCACTGTGCCACGCAGAGAACCCCTTGCCATGCCATTGGATGCTCCAGGAGAAGTTATTCCCCGAGATGCAGCTGTTGCTTTCTGACCCCTTCCGGTCAATGCTTTTGTATGTCATACCAATGTAAATGCCGGCTCCGCTTATTTCAGCCTCAAAGTAGTAGCGACCCATGTACAAGCTGTTGTCTGACAGCACCTGGCGCCAGTGCTCAAATCTTTCAGGGTGATCTGGGTAGGAGTGTTCCCAGGGCGTGGTGTTAGTCACTTTGTGGTTGTCCTCCAAGAGCCTGAGATATCTGTGGGCCGTGACTGGGTCAAACGTTAACAGGCATGTGTCTAAATAGAAAAGAAAATTTTTACTGAAATGGCTAATGTGGCCTCTTCAGTGGACACTCTCCATGTTGTTTAGCCCAAGATATGAGCTATGGATCCGACTCCACTACTATACATACTCCATTAGCTGAGCATCACTGGGCAACTGAATACTTTTGTATAGCCCAGGCAATTGTCACCGGGATTGAAAGAAACTATGGCCATGCTCATGTTTCAGCCGATAACAGTTAAGACTACTGAGATACAGATAATGCAAGATAAACTACATAACCAGGTCGCTCTCTAGAAACCTCTTCCAAACTCCCATTCCCCTCTCCCCCTGTCAAGGTTCCTTCCCCACTCTGAACTCTAGGGTACAGATGTGGGGAACTGAATGTAAGCTTACTTTTACCAGCTTAGGTAAACCTCCTAAGCTTACTTTTACCAGCTTAGGTTAAAACTTCCCCAAGGTACAAACTATTATACCTTTTGCCCTTGGACTTCCACTGCTACCACCAAACGTATGGGTTTATTTTTGAGAAAGCATTGTTTGGAAACGTCTTTCCCCACAAAATCCTCACCAAAACCTTGTACCCCCCTGCCTGGGGAAGGCTTGATAAAAATCCTCACCGATTTGCATAGGTGACCACAGACCCAAACTCTTGGATCTTAAGAACAATGAAAAAAGCATTCAATTTCTTACAAGAAGAATTTTAATATAAGAAAAGGTAAAAAGAATCACCTCTGTAAAACCAGGATGGTAAATACCTTACAGGGTAATTAGATTCAAAACATAGAGAATCCCTCTAGGCAAAACCTTAAGTTACAAAAAGACACAAAGACAAGAATATTCATTCTATTCAGCACAGTCTAATTTCTCAGCCATTTAAAGAAATCATAATCTAACGCATATCTAGCTAGATTACTTACTAAGTTCCATTCCTGTTCTGTCCCCGGCAAAAGCATCACACAGACAGACAGACCCTTTGTTTCTTCCGCCCTGCAGCTTTGAAAGTATCTTGTCTCCTCATTGGTCATTGTGGTCAGGTGCCAGCAAGGTTATCCTAGCTTCTTAACCCTTTACAGATGAAAGGATTTTCCCTCTGGCCAGGAGGGATTTTAAAGGTGTTTACCCTTCCCTTTATATTTATGACACCCCCCACCCCCTCCCCGAGCCTCATCTGCTTTAGAGTCATTGATTCCAATACTTACACTTGAGAAAGTCACTCCTAGTCTCTGGATCTGGAGCTGATATGCGGTGCCTGGATGGTACAAGTGCAGACACCATCGTTTTGATCCCACAGTCCTCTTCAATAACAAAAAGACAGTTAGTATTCCCACGGACCACGGGTTGAAAACTGTTGTTCAATGGTAACAACAAACTTTCACGGATTCCTTAGACACACTCTGCAACCTTCTCAGGGGTCCATGGGTTTGAAACCCACTGCACTGCTGTAACACAAATGACAATCAATAATAATGTCAATGTGAAGCCGGCCTGGGTGAGAATCAGGATGAGGCCCACTGAATCCTGGCCTCCTGAGACTTTGTGTAAGCAGTGAGGGGAAACATGGTGTAGACAAGTCAAGCACAAAATGTCACCCGTGGAGCCCTTCTAGGTGGCTTGCAGAGCTACATTTGTCTCAACTATGGCTAGGGAATATGCCTGGTAAGTTACTCCAGCCTAAAAGCAGTAGAAGGGCTGAAGAGTGGATTGGGTATTTTAGTGCCTCAAATGCACGAAAAGGGCTGCGCTTAACCCCATATCTCCTCAGACATGCCTAGTCTTGGTGCCTGCCTTGCCTCTTGCACTCAAGTGTCAGGGAGTAGGGGTGAGGTGAAGCTGAGACTTATTCAGTGCAATGGACAATGCCTGGTGCTTGATTGTATTTGTGCAGGCGCATGCACAGCAGAGTACAACAGCCTCACAGTTCCTGCTGCACACCACCCTAGGAAGGGCACTCTTGGCTGGCGTGGCACAGTTCAGGACATTTTTAGGGCTTCGTGATGCTTCTCTGATCAGCTAAACTCAAAACTCAAGACCCACTCTGTACCCTAGGCAGCTGTTTCCCGTCCATCTTTGCCAGGTGTTTCTCTGGAATAAACCCAATCTTACTCAAACGTGCAGAAATGGGAGGGAGAACAAACCCAGAGAAGAACAGAATCAAACTGCAAGGCAACCGGTTAAGGTGAGAGCCGTCAGGGCTGCAGGTCAGTCCCAATAAAAGTAAAGTCTTTCATTCAGGGAGAGTTAATAAACAGCAAGATAGAAAACAGGAGAGACAAGACTATAAGAAATCAGCAACAGCTATCACATTGTACCCACTAAAGGGCAGGACTGAAATCACGGGGGAATGGGAGAAGCAATAACCTGAGATGACAGAGGTAAATTTCTATGCAGGGGCTAGGATGGGTGTGTCACCAGCTCTATGCTACTGGTATAAAGGGAATCCCCATGTGACTGGTTAAGCTGGCTTTCTGTCTGCTTTGCACTGCCAGAGATAGACAGATCATGGAGGATAATTGTTGGAAATGTTTATAGAGCATTTGGAGATCCTTGGATGGAGAGCAGTAGAGAAGGACAAAGTATTTTTATTAAATTGCAGTACTCATTTATTCCAGAAAAAAACCAGATTTGCTGTAAAGCTACAACTTGTATGGAGTTAAAACCAGCTAAATCACCATGGATTCCACAGCTCCCTCCTCTGTCCATATGTTTCTCAAGGAAATAACTTCAGTCCTGAGGTGGCTGAGTTGATTCAGATCAGGAAAGAGCCTGGTTTCCTTTTTGTCACCTCCAGCTCATACCTGACTTTGTGTCAAGACTGCCAGCAAGGCAGGATTGATGCTGTGGCCTCCATACATGCTCTAAGCAGGCATAAGCAGGCAGAGATAGCACTAGCACCTAACAGCAAATAGTCTTTGCTCTATTGGGGAAAACAGGAGTGACTACATATAAACAAGTGGAATTGAGTCAAGTGATAATGTTAATGCATGGGAGGGTGAGGAATTCATCTGGATTGTGTCAGACTCATATTGCTTATCAGATTTCTATTGTGGACTTAAAAGGCATTTGGGTAGCAACCTAGGTAATATCCAGGCCTTTTCACATAGTAAATCATAGAATATCAGGATTGGAAGGGACCTCAGGAGGTCATCTAGTCCAACCCCCTGCTCAAAGCAGGACCAGTTCCCAATTTTTGCCCCAGATCCCTAAATGGGCCCCCTCAAGGATTGAACTCACAACCCTGGGTTTAGCAGGCCAATGCTCAAACCACTGAGCTATCCCTCCATGTGTATCATTAACTGCTGATTGAGGTGGGTTGATCATTTGAAAGAAAGAGTTGGACAAAGTTAAATAGTGAGGGGAGGGGGAATACCTGGAATGTTTATACATTCTGCTTACTCTCTTTTCTAATCACAGTATTGTGCTTAAATAGAAACATCATCCCCAACACACACACCCCTTAATCATCCCACTTTTCCCGCCTGCTTGGACATCCAGTAAAATCGCAATTTCTACATCACAATCTGTTACCGTAGGAATCAGTGTGTGATGTTGCAAATCCAGCATGATGATCTCATTGCACACAGGAAGGATCGTCTGGTGGGTTTCTATTCCTGACTCTGCCACTATGACCTTGGGATTGTCAATTCCTGAGGGCCCAGGAAGCCTGCATTTTTTTTTATTTTACAAGGCTTTACTTTATTGAAAGACGATAAGAAGACACTGCCACAGGGCAGGTCCAAGGTGGAAGCGCAGCAGAGGGCATTTCTGACAGTTACTGAGCACAGTTCCTTGCAAAGCACTGGTGAAATAGGACAAGGCTCTGAGTGCAGACAGAACAGAGACTGCCTTGGTGAGTCTGTGTACAAAATGCTGATGGGTGTGCTGTACACCTTAACCAGAGGGAGAATCCAAAACCCCCTGGAGCAGGAGCAGCTAAACATTGTTGCTTGGAGACAAAGCAAGAGTTCAAGAAAACACAACCAGGATGCCAGGACAGGAACATACACCCACAGGCAAGAATTAGAACAGAGCTTCCTTATTTTGCAGAGAGTCTAATGGAACAGTTTGAAGGTAGAGATTAAATATTGCAGAGAATATGTACAGAGCATCAGACAGTAACAGGGGATGAGGGATTAGTAAAAAATGGGACTGAAGTACAACACCGAGAGCTACTCAAATGCACTGTATGGTGTATACAAAATAGAAGAGTCTGCCAAAGATGGTCCAAAGACATTTGGCCCTTCAGAGCCCAGGACCGGCTTAGGAGAACAGTCCATGCATGGCACAGAGAAGCATCACTAGACACCTCCCCGTATGTGCTTCAGGTAGTGGGTTTTGGGCAGTGGGCATTTTATCAGGACCTCACTTTTGCCATCTGGTGACAGCACTAAAGTGTTCACAGAGAGAGAGAGAGAGAGAGAGCTCTGCAAATGTACATTTAAACAACTGCAAGGCAGAGGATAAGACTCACCTTCCTTTCCAAACTCCTCGAGCTTTTCCTTATAGGTGGCTTGTACAAGCTGTAGCAAGTGTTCTGTTGACTCTGAGATGACCCTTCTGATCCCTGACAGTTTATCTTTGAGTCCAATATAAACACTGGGAAGCGTGTCATCCCCTGTGTTCTTCTTGAGCTCACAATATTCCTGCCAAAAAAAACAGTTCTATTTTTGCTCATTTCCTCATATATTTGGCTGATTTTGTATCAGATCCATCTCACCATGAAGTTACTAGCAAAATCCAAATTGACTTTAGTGGGAGCAGACTCTGACCCTTTCCATTCCACTGAAGCCCTGAAGAACTTAAACTCAGCTGATATAGGAACCTATATTATGGGAGATCTTTAAGATCAGGCTGAATATGAAGTTCACCAGATAAACTTTATGATTGTAAGGCTAAAGTTGAGGAACAGCAATCTCTAGACCTCACTACAAGCTTCCCTGTACTCTGAGGGCATTAGAAAAAGAAGACCATGGTCATAAAATAATGAAGGAAACAACACACCCACCATTTATAATGAAATGACAGTGTTGTTGGCTGTAGGCTAATAATGCATCTCAGCCAGTTCCATGGAGAATGAAGAGAAGTCTTAGCAACTTCTAGAGATAAAGGTGTAGGGCAAAGTTCTATCATCTTCACCCAGAGCTTTGCACAGTTTAGGCTCAAACAATGTGGCCTTTAGAGATCTGAAACATTTTCCTTCTTTAAAAACAAAGGAGAAAAAATCTCACCCTCTCTCTCCTCCTAGATTTCAGAGCACTTTAGGGCTGAGAGGCACTTTTGACAATCCCAGTCTTACACTCCACAACTCAGGGAGGGTCAATCAGTTCTGAATTTGGAGTCAGAATTTTCATTTCAAGTTACAGGAGATGCAGGCCGGTTCTAATGTTCTTAGAAGGCCTGGCACCATTTTTCAATTATAAAATAGTGCAATGCAGTCTGATCGTACTGCACACTTGACCTGAATGCCACAAACCAGACACTTATCTACAGACACACCATTCCCCAGGTCTTTATAATGGAAAGGCAGAGGTGAAAGTAAGCCAGTACGGTCCAGTACAGCGTACCGGCAAGAGCCAGTATGCCGTGCCAGACTGGACCAACTTCCCAGGCTGGTGCTTTAAAGGGCCCTGGACTCCCCGCAGTGGCAGGAGACCCAGGCCCTTTAAAGTGCCGCCCGAGCCCTGCTGCTGGAGCCCCGGGGTAGCAGCAGCAGGGCTCCGGCGGTGATTTAAAGGGCCAGGAGCTCTATTGCAGTAGCGGTGGCTGGAGCCTGGGGCCCTTTAAATTGCCCCTGAGCGCCGGGGCTCCCAGCTGCCTCTGCAGCTGGTAGCTCCTGGGGTGATTTAAAGGCCCCAGGACTCCAACTGCAGCTGGGAGCCCCCAGGCCTTTAAATCTTGATTTAAAGGGCCTGGGTATTTAAAGGCCCCGCCTCTTCCAGTTGAGGCCACGCCCCCCGCTCAGGACTCCAGAGTACCAGTAAGTCCTTTAAGCTACTTTCACCCCTGTGGAAAGGTCTTGTCCATCATGCTACCTTAAGGAACAGGATGTCACTGGTGTGGAGGGCCATCTTCTCCAGCCTGAGTTTATTCTCTTCCATGGCAGCATGCTTGTGCTCCAGATGGATCTTTATCCCGTTGGCTTGATTCACCGCCACACGCTCCTTCTCCTCTAGAAATGCCAGTACATCTGAGTGGGCCATCTTGACAGCTTCCAAGAGCTCCCCAAACTGCCCAGACACCAGGCTCTTCACTTCGGAAATAGAACTCTACAGGGACAAAAGCCACTGCTGTTGCCTTTTCCAACCAGCCTCGCTGTGTGGCCATTGCACTTTCCTGACAAATGCATCAGGATATGCAAACAGCATTTTCTAATCACTGTGGAAATGCCTCCATAGCACAAAGGCAGTGACAGCAACAGCTAATCAGTAAATCCAAACCAAGCAACTGGAACCCACGGCGCTGTTTCCAGCAGATTCTGGTCTCTTCCCCTATGCCCCAACACACGCACATACACACAACCTGAGAGCAGTTTAGGGCTCTTGGGTTTTGACTGACTAAGGATCATAGCTGGGGAAATACCTTTCTGTGACAGAAAGGTTAAGTTAACTGGACCTGTGGAACTGCTGGATGCTGTTAAAAGGGCAACCTGTAATCCCAATCAAAGTTGCAGGAGGTGGCAAGTTGACCCAGGAAGGGGATAGCATTTCTTTTCAGAACAGAGAATTGGAAGGATGAAGGAAAGCATGCCCATGTAGTACTGTGTCTTCCCTTTTATTGTGTTACGGGGTTAGATCACAGTGAACCATAGGCCTGAACCAGTTATGCATTGCCCATAGATAAGAAGACCAGCTATCTCAGCTCCTGGCTATGGAGGGATTTGACACCAACAACCCAACAGCAAGCCTTCTGAATGCACAGTACAGATACCCCAGTTAATCCCCATCATTTATTTATAAGTCGGCATGGAAGGATTCGATTTTTATTGGTAGGTGTCAGTAAAGATCGATTTCACTGTACACACGCAAACTGGCAAAAAAATATTTCCATTAACAATAAACAAAATTCACAGACAGGCACAGGAAGAAACATTCTGCCGGAGCATGTGGCAGAGTTTGATTTGAGGATATTGACTTTGGCTATTTTGAGATGTGATGCTGACAATTTGTGTTGTAATGGTTATCAAGCTTTCATTTTTTGAATCTCAACATCCACTATCATGAAACAATTATTGTTTGACTCTCCCCGTGGACAGACACCCCCGTAACTTCCCACAACTGTGAATTTTTATGAATTAAATTAATTAATTAATTAGTGAATTAAATGAATAAAAAATAAAAATGCTTAAAAATAAATATGAACACAGTCAGCTGAAATTATAAAATGAAAGTAAAATTCTGCCAAGCCTATTTATAAGGCTGGTGGCCAAGTTGCAAAGCACTGAGACTTGCTGTGGAGAATTGGGCAGTTGGGGGGGGCTCTCAAAGTACCAACAGAGAGGGGAGAAAATCCACAGGAGGAATACCTCTGTTCCCACAATGAGCTTCCCATGCAACAAAGCACAGCACACACAGAAACAGACATGGAGGCACTTCCAATGGATAATTGAGAAGGTAACAAAGTCATAGGCACCGACTCTGTGGGTGCTCCATGGGTGCTCTTTGGTGGTGGGAGGGACGGGGGAGGAGCGGGAACATGGCGTGCTCAGGGGTGGAGGCGGGGCCAGGATTTGGGGAAGGGGTCGGAATGGGGCAGGGAGGGGGCAGAGTTGGGGTGGGGACTTTGGGGAAGGGGTTGGAATGGGTGTGGGGCTGGGGGCAGAGGGGGGTCAAGTAGAAGTTGGGGCCTATGAACACCATGAGAAAACAAACAGGATCCCTTCTCATTATTGAAGTAGGACAGGTATTGTATTGCACAGACGATGCAGCCCCACCTGCACTGGGGCTGGAGCCCTGCTGCTGGAAATGGAAATAAGGCATAACTTCAATGAATCACAGGGTAAAATTCCACCCTGATTTCTACTCAACAATCCCTGGGTGGGAAAGTACCATGTGGCCTCATGGAGAGGTTACAGGATCTCTCTAGCAAGGTGGCTACAACCAGGCTGACTTGGATCCTCTCCACACCTCCTTGTAAATCAAACAAAATCCCTCATTCTCCCAGATTATCAGAGTTGAGGACCGGATCTTCAAAGGTACTTAAGCCCCTAACTTCCATTTCTGTTCAAACTGCCTACAAAGAGGTGAGTCAGAGCCAGTGGCAGTTCATCTGAGAATTTATCCAGAAATAGAAACTGGACTCAGACCATCAAATTATCTCACAGAGGCTATCAGGAGGTAACGACTTTCTCCTAGATTTGAAGCAGCCACCTAGAAATGAAGGGCTTCATCTCTCATTAGCCATGTCCTGAGGGTTGGTTCTGGAATTACCATGAATTGCCATGCAGAAAAGTAACATCAAAACAGTGCTATCCGAGGAAGCAGCTGCAGAGGCTGTACCATGGAGTGAAGTCTGCGGGTTTACATGAGTATTATGGCCCCAACACAGGACAATTTCAAGAGGGTAACAATTAATATGATTAGTCCGCTTTTCTAACTGTTTAAACGTGACACTGCTCTTTGGAAGCCCTGTGGAGATGTGACTCACCAAAGATGCTTCACACAGGCAGCTGGATGATATCAAACAACAGTTCTGGGTGGATTCTCCACAATAGAAGCCGGCACAAAACTTACCCTGCCCTGGAATACTAAATCTTTTGGCATTTGCAAGTGTTCCCTCACGAGATGAACAAACCCGCTTGGATCAAAGGCAAAGTAGCCCAAAAATCTCCCCCGCAATTCAAAACAAGCCTGAAATTTGGTGGAGTTTTTCAGCTTTTGACAGTCATGCATTTTAATTGTCACATGGCCTCTGGATATCGTGATTCTACCCAGGCTAGGACCCCACTGTCTTTTTATAGTCACTTTTCAGGGTAGTACTGCACTTCAAGGCTGGAGGTGAGTTTGAGCTGTGAAGTTGAGATGTTATCTGAGATTGTCCAAAGAATTTGGGATTCAGTATCTCAGTGTAACCCCCAGATGAATGTTTACTACAGGTCCCCTTCTGTGCGCAATCCGCAGAGGAAATGAATTAGTTACAGCCCCATGTAGGGAGTTTTAGTTGAGCTGTTGCAGCTCTCTGAGCTCCCAGTTCAGTCTTTGGTGTCAAGCTGTTTTTTATGTTATAGTTAGTGGGCTCGATTCTCAGTGGTGTAAATCTCTCTATCTGAGGTATTTATCTGGCCCCCATTACTATCATGTCTGAGCACCTCACAATTTTTAACATATTGCTCCTCACAACACCCAAGAGGCAGAGCAGTGCTATTCTCCCTATTGTACAGGTGGGAAACGGAGCCAGAGGGAGACTAAGTGATTTGCCCAAGGTCACACAGGAAGACTGTGGCAGAGCAGGGAATTGAGTCTCGGGTTAGTGTCCTACCCACTCTTCCATCCAACCTGCCCCATTGGCATGTTATTGTCTTGCTTCTCAGGGTTTATAATGGAATGTGAGTAGCAGCTTGTGACCAGAGTGGGGAGAGCATGCCAGCGGCATGGAACAGGCATGGAGATGTCTGCAGATGACAGAGATATGGAGGCTGCATACACTTCACACATAAAGGAGTGTAAGACCATTATCCAGGCTCCCGTTAAATATCACACAACCATTTTCATGCCATTATTATGGGTTCAGTTTAATCTGAGGAGGAGAAATAACCCAAGTTCTGTCCTTACCACTATAGACTGTGTATTATTCTGCAGCTTGACAATTGCGTTTTCAGCAGACTTCAGTTTCCAGTCGTACTCTGCTTGGGTCTGCAGAAGTTCTCTCTGTGAATGGATGAAGCAGGTGTTAACAATCCATTCTCTCAGTGACCAAACAGGATAGCAGAGAGTTTTGTGAAACTCTATAACTGATTTTTGATTACCCACAGCAGCCAGCTGGAACCCGCTCCACTTCCCACAGACAAGAGCAGTCCATGGATTCACAACACTCTGGACATTTTTATTAGCTTCTGTCTGATCTGGGGAGTGTGTCATTTTTTCCAGCAACACACTAAATTAGAAAATTCTGTCTCTGCAGCTCCTGCTACTTTCAGTGTCTGGGAAAGCCTACGACAGCAACAGAAACAGCAAATAAAAATCCTTGGTCACACATGGCTGCAGTAAATAAGCCCTAAGAAGGTCAGTCATCCAGAGCAGTGGAAGGGAAATGTCAGAATCCAGATCAATGAGTGGGAAAAATACAAGAGGACAGGGTCTGGGTTTTGCCTTGATCTTTCATACAAAGACTAGGAACAAATGAAATGGTTAACAAAAGTAAAATCAATCCCTCCAGCCCACCCAAATCTTGGAACATTTCTAGACCCAAATTTGAAGCAAAAATTTTCAAGGTTCTGAAAGAAGTTTCCCTCTCACTTCTAGGGTCTGAGTCTGCTCTCATTTATACTGGTTTTCACATTTGTTTAACTCCATTGACTTCAGTGGAGTTACTACAGCTTTACATCCATGTAGGAGAGAGAAGAATAAAGATCCTTGGTTCCTCACATGGATTTGAGTCAGAATGCTAAAAATCTCACAAGAAAGGCTGTTCTCATGACTTTTCCAGAGCAATTTTGAAGACCCCATAGATTCAGAGAAGGAGCCAAAATCTGGTTTATCCAGACCAATTCTAAACTCCAAATCTTCTGTGGTTCAGCCAGGACTAACAAAAACAAGAAAATCTGATTATTTTAATGAAATGTATAATTACCTGTGGAACTCTCTGCCACAAGGTACCAAAGACCAAAGCTTAGTTAAATTCAAAATAATATTAGACATCTATAAATAAGACCATGTGCAGTTGTGGGAAATTACTCAGCACCCAGCAGTTCCCACTGGTTCCAATGGGAGGTGTTAGGCACTTTTGAAAATGTGACCTCTTCACTTAGGTGCTTAGATGGCATTTGAGCTCCATTGGAAATCTGATCCTATATTCCTGCAACAGAGCTGACTGTTCCTCAAAGAGTACCTTGGGCGACTCAGAATTTGGTACCCCCATAAAATAAGCAATAGGGATTATTCATCCGTGCATCCTAGCCTTTGGTCCTTTCAGTGTCTGCCAGGCCCTATGCATCAAAAGAGAAATATATTCCACAGCACATTCCAGGCCACAAATTTTGTCTTTGTTGCAACCAGTCCAAGCAACCAGTCCCCAGGAGGAATGGTATCGAGTGTGTGAATGGTATGGAGATTTGGGAGGTTTTAGATGAAGGAAAAGAGGGGAAAGAACCTGCTGACTGCAGGATAACAGAAAAGGGGTTAAATTCAGACTGGCTCTGAACTCTTTGAAGTCAATGGTGGAAAAGGGGAGCAGGAGAAGGGGGTTGGGACTTGGGGATGCTAACCGGAAACCTCTAACTTCAAGAATAGATACTGGCTGTCAGATCCCAGGATGGCACGTCAGAACAAGAGGAAAGGTTATTTCATAGTTGCAGTGATGACAACTGGGAACCATGTCTCCACCCAATATCCAAACTATGATTCACTGCAGCTGCCAGGACATATACTTTACTCACAGCAACAGCCCAGTCACCAAGGGTGGATTCAAAGTGGGAGAGGAGAGAGGTTCCTCACAGGGAGAAGCAAACGGGAAAATGGGCTCCCTTACCCACAAATCCAAGCCTTCCTAATGCAAGCAGTCCCACTGATCTTGTATTAGTAAGGATGACGCCTACAAGTAGAGACTGCAGGATCATGCCCCTTCCCCCAATGCCTTCCCCGCCTTATCTACCTAAATGTGTCATAGGGTAAATTTACTAAAGCGCCTATGTGACTTGGAGCCCGAGGTCCCAGTTTCAAAAGTGACTCATGGTCAGGTTTTGAAAGATATTCAGAAACCTTAAGGGGCAGGTAGGTTTAGTGGAATTTTCAAAAGCACCCAGGCACCAAACTCCCACTGAAATCCCCCCAAACAGCTATCTGCATCTTTAGGCCACTAGATACCTTTTAAAATTGGGCCCTAAGTCACTTTTGCAAACGGGACTTGGGCTCCTGAATCCCATAGGTGCTTTAGAAAATTTTACCCATGACAAAAAGACCAGAGTATTAACATGAAATGGCCCATTTGATTCTCACATATCATGCCAAAGCTGGGTTGTTGGGGGGCGGGAAGGGGACAGGTTATAGGCACAACTAGAATTCCCATTATAAAGCATACAGCATTGAGAGACACTGTTGGCTCATTTTAAACCAGGAAATCTTTAGTCCATTCACAGATAAATCAACAGCATTTTTAAACAAATCTTCTCGAGCAGGTACTGGCAACAATTACCTGCTCCTGGAATGGAGCCCATTTCCACCCCCAGCTGGGAGTGGAAGGGAAGGTAAACACAAGCTGCAAAGGGCACAGATTTGTATCTCACTCAGTATAGGAAGAAGAAACGCACCTACGTACTCCCCAAACCAGTCTTTCACTGCTACACACTACACAGTGGTGCACTCTAGGGTCAAATCCTGGAGCCTTTACTCAAGTCCTTACAAAGACAGTGTGCTCGACTCACCCCTCACCAGGTTTTACTCCTTTGTGATTCTGTTGAGCCCAATTCTGAGCTCAGAATCAGAACGGTAGTGATTCATACCCTCTTGGCACAGGAGGAAGTGGTGATACACGGGCTCAGGCCATGGGCAATCAGGCCCATTGGTATTAATGAGGTTACTCCTGCTTTACACCAATGTGAGTGCTGGTTTTGACAGGGTAGAACCTGAGTAAAGACTTGAGGATTTGGCCTACAGCCAGGGACAACAAATCCCTCTTTGATATAAAGTACAAGTAACTCATTAATGAAACCAAGAGCCTTACATGAGCTACAAATCCGACAAGACTCAGGGCTCCTCTCCTTTATCACAGCTTCAATCGGGAGCAAACCCACTGATGCCAACAGAGTAAGACGAGTGTATAACGGTTGTGAGTGAGAAGGCCCTGGGCCCCACTCTGCCTCAATGCCCCTCTGCATCCTGGATCACTCTTACCCCAATGGCACCTTAGAGACTAACAAATTTATTAGAGCATAAGCTTTCGTGAGCTACAGCTCACTTCATCGGATGCAAGTGAGCTCACGAAAGCTTATGCTCTAATAAATTTGTTAGTCTCTAAGGTGCCACAAGTACTCCTTTTCTTTTTGCGAATACAGACTAACACGGCTGCTACTCTGAAACCTTACCCCAATGAACACCAATAAATACCAGGCAGTGACACACCTCATTGTCCTTCCTGGCTGCCTCACAGGTGAGCAAGTTGTGCCCCTTGTGCTCTTCGGCCAGGCACTCCTCACAGACACACACCAGGTCGGTCTGGCAGAACCACCCCAAGTGGTCTTTGTGAGTCTCACAGGTCTGCCGGTCAATGTCCTTTGCGGGATCCATCAGCTTGTGGCTCTGCAGCTTGCTGTTCTCCAGGTGAGGCCGGAGGTGGTCCTCGCAGTAATTCACCATACAGGTCAAGCAGGACTTCACTGCCAGGACCTTCTGGGCCATGCAGAAGTCACACAGGATCTCTTGTCCATCCTCCAGACCGTACCCCTGCTCCAGAAGGCCAGGCTGGCCCGTTGCCATCTCAGAGCCATGTACAATCAAACTGCCCTGCAGGTCAGGTCCTGGGCTAGTGGCTTCTGGGCTTTCATGGCCATTCAACTCTTCACCTTCAGTTTTCTCACCTGGGAAGTCATTGCCCTCACAGACCTGGTGCCCTTTTGCCTTAGGGACAGGGTCACCTAGTACCAATTCGTGGGGCAGCCCGTCTGGAGCAGCAGGGCCACAATCAGCCATTTCTGAGTTCCTCTGCCTTCCAAGGTAAACACACTGTAACTTCACAGCAAAGGGGGAATGAAAGTGACACACCTGAACTCACCCAACTGCCTGCAGCTGTTAACTTTTTCCAGCCCCTTTCAGGAAGTAGGAGTGCAACCAGAGCCAAGAAGCAAACAGCGAGTGAGTTTGTTCTGTGAATGACAGGTTGTGTGAGCTGTAGATAAACGCTGCTCCTTAAAAGCTGTCAATCTTGTCACTGTCCCTCTGTCTCAAATCTACAACCTTCCACCCGGACTTGCTGTCCTCTGTACTTCCAGCTACAGTTGGCTGGAAAGTTGTTTTTTTCCACCCAAATGGAAAATTTCAAATTTTCATCAGGAATCAAGAAAAATTCAGCTGAAAACTATTGAAAATAAACAAAAAATTGGTTTCGGGGTTTCCAACAAAAAATCAAAAATTGTCAAGGAAAAGAGACCCTTTCTGCAGAATTTTTCATTTTGTCACATATCCAGATTCCCAATGAAAAAAAGTTTTGATGAAAAATTTTCAACCAGCCTTCCCTGTAGCCTGACGAAATGTACTATTAATAGTGAGCCAAACCCTCATCTTCTTCCATGGCACAACTGTTGAACGTTTAAATCTTGATGCCCTGATGAGTTTTTTATTCAAATGGAATTGTGACTGAGCCAGGACTGACTACAATCTGAGTAAGACTGCCAGGACTTAGCCCATTAATCATATTTAAGACTTGTAGGTAGGCACGTTTTTCATCTTGCAACAACCACTGAGCTAATTCTCTCTGAGAGGCTGAATTATCGGGCAGAGATTATTTAAATCCACATGCCCTTTGGAATCTTTCTGCACAAAATATTAGCTCATGTCCTTCATTTTGGCTTTTAGCCCTCCTTTGCTCATGGGAAACACAGCCGATACAGTTTAAGTTCCCAGTTTTATCATATGAGCACTGAAGGAATTTGCTGCACTAAATGCAGCTTTTCTCCTGTGCTCCCCTTCCTCTGTTCAGAAAGGCAAGGCTGAAAAAAGTGAAACTGGTTCTTCCAGTAGATGATGGAGTTGTGAAATAAGAGAACTTCCCCTCAGGTGCCATCCCTTTTTTGGCATTGAGGAAGAAGATGGTGATAGGCATCTTTGGAGACTCCAGGATGGTTTGCATCATGCCTCTATATCTGAGGCAAAATTATTTAGGGGGTTGGGGAGGTTATCCTTTGCTATTGTAAAGACTGGTAGACTTTAAGGTCAGAAGAGACCATCATGATCATCTAGTTTGACCTGCACATTGCAGGCCACAGCACCTCACCAGTGCCGGGTTTACAATGGCGCCAGTGGCGCCATGGAGCCGGGCCCATGCTCAGAAGGGGCCCTGGCCTGCTCTGCTTGCACTGTTCCCCGAGACCCTGCCAGCCTGCTGGCTCCCCCACATCCACCCACCATTTGCTCCTCTTGGTCTGCCCGCTGGCCAACCAAGGGCTCCTCTCCACCCCCTTGCTCCACCTGCCAGCTTCTCTCTGCCTCCTGGCCGGACCCCAGTACACCTCCGGCTCCAGGCAGTCTCTGCTTCCCACCCCCTGTGGGCCCCCACGTCTCCCCGAAGCTGAGCCACCTGGGACTGATGCAGAAGCCTGGCCAGTCTTGACCAGTTGGGAGGAGGACAGTGGGAGGGGGGGCTTGGCTGGGCCCCTCCAGGCAAGTAAGTCCTGACAGAGCCCAAGAGGGGCAGGCCCTGGCCTGGCTGATATTGCCACTCCCGAGGGGCTGCTGGAGCGATTCCCCGCCCTGGGACCAGCCCTGGCTGTACTGTCAGCTCAGCCTGGCAGACACAGTCGCCTCCCAGCAGGGCTGGTGAGTGCGTCTGGGAGGCAGGGCATGGGGGAGGGGGTCTCTGGAGGGTCTGGGGGGGAAGGCGGGGTGCTGGGCTGTGAGAGGGCGGGGAAGATCTCTGTGTGTTGGGGCACTAGGTAGTGGGGATTCTGTGTGGGGTGCTGGCAGTTGTGGTGTGCAGAGCGCTGTGCATTTGTGGCAGGGTCGGGGGGGGGGTGCTGGGCATAGCAGGTCCAGGGGGGCTTTGGCCATAGGGAATTGGGGGGGGTGTTCCAGTGTTGGGCAGGGGGCTGTGTGGCACAGCATAGCCCCACCCCCAATGGGAAGGGGCATGCTGGCAGCACAGGGCCAGGAGGGCCATTGTGCATCTGGCAACTGCCTATTTGTAAATAATGCTAAGATATAATATGATGCCTCTCGTAGTGGCTTGTAAATATTTTATACTAAACTTATACACAGGATCATTCATCCATCATCAACATGCAGCCACCTCTTGGGCATAGGCGCCGACATTCCAACCCCTTCCCCAACTCCCTCCCCTCCCACCCCCATTCCAACCCTTTCCCCATATCCCCGCCCCAGCCCCACCTCTTCCCTGCCTCTTCCCCTGAGCACGCCATGTTCCTGCTCCTTCCCCCCTCCCTCCCAGAGCTTGCTAGAGCTGTTTGGTGGCGGCAAGTGCTGGGAGGTAGGTGGAGGAGTGGGGACGCAGCGCGCTCAGGGGAGGAGATGGAGATGAGGTGGGGCAGGGGGGCAGGGAGCTTGGCTGCCAGTGGGTGCAGAGCACCCACTAAATTTTCCCCGTGAGCACCCACGGAGTCAGCGCCTATGCTCTTGGGTGAAGCACAGCAGCTATTTAACAGCTGCAGGCTAAGACAGGAAGGGATGAAGAATATTGAATCCTATGGAAACTTCCCTGGGCATTCCAGGAAGGAAAAATGTAGCTACCCGAGCTGGAATCTGGCTGAGATACTGGGGTTAACAACATTTCTACTCCTGAGAAATGTGCCATGGGGCTGGGGACCGATCCTGCCAAAGTGTGTTCAAATATGCAATACCTACTGATGGCTGAACTCCTCAAGGGATAGGTTAGATTAGAAACAGAGGGGCCTTAGGAGAGTATGAAAACCAGGCATAGTTGTGCCCTTAATGGGGACCTCCCACCTACCCCTATACAGGCATAGCTATGGATTTCCCCCCGGCCCTTCTGTCCGCTGCACCTAATTCTGGGGGGGGGGGTTATGGATGGGAGCGGAGGTGAGGAAAGCCATTGTGGGTTCAGGATAAAGTTGTGCAGCTCATCATACACTGTGATGCTGGGACAAGGCTGTGACTTTTCTTGGCATCAGTGACTCTTTTCTTTACAGACGTTCACTAAAGAGGCACTACGGGGGGCTCCGCAAGAGCTCCCCTTCTTTTTCCATTTGGCCCAGGAGGGAGTGAGACACAAACCCCCTTTGCACAAGCAGAAGCTCCAGGCTGTGGGGAGAGTGACCCTGCTTCCTTTTCACCCTAGGAGCTGCCAGCTCTAACATGGACTCTCTTCTGCTGAGTGTTGCTCAGACCCAAAGCCCTGCCTCAGGGGAGGGACCCGGTGAAATGCTGGGAGAAGCTATGGGACTCCACCGAGAGACAGGCCATTGCTAAAGGTAGCTTGGGCCCAGGAATAGGCTCAGCTTTCTTGAAAAAGCTCTGGGTATGTCCACACAGAAAAAAAAACCCCAAGGCAGCGAGTCTCAGAGCCCGGGTCAACTGACGGCTCACAGGACTCACCCTGCAGGGTTAGAAATATCAGTGTAGGCACTTGGGCTCCAAGACCCTTCCACTCGCCCGGTTTCAGAGCCCAGGCTCCAGCCAGACCCAAATGACTACACTGCTATTTTTAGCCCTGCAGCACGAGCCCACGTCAGTTGACCCGGGCTCTGAAATTAGCTACCACAGGTCTTTGTCTGCTGTGTAGACGCACCCTAAGTCATTGAGCAGAAATGGGACCATTATTGGGTTCCTGCTGCATTGAGCTGAATAGCTATATGAGCAATTCATGCCCATGGACCTGTGTGGCAACAGTGGCACTGGACGCCTTGGCCGTGCTGGCCCCTTTCAGAGGTCTCAGAGCCACCATCCTGAAGCTAGAATCAGAGACAGGAAGGCAGCTCACTCCCTTTTCTGTGTATCCAAAGGTCCTGTAAATTACCTCACCAATTCTTTGCAATTCTGCAGCTGGCTGCAGAGCAATGGAAGGAAGAGCCCTCAAAGATTCTACAAGCAAAATACACAAGAGCTAGGATTTGGTTTCAGGGACCAGTGCCACAGCAAGAAAATGCATGGTCTATGTCCTCACTCCCTACAGAAAGAGGAAGGCACGTACCCACATCTGCCATGAAGTCTCTTCTAGATTGAGGGAAACAATGTGAAAGCACAAAAGCAAAGTCTCCATGAAAGCATGTGGGGTATGTGTCTCCTCTGAAACAAAGCGCCATGAGCACTGAGAACAAGATGGCTGCTGAACTCTGCACACAAAAAGCACTCAGTAATTTGAAAGATGTAGTACAAAGGAGACAAAGAAGCATCGTTTTTTCCTAACTGCCTACGTTTCAGATTAGTTATTGTATGGCACTCAGAATCCTCTGGGTCTGAGTGTTTCAAAACCATGATTATAATTATTACAGTCCATGAGAACCACAATCAGAAGAGCAAGTATGAGCAACCAAGGGGAGAATATAATGCTGGAAAAAGCTGAGGTCAGTTGCCAATAGGTGAATGACTCTTTTTTCACCTCCAGAGACCTCCAGAGCATTACCCCAAACCTCCAATGACTGCTATTCCAGCTCATGCATTCAATTCAGCACTGGGAGTGGAAGAGGGGGCAGCCAGGATTTCTATCTTCAGATCTGAACCATTCCCAGGGGATTGTGCAATCCCCACCCACTCTCATCCATCAAGGCAGAAGATAGAGATATTTGGCTAAGGCTTGTGCTGGAAGGAATTCCAATTTCTTGCCAGCTGTGTTAGCTTTAGTGCCTGCCAGATACATGGTTGCTTAATTAGGAAAAAAAGAAGCCCTGAATAACATAGGCAGTTCTGTCTTAGAGTGGTTCCCCAGAGGCTCCAGCCAGAGGGGTTGCCTTTATACTCCATGACCTTTACCCAGGATAGAGCAGAAGCTAAGTACAAACAGAGTGCGAATGTTTGCGGAAGCTCAGGTATGATCTTACTCCCCTCACCTGTTGTAGATACATAGAGACAGATCCTTTCTATAAATCGCTGTAGCTGCATTGGCTTCATCAGTGGAGAGTCTCTGGCCCATGTGCTTCAGATGCCCACAAGCCATTTGATAAAGACAAGAAGAAACATTTCTGTGATTATTTGTTCCTGGATCAAGCACAATGAGAGAGTTCTGAATCCCTCCTAAGTAGACCAGCATGCTCCTTCTCCTTTGCATTATCCCTACTGCCCCATAAAGGGCTGCTGGCTGCTCTCACAATTATTATTTGCTCTGGCTCACTAGGCCCGGCAATTGCTATTAGCCAATATCTACAGGTAGAATGAAAGAAAGAATCAATAATATCAGTATAACACACTGGGCAAATGTGTCCTTGTCCAGCTCCAGTGCCTGGGCCATGTGGATAGTTAACATGTCTGCTCCTGCCTTTAAGCTAAGGGATCTGATTCTTTAGTAGAGCTGGGCGACATACAGAATTTCACTTCCACAGGAAATCTTGACATTTTGAAATTTCTATTTGCCCCAAACTGGAACAAAAAAAAAATCAACATTTCCTGCTGAATGCGATTTCCAAACCAAGCAAATTTCAGAAATAGCTGAATGACTTTAGCAAAATGTTTCATTTCAGTGAGGCCAAAGCACTGTTTTGATTTTAGCACTTTGACTTTTATATGACATGCTTATATATAATAAATAAATATACAATGTCAAACCAAAGTACTTTGACTGTATCAAAATGAAATGTTTCAATAATTTTTCATTGAAAATATTGATGAAATTAGTATGTTTCAATGTTTCAATTTCATCCAATCAGCATTTTCCAAAAGAAAACTGTTCCACTGGAAAATTTCTGACCAGCTCTGTTCTTTGGCTCAGGTAGGGGAGGTTCATGTTTTAGCTCCAGAGATCATGAGTTCAGTCTTTTGATGACCCAGCCAGAGGTGTAATAAGAACATCATAAAAAGATACATGAACACTATCCATATGCAGATGGCATTTGTCACTAAGATGGATAGTGTTGAAGGTCCACAGGCAGGCTACACAACCTTCATACCTGAAATGTTTGGATGGAAACTCTGCCAACTCCATGCTCTACATCTGTAAACTTTTCCAAAAATATCTTGTGTTAGGGAAAAGGAAAACTTTCCCATGCAAAGCAAACCAAATGGTGCAAAGGGTACGATCAATTAAAACTTCCCTTACACATGGTCTGATATTCCCCAAGCACAAAATGGACTAATACCCCATTCATTTAGTACATAGCAGAAGGTCATCCAGGTTTGGCTCATCCTGTACTTGACTCCAACATCTCATCTGGGAGTTCATTCTGTCTACTCTCCTCTCTGTGAAATGACTCTTTCTAAAATTCTCATTAGATATGTACTCTCTTAACATCTAGACCCCCGATTCTTGTCTATCCAACAATCTGAACTAGGTCAGTGACCTTAACTGTAGGGACCCCATGGGAGTTTTGCTATTAACTTTATTGGGAGTATGGCAAAGAGCTAAAGAGTACTTCTAGAATATGCAGCCTGAGTTTCTCCAGACAATCAAAAGAAGATTCCAGGGCACCTGCCCATTCAGTTTCACGACTCTCCGTTAGACAGGTGCAGTGTCCAGGAGGGGAGGCGATGGGAGAGGGATGGGATCTGTAGAACACAAGTGGGAAATCTGTACACAAACCTCCTGTTTGTGCTTCATTTCAGAATATGTTACCCCTTGTTTGCAAATAAGAAAGCCATATCCCTTGTCAGCTCCTCCACACCATGTTGCCCAGTCCACGCATCCATTTGGGAAGGGGGAGGATATGCCCAGCACCCAGGCCCTCCTAAGTGTCCTACCCCTCTTTATAGATAGCTTTCAAGGGGATTTTAATTCTGATTTAGCTGCCACTTGGGATTTCATTTACAGTTCTTACCTAACAGCAGGTGCGGTGTGAAAACTGGAATGAGCATTGCAGCATGCTCCACACTCATCCCTGAGTCTTGCAACTGTCCGCAACTTCCTATTATTTGCACTGGAAACTCAGGCTCTCAAATAGCCCACAGAGAGTACTTTACAAACCTGGATTAATTTACCCTGTCTAAATGGGCCATCTTGATTATCACTACAAAAGTTTTTTTCTCCTGCTGATAAAAGCTCATCTTAACTAATTAGCCTCTCACAGTTCGTATGGCAACTTCCAACTTATCTGTATGTATATATATATCTTCTTACTATATGTTCCATTCTATGCATCCGATGAAGTGGGCTGTAGCCCACAAAAGCTTATCCTTTAATAAATTTGTTAGTCTCTAAGGTGCCACAAGTACTTCTGTTCTAATTAACCCTTGTAACTCCCCTGGGAGGTAGATGAGTATAGCTACCCCCTTTTTACTGATGGGTAAGTTGAGGTACAGAAGGCAAGTGACTTGCTTGAGAGTATACAACAAGTCAGTGGCAGAGCCAGGAATAGAAGCTGGGAATCCCAGTCGCCAGCTCTAACTATTAGATCATGCTTCTTCCCTTCAACCAGAGAATACAGCCCTGCACTCTCATGCAACTCTCTTTTTAAAACACCATATTGGTTTACTTTTTCCCCTATGTACTTTTAATATCTTTTGGTTCAGGTGCCAGAGCAAAAGAACGGGTGGAGGAGTAGTTGGTCAACATAATTATGAAAATCCTTCATTCTTGCAGCCTTGTGAGGATACATTTATTCCTCTTCTTCCTTCACACCACTAGGTGTCAGCATAGCAACACATTTGGCATGTAGTACTGTATTGCCTGCAATACAAAGTTTGGAGGTGGAAGTTTCCTGTCTCCTACCCCTGTGGTAAGTGACAGTCACAGGGAGGATGCCATTGTAGTTTTCCCTCCTCCCACTGTACATTAACATAGTGTCATGCATGCATGTGTTGTACGTCCATGCCTGATAGCCTCCAGGCGTCACCTCTGTGACGGCACAGCCCCAGAGGAGGTGGAGATCTTTGGAGGGTGTATGGGAAACTGAACTAAACTCAAGCACTCAGCTCCGTGCTGGATGATGATAGACCCACTCCTAGGGCTCTGTTTATCCAGTGATCTCCATGTGCTTTACATAGGAGGAGATGGTTTTACGGATGGGGAAACAGTGAAAGTGACTTGTCCAAGATCACGTAGCAATCGGTAGCTGTTAGGAAGGGAACCCCTCTCTGCTTTAGTCAGTAGGCTCCACTGCTTCTCATCAGCCAGATCCTCAGCTGCTGTAAATCAGCACAGCTCCAGTGAAAGCAATGGCACTATGCCCATTAGCACCCGCTGAGGCTCTGGCCCAGTCTGTGTCGGAATGTTCTGTAACTTGAGTTTTGAGATCCTCATGGAGCCAAGATCACCACCTTTTCCCAGGTCAACTCCTTTGCAAGGCATTCCTTTGAAGGGCTCACGTTTTAACTG
This sequence comes from Dermochelys coriacea, assembly GCF_009764565.3. Classification (NCBI taxonomy): domain Eukaryota; kingdom Metazoa; phylum Chordata; order Testudines; family Dermochelyidae; genus Dermochelys; species Dermochelys coriacea. The sequence continues at coordinate 20,703,385 of NC_050081.1, read as the reverse complement.
ACCACTGGCGGAGCTAGGGGTTTGCAGCCAGCGCTGGGTACAATATTTGCATCAGATTAAGCCGAGGTTTGAGATTTAGTATGTGCCCAGACCGGGTCACACAGCCACATCTTCAAACAGCGCTCCCTCCAGCCGGCCCCTCTCCTAGGCCTCATGTGCTCTCCTATATCTCACATCCCTTCAGGAAGGAGGCCAGAGCTCGCTACAGTGGAGAGGGGAGAGACGTTTGTGAAACTAGTTTGCAAAAATTAGGTCACTTCTGATCCATGTGAAGCCAACTGCACTGCAATTAATTCACAATACCCACTGCCAACCAAGCCCTGCAATGTTTCCACAGCACTGGCATTAACCTCTCACATTAACACACACACACTTCTCCACCATGCTCTTAGGACATGTTTGTCTTCAAAGTGGCCACCCCACCCTTCCCAAAAATCACATCCCACTGCCAATATAAACCAGTCTGTTCCTTTCTCAGCTCCCGTAGGCGTCTGAGGAGGCTGTACTGTATTTGAAACAAGGCAATGGGTGGAGTGAGCTTTTAATCTTCATTAATCTTCATCAGACTGGGAACTGATGATGGAGCCCCTCCCATTACAATGCCCTGTACTACCTACACTGGTTTCATTGCTTGAAGAGGCACTTCTCCTTGGGTGGAGCTTGTCCTGTCTCCGCTGAAGGTCTCACAAGACCCCAAATCTGGCCCTGTTCTCCCACTGCCTTGGCAGCGCTACCATCCTCATGCCCACTTGATCTTACAAGTGTCACCTACATGGGGAGCTAACAAAATTGAAGCATCTAGTGTCAGCTGCCGTGCTGCTGGAAGTGAAAAGGGCTCAGATGCAGCCAGCAGAGCGGGGAGATGCAATGTCTATAGCATTTTCAGGTTTCTAAACAAATGCTTCAAAACTTGCTTTTCCACATGTGAAAATACAGTTAACCCCCTGTCATTGAGACCCACATTAGGAGGCTGTGAGTCATTGTCCCTTCTAGTGACTGCATCACATGAAAGGATAAGAGCCTACTAGGGCCAGCCAGAGTGAATTAAGCAAAATCATATTAAGACCACTTTAATTCTGACTAAGAGCATTCACACAGAGGATTAATGCTATTTTACTAATCTACTTTAAGAGATAACTTGCATTAACTTTCCTGAGGATCCCCGTGTGGGGATCCCCTGGGGTATGTCTGCACAGCAGCTGGGAGCAATCCTCCAGGCCAGGTAGATAGCCTCACATTAGCAAGGCTCCAACTAGTGCACTCATAAAAATAGCAGTGTGGCTGTGGCAGCTTGGGCTCTCAAGCCCACCCAACCCCCTGGGTCTGAGTTCGAGCAACTAGCCCGAACCTCTGCCAGAGCCACAGCATCCACCCAGCTACCAGTGTGCTAGCTTGAGCCCTGCTAGTGCAAGTCTGTCTATCCAGGAAAGCTCGCCCCCAGCTGCACAGTAGACACACCCTTAGTGTCTTCTTTAACAGCTCGGAGTGATGTGTTGGGTGCCAGCGATCACTAGGTGCCACTAAAAGGAAAAGAAAGGGTCAGAAAGGAAAAACTTTTGGGCAAGTTTGACCTGGCAGTTTCTGATGCTGATCAATTTGCAGTTGCACCAAGCACATTAGACAGCAGAGGGCAGCAGGAAACCACATGGAGGAAACACAAAGCGAAGTTTCTCTTTGTAGCATTGCAGATGCCTGGTGTGTACACAAAAGTTGTGCTGTTTGAACTATACCAATAGAGCTAAAGTAGTACAACCCCCCTCCTGGGGTACAGCTATACCACAGAAAGGTGCTGATAGCAGGATAGCTTATTCATGTACAGGAAAAGGCATAAACTCTCCCAGCATAAAGCATTTTTATACCGGTATAATTGTGCCCACGTTAGGGGCTGTTCCAATATAACTAATATTGGTAAAAAAATTACACTCCTAACCCACATATTTATAGTGATACAGACATTGAGCACAGAGCAGGCCTAAGACTTCAAAGGGGTGTGCTCCTGTGTCAAGGTGTTACGCAGCCCGCATCTCCACCTTTAAGATGTACAGCCAAGGCCCTCCTGCTCTCTGAAGGCCCCTTTCTACCAGAGCAGGAGTGGGCATCATGATGTCCTGGGAAAATTCCAATTCTGCCTCCCAAAAGCTGCTCCTACCCTGCAGTTTCAATCAGATCTCTGTAGGGCCAGATCCACTGCTGGTGTAACGGACATAGCTCCATTGAAATCAATAAAGTTACACCAGTGGAGGATCTGGCCCATTGGGCATAGTATCACTGTTAAACAGCAGCTATGTTTCAAAATCCAAAGGTGGCTGCTCTGGGCCCTGTGTGTCAGTTTGCACAGTCTGATGAATGCTTTGAGATCTCTGGCGCTGGAGAGAGTAAAGATCTGTCACTGTGGCAGATGTTCCTTTCAGTCAGAGGTCTAACAAACACTTGTGCACACTACGAGGTACCAGCCACCATTTCAGAGATGGGTTACCAGAACATCTCCTCCATCTCTGCCCCCCAGCCTCTCCCCTCGCACTCCAAATCACCCCCACTCTGGAACTAGTGGCCAGAAACTCCTCTTCCCTCCTGACTAATCCCCTTGAGAGTGATAGTTTCTGAAGTGCATCATAACCGATACTTCTTCGAGGCAAGGGGTTTCTTCTTTCCCAGGCTCTTGGATTTCAGGCTCCCTTTCTATCCAATTCAAGGTGTCTCCTCCACACACTGACCCTCCAGGATGCAGTTCAAAGCCTCAAAACAGGATAAGCAGGAAAAGCTGTCCCAGCTCTCCCTCCGTTGACATAGTTTCGGTCTAGTTCTTGGTGTCAAAGAAGGTATTCACCTCGCCAGCAATTTACAGGCCCTGTGTGCTGGCTGCTGCAGCTGCTGAGGGGCCCTGGGAGGGGAAGAGAGGAAGGAAAGCCTCTGAGATGTTCAGGTGTAGCCTCCATGGCAAACAACCCTATTCTGTTATTCTGGAGACTGACCAGCTTACATCCCTGCGTCCAATGGTAAATCACTGCTAGGCTAGGTTAGAGGGCACCATCCCTCTCCTTGGGAGAAAGGAGCTATCTAAAGGCAAATTCCATGTTTCAATTGATTTCAGTATTGTTGCAGCTGTGTTGGTCCCATGCTATAAGAGAGACAAGGTGGGTGAGGTAATATCTTTTGCTGGACCCACTTCTGTTGGTGAAAGAGACTAGCTTTTCAAACCTGAAGAAGAGCTCTGTGTAGCTCAAAAGCTTGTCTCTCTCACCACCAGAAGCTGGTCCAATAAAACAGATTACTTCACTCACCCTATCTCTATATATTTTAATTGAGACATACTGAGGCAAAAATATTTATGTTCCCCTTTAGGCTCAATGGGAACAACACAGAATGTCATAGGCTGGCTATACAGACCAGCTGTGAGCCAAGGAGACGCAGGGAATCATGAGCAGCATTGCTGACGGCCAAGGAAACAGCAAGCAAACAGCAGGGGATTCAGGGTGTGAAACAGAAATACCTCCTGGGATTTAGGGCCAGGATATAATGACTCAGACCAGCCAGTACATCAATGCTTAGGAAAGCAAGCAGCCCTGTCATGCTCAGCTTCACCTACAAAGGCCCCCAGCATTGTTCCTTGGACCAAGCTCTCTCTGTAAGGCAAGATATACAAGCCAGAGGCCTGCATTGCTACACTGGCACACTCCCAATCCAAGTGCTGGGTGAGCGCTAGAACTATGAGAGCATCCCCATTTTAAATGGCCTGTCAGGAGGGGATCTAACCTGATGGTCTCTGGGGTATGGTTGCCAACCTTCCAGGAATTAAAGATTAATCTTTAATTAAAGATTATGTCATGTGATGAAATCTCCAGGCATTCAGCCAACCAAAGTTGGCAACCCTACTCGGGTTGCGGGTGGACGGAGGGTGGTGGGGGGACGACTCTGGGTTCAGGATCCCTAGTTCGTTGCTCCTTCAGAGTGCTGTGGCAGTAGAGGCCTCATCTTGTAGGTGATGGGCCTGAGGCCCCTTCCAGCAGACTTGAGAGCAGACCATCTGCAGCTAGACCAATGTGAGGTTTAAGGAAGGAGTGTAGAATATCTACTTAGGATGCTGGGATCCTTGAGAGGAGGATGGGCAATGGAGCTCACTGGGGGAAAAGGACCTGCAAGAGGACACTCCCTTAGATGGTCTCTAACCTTCTGTTTGGGCTGCTGTGCGCTACTGAAATCCTATGGGAGCAACAATGGAAGATTGGAACTTAACTGGTACTCCTCCTGCTCTGCCCAAGTCCTTCTCCACATTGATCCTATTATGCCCCTCCCCCACTGCTGAACCCAGGCCTATTCTGTGCGCCCTCTTCTGCTTTGGGCAGCATGCCTGTCTTGGTATCGCTCCTCAAAGCCCTACCCAATTTCGCCATCTTTCCCATCTGGTAGCCTGCCTCCCCGAGCACCCCACACTCAAGCAGTCACCTCAGCTTTCCTCTCAGCCACCACCCAGCATGCCCCAGGAAAAGCGGTCCAGCACATTCAAACAGGCATGCTATGGCAGATGTGGGGGGGGAGGAATGCCCTGCTGCCAGCTCTCTCCTGTGGGTAGAGGAGAGAGCCTCTGGTTCAAGCAGGTGATGGGGCTAGGTGTGCTGAAGAACTAGATTCTGAGCCGCAGCCAAGAGCCAAACCTGGGTGCCAAAACCCCAGAAAGCTGGATGCAAGCAGAGGAGCAATGAGAAAGGGCTGGAGGAAATGCCAGGACTGTGTGCCAGAGAGTCCTGAATGCCAAGGCTGAGCACTGCAGCACCTAGCTGGGATGCCAGGTGACCGGTGACATGGGTCTCTGTAGTACTGGAAAGCTCCATATATGTCTCCAATAATGTGATATATGCCATCATGTGCCAGCAATGCCCCTCTGCCATGTACATTGGCCAAACTGGACAGTCTCTACGTAAAAGAATGAATGGACACAAATCAGACGTCAAGAATTATAACATTCAAAACCAGTTGGAGAACACTTCAATCTCTCTGGTCACTCGATCACAGACCTAAGAGTGGCTATACTTCAACAAAAAAGCTTCAAAAACAGACTCCAATGAGAGACTGCTGAATTGGAATTAATTTGCAAACTGGATACAATTAATTTAGGCTTGAATAGAGACTGGGAATGGATGAGTCATTACACAAAGTAAAACTATTTCCCCATGTTTCAGAGTAGCAGCCGTGTTAGTCTGTATTCGCAAAAAGAAAAGGAGTACTGGTGGCACCTTAGAGACTAACAAATTTATTAGAGCATAAGCTTTCGTGAGCTACAGCTCACTTCATCGGATGCATCCGATGAAGTGAGCTGTAGCTCACGAAAGCTTATGCTCTAATAAATTTGTTAGTCTCTAAGGTGCCACCAGTACTCCTTTTCTATTTCCCCATGGTATTTCTCCCTCCCACCTCACCCCCCACTGTTCCTCTGATATTCTTGTTAACTGCTGGAATTAGCATACCTTGCTTGTCACCATAAAAGGTTTTCCTCCTTTCCCCCCCCCCGTCCCCCCGCCCCCCCTGCTGGTGATGGCTTATCTTAAGTGATCACTCTCCTTACAGTGTGTATAAACCCATTGTTTTATGTTCTCTGTGTGTGTATATAAATCTCTCCTCTGTTTTTTCCACCAAATACATCCGATGAAGTGAGCTGTAGCTCACGAAAGCTTATGCTCTAATAAATTTGTTAGTCTCTAAGGTGCCACAAGTACTCCTTTTCTTTTTGTGAATACAGACTAACACGGCTGCTACTCTGAAACCTTACTAATAATATTACCTAGAAGGAACAATGAGGTGCACCCACCAGTTGCACTGTGGAGGTGCTGTTCCAAACTACCCCACCAATGGCAGCAGAAGGAGCTGTATCAGACAGCCTCAATGGCAGCAAAGCAGATAAGATGTAATTCACTAGTACAGGGCATATGGAGATAAACTGAAGTAGGACAGCGAGAACAGGCCCATGTTTCTTCTCCCAACAGATTGTGTCTGTGCTTTGATTTGGAAACCTGTTTCTATTCCTCCACCCCCCACCCCGCCCGCCCCCAAACCAGGTCTGTCACCACCCAGGAGAATGATGATTCCAGACATCTCTCTCATCTCTTCATTACTGTCAGGAATAACAGTCTATTAACCTCCTGCAGCCCCACCCAGGCCTCAGGCCAAGAGGTGGGAGAGCAAGTTATCCCCAGATGAAAGGAGATTGTATTTCACACTGAACAGGTTGGGGCTGCCCTGTGTATGTCCCTGAGGCATTGACTTGCTGGAATGTGTGGGGCAGTGTCCTCCCCAAACACCTGTAGAAGGAACACAGGGGGAGGTGAGCTTGTGTTTACACTCATTTCGATTTTGCAATAACTACGTGACAAATGGTTGAACTGCTGCAACTGGGTGTGAGGGAAGCTGTGAGGGGAGTGGCACTGACCATACCAAGCCATTCCTAGGGACTCATTGAGGGCGTCCCAAATAGCTCAGCTCCCAGCTTTATGACTCAGGGCTTGGCTACACTTGCGAGTTACAGCGCAATAAAGGAGCCCAGGGCGCCCTAGCTCACTAGCCATCCCAACTGGCAAGAAACGTAGAGCGCTCTGACTCCGCAGCTACAGCGCTGCTGGTACTCCACCTCGGCGAGTGGAATAACGTTTGCTGCACCCTCGCTGGAGTGCCGTGGCACCAGTGTGAATGAGGTGTTGCTTTACTGCGCTCTGATCAGCCTCTGGAAACATCCCATAATCCCCTTAAGTCAAGTGGCCACTCTTCTCATTGTTTGGAATCGGCTGTAGGAATGCGAAAATGCCCTTTGAAAGCTCCGTTTCTGACATCTGGCTGGTTATCTGCTCCGAGAAAAAGCAACCATTAGTATGGAATGCTGTGTGTGAGAGAGAGAGAGGCGGGGTGAGCGAGGGGGGTCTGCTGCTGTCTGAATTTATAAGACAGCATGCTGACATGCTCTCAGCCCCCCAAAAACCCACTCTCTCTCCCCCACATACACACACACGCTCCCTGTCACACTCCACCCCATCCCACCCCATTTGAAAAGCATGTTGCAGCATGCTGGGATAGCTGCCCATAATGCACCACTCCCAGTGTCGCTGCAAGTGCCACAAATGTGGCCACGCCAGTGCGCTTGAAGCTGTCAGTGTGGACAGACTGCAGCGCTTTCCCTACTGTGCTCTACGAAGGCTGGTTTAATCCAAAGCACTCTACATCTGCAAGTGTAGCCAGGCCCTTCACCATGATTTTTGTGCTGGTGAAAGGTGCCAGTGTGATGGATCTGGAGCCCCTGTTTATCCCTCAGAACAGGGACAAAAAGAAAAGGAGTACTTGTGGCACCTTAGAGACTAACAAATTTATTAGAGCATAAGCTTTCGTGAGCTACAGCTCACTTCATCGGATGCACGAAAGCTTATGCTCTAATAAATTTGTTAGTCTCTAAGGTGCCACAAGTACTCCTTTTCTTTTTGCGAATACAGACTAACACGGCTGCTACTCTGAAACCTGTGATTATGCAAAGAACAGGGACAGTAAGGGCAGGCGTCCCTCCTGCCCTCACATCGCCCTATTAATTAAAGGGGGACTGAGACCACCAGCTCCTCTGACTGGTTTCAGAGTAGCAGCCGTGTTAGTCTGTATTCGCAAAAAGAAAAGGAGTACCCGTGGCACCTTAGAGACTAACAAATTTATTAGAGCATAAGCTTTCGTGAATCATGAAGTGAGCTGTAGCTCACGAAAGCTTATGCTCTAATAAATTTGTTAGTCTCTAAGGTGCCACGGGAGCTCCTCTGACTGTGTCACAGAACACGATAACAACCCCCACTTGCTGCCAGCCGCAGCTAACCCGTGGAGCTGAGACCTAGAGGTAATAAACTGTCTCCTAGTACCTGCCCCACCCACTCACCTTTTGAAAAGGAAAACACAGTAGTTACCCCACCACCACAACCGCTGAATCCCAACCAGTCTCCTTGAACTCACTTAACTCTACTGCTCAGCCTGACATCTAAAGACCTGACATCTAAAGACCTCCCTAATACACTCAGCCTGAGATCCCACCCTGCTGTGCAGCATGTCATTTACACCAGACATCTTCAGTCTTAGCCACAAGGACCCAGCTCGTGCTAATTAAAGATGGACGTTCTGCAGGGCACGTGACCCAGCACAGCTGCTGAGCAGAATGGTTCAAGAAGTGACTTTGAAGAGCCTCAATCCAAGTACTAATTTTTGGCTCCCCACAGACTAAACCACAGAAGAGATTTTCTCTAATGACCTCGTCTGGCAGGATTCTCACTCTTGGTTCTTAGCTTCCAAGCCCACAACAGGAAAACTCCGAGAGCTATCCTGAGGACAGATGTAGTGTGGAATAGGGTGCATGTTAGGCTCCTTACTGCTGAGGCGTGTGCATGACACACCCTACCTGTCTACCAGGTACAAATTCCACCCTCTCAATGTTCTAGTCGGCTCCTTCTTGGCTGCGGGGGGCAAAAGTCCAGATCTCCCATGACTTTAGCCCTAGCAGCTCTTCCCCACTTCTCCTTTCTGTGTCCTCACTCTGTTAAATGGCTCTGTGGGTGCTCAGAGTGTGAGGCCCTTGCCTCAGTGCAGGGGTGCACTTTTTCTTTGGTGCACTGGCATGCACCTTAAGTGCTTCAGTGCTCGGCCTTGGCACTCTGGCATACCACCCTTGTGGTTTTCTCCCCACACCTTGTGCTCCTATGCTCGAGTCCAGCTTTCTGGTCATGCCCACACCTCATTATGTCATCCACTTAGGAGTGAACCTACAAAGGTGCAGAGCTTGTCTACAGCTGTCACCCCACATGCTCAAAAAAGTGGGGACCCCCTCTGCTTCCTCCTCAACACACCCCAACATGAGGCCAGCTCCACTGGTGCAGACTCAGCCTCCCTCTGCAGGGCACAGCAAGACAACACCATGGCCTTTACCACTATGCGGCCTCCTTCTAGCAAGAAGGGATTCACTAGCTGGCTGTGCTGTTCTGTCGGTCATAAAGTGACATTAGCAATGGCTAGTTTCTGATTCCCATGGGAACTTGTCCTCATTTTGTTTATCTTGAATGCAATAAAATGAAATTAAATTTAAAAAAAAAAAAAGATGGGGCATTAACAGTAGAGTAAACACACCTATCTCCTGGTTCTCATCACGGTCTGCAGTCAAGCAGCTCAGGTACCAAACTGGTCATCTCAGTGGGATTAAACTCAGTCTCCACCCTAAACAAGAACTGAAACCAAACGTAGTGCTGAAGTCTTTAGACAAAATCCATTCATCCGTTTCACAGTAGCTAGTGGGAGGTATTACCTTGAGACCTGGAAGGGCCCTGGCTGATTTCCTTGTTCTGCCACAGACTTCCTGTGTGACCCCAGGCAAGACACTTGCTCTCTGTGCCTCAGTTCCCCACCTGTACACCTGCGGATAACAACACTGCCCTACCTCACAAAAGGTGTTGTGAGGATAAATACATTAAAGTGTGAGGTGCTCAGCTACTACAGGAATGGGAGCCCCCTAAGTACTTAATCTAGATCTGCTAAAGGAGTCAGGAAAGGCTGTTTTCATGGTATTAGCCTGACAGACTAAGGCTATCTGCACTTTGCACTGGAGGTGTCAATTCCAGCTCGAACGAACATTCCCACACTGGCAATGATCAAGCCAGCGCACTAAAAATAGAGCATAGCTGCAGCAGGGTGAGCAGCAGGAGGGGCTAGCCGGCCCCAGGACATACACATTCGAGACCTGGTTTTACAGGGAGGGGACCTGGATTTGCTGGATTCAAAGCCCCACATGTCAGATGGAGCATGGGGGTGGGGAGAGATACTGAATCTGGTGTTCACACGGACCCATGCCTAATCTGAGCCTCTGGGCTCTTATCTGAGCCAAACCTCAGCTGGTTTACAGGGTAACCTGTCACTCCCAGCTGCTGTATGAGGAGGGCAGCTGTGGATTATTATCGCAGAGACGGAGAGAGGTTTTTAAGGGTTTTTAAAGGCCATTTATTGAAACCCTACTAAATGGGTCTGGTGTTCAGTTGGAAGGCTTTGTAAAAATACCCTTTAGCGTGATCTATTCTCACTACCCCACTGTGCCGGGGGTTAAAGATTAACAGAGTCGCTTTATTACAGCTACTGAAGAGCCCAGAATGGCAAATACTGTAAACATGCCCTGTGCTACACATTTGTAACCCACAGTTGCTCCCAAGGTGTTTGTATTCGCCAGCCCCTCAGCGCTGCTCACCTGCTACCAGCCTGGTGAGAGGGAGAGTTCTGGGAGCACGTTTTATGTATTTAGGGGAGCGGGGGGGAAAAAAGTAGCAGAACTCCTTTGAAAGGCTCAGGCCACTATTCGTGTGTTGATTTTCCAGTCACTGACCAGCTCTAAGGACATTGCCTTGGTTTTCATTAGAACATGGTAGTGTTTCTGCTTGGTGGATGTACTTGTATTTCAATAGCAAGAATAAATACCGGTTTATATCATAGCGCGTTGGCTCTTGCATGGCACATTGTAGGTAACTTGCTTGACTGAACTGCAGAAATGGTTGGACTGTGAGTCTCAAGGGGGCTAAGAGTCAAGATGGTGTAACCCACATGCTAGAGCACTGGTGTTCAAGCTCTGGGATGTACCCCCGGAGGGTAGGGACAAGAACATTACCAGACGGGCGGGGAGGGAGGCACAAGGTGAAGCAAGCCAGGTATCTGGGCCAGAACAGTAGCAGGGAGTTCTCTTTATTTTGGCCAGAAAAAGTTTTTTGATCAAATGGTAATATTCAAGAAAAGTTTCCAGTTTTATTTTTTTCTGCTTTACATTGGAAAAAAAGCTAAAATAAAAAGGGGAAAGGGAGGGCTAGCAACCAAAAGTCAAAATGTTCAGCTGGTTTGTCATTTAAATCCCAAATCTTTAAAAGGATCACAATTTTTTTGTTTTTGTCAATTTTTCACAGGTGGAGAGCAAGGGAGAGAAAACCCTTTTCCAGCCAGTTTTATGCCCCTTAAACATCCTTCCCAGCAGGTGAAATGAAGGGAGAGGGCAGGCGTGGAATGGCTAGTGACTCCCCTGAGGGAAGGAAAGCATTTAAAAGGCAAAATACTGCTTGCACAGCAAAACCTGAAGAGCCAGTAAACCCTTCGCCAGCCATGCTTTCAAAGGTCTATTTAAATCCATGGCAACACAATTGTACTGGAACATGTAGGGACCCTTGTAGATCATTGATTCCTTCTGCAAAACCAGCAAACATCTCCTATCACTCCACAATTCTGAGGACTGAAAAACGTATTCCTGGAAGAGTTGTGGGGAAGCCAGCCTTGTATATTAGCGGTAGCAGTCAAAGCAATGCCCTCTCCAAGGAGTCTACAGTCTAAGGACTTATCCTCTTCCCTGGACCATGCTGCCTCTTATGATTTGGATTAATTCTGATAAATTCCAAGTCTCTTGGAGCTTGCCCATCTCTAGTAAGAATAATTAGAGCATAACTTCCACTTGTCCAAGTCTTTAGGGAGCCTCAGTTTATTCTCCCCAGGCTGGCAGACCAGTGCTGTAACAATCACAGAAGCATATTTCCACACTAATCTCCATGTTAAGAGTTAATTTCCATGTCAACATTTCCCTGATTTTCCATGGAAGAAAAGTGCAGAATTGTGTGTCCTTCTCGCTGCAGGGCACGTAGAGGTTGTGAGAGTGAAATCAAGCGATACAGCAGCATGTCACACGGAGGTAATAAAAATACTCCTCTGAGAAAGGTCCACTGATCAAACATGGGTATCATGTAAATATTAGGCTGACTCTCATCATGGAAGTGACTCTCTGCTGATGTTTGGGCAGGTAGCAGCATCAGGTTCCAAACTGGAGGCAGCTGAGGGAACAAGATCCCCTGGAGGATTGTTCTGCTGCTCTGAAGATTCCTCCTCATCTTGCTTTGTTGCTCTCCACAGTGTCCCATTCCCATGTTGCCCACGGTGTTTGCATATGCAGAATCCCTGCTAGTGCTAGGCACCCGGTGCTGAATAGCACTCATGCTGCATTGCCAGTTTAAATTTGGTATCAGTAGCATGTTGCTGAATGCCACATTTAATTTGCAGAGGAGAAAACTGGGAAGCAGTCATCCACATTTGGGATAGCCACCGCCATCACCTCTCGGGCTGATTATTAAACTTCCTGATCCTTGTCTCAGATCCAGAGCAGGACACAAGCCTGAGCAGCAGGACTGGGCAGATGCCCAGGAGATAAGGAATCCATCCTGAGCACAGAGAGCTAGGGAGGCTACTTCAGCCCAATGACTGGGATAACCTCCATGAGCCTTATGCAGCCAGCCCTCCTGCAGGCTACAGCAGGAAGATACACGGAGCAGCTGATTCTCTGAGCCTTCCCCCTCTCCCACTCTGTCCATGCCTCAACCCCATTTCCCCCCCACACACACACACACACACAGCTCATGCCTTCTCCCTCCACACCAAGCTGTGCTCTGCCCCCAAGAGAGTTTCACTCCACATACATGCACCCCTCTCCCCAAACAAATGCCCCCTGGTGCAGCATTTCCATTATGCAGAACCATGGCAGTGCTACATCCTGGGAAGTCTCCTCACCCTCAGAGGAAGGGTCTGGTCTGACTCCTTTATTTCTGGTCAGAAATATCTTTAACCCGAGTATCACCTGCTCTGGGATATCTGCTGCTGGATTTCATCATGTCTGCAGGGACTGAGCAGGGGATGAGCTAATCTGCCCCTGTATGATGGATTTAAATTCCATCTAAAAGAAGCACATGCAGGAACCCCCCTGCTGCAGCTCCAGGTGGTCAGGCTGCCAGCAAAACAGCACATTAACAGGAACCACAGAAGGTCCATACCGCTTCTGACACGAGGTTAAGGGACAATGAGAATCATTAAGATTCTTGCCCTCGATGCCACAACTTTAATTCCATTATGGGATGGAGGAGCTAAATCTTAGTAGTAGGGCAGTTACATTGGCGGGAGAGAAATGTAAGCATGGATACTCCCATAGTTAGGTCGACGCAAGGCAGCTTACAATTGACCTAACTCTAGTGTAGACCAGGCCTAAGGCCTTCCCCCTCTCCCACTCTGCCCATGCCTCAACCCCATTTCCCACATATATGCCCCCATTACCATACCATCTCACAGCCTTTAGTGTATTTCTCCTCACACCACTCCTTTGAGGCAGGGCAGGGCTATTATTCCCATTTTGCAACAGGGAAACTGAGGCACAGAGTGGCTAAGCGACTTTGCCCAAGGTCCCATAGGAAGTCTGTGACAGAGCAAGGAACTGATCCTACATTTCCTGGGTCTGAGGCTAGCACCCTGACCGCTGGCTCATGCTTCCTACTGAGACCTAGGGCCCCCACATGGTTACACTTCCATGCTGGATATCCTGCCTCTTGCTACTGGAGGACTGGATGAAAAGGCAACCCTCTGTAACCTCTGCACTCCTCCTTCATTGTCCAGGTGTGCAGCAGGGTGCCGAGGGCTGGGCACTCCATTTCTGCAGCACTCCCAGCCAATCACTTTGTCCTCGGTAATCACAGGCTGCAACTGACGTTTGAACCCAAGTATCCTGTCTGGAATGGAATTTGTTTTTGGAAGCAATTGGTCCAAAGTACAAGTTTTAATTTTCAGTGTAACTCTAAGGAATACATTAGCCCCATCACCTTGTGGATAAAAGAAGCATGGAAAGTAATCATGAGGTGTGGACAGCTGGTTTTCCTGATTCCACTGGCCATGCTAAAGAGGAGGAGTCATCCTGAGGAGCAGAATATAAGCATGTGAATGAGCAATGCCCCCACTGATGTTATTTGCTAAAAACAGAACCATGTTAGAACTGCATGACCGATCTGCTTTGTATCCATGCAACAGTCCTTTGCACAGTCCTTAAAGTCACATAGCCCTGGGGCAAAGTGATGCCACACACCTACGACATGTGCCATTCTCTTTGTCTACAAGCCACAGAGAAATGCCGAGCTATTGTTTCCCTTTCCCATGACTATAGTTCTAAGAGAATCATAGAAAATACATCCCTGATGATAATTAATGCGAAAAGAAGTCAGGAAACACCGATTAAACTTCTTCTATCGCCAGGGATCATGGATAACTGAACAAATAGGCCGTTTTGTAAAATTGGCAGATAATCCCCTGTATGGGCTAGGAAGAGGTCTAGGCAGAGACAGAAACAGTTTATTATGAACCATGATCTCCTCACTGGGCAGTTGACATCCAGAATTCTCCCATGCTTTGGTGGTACAGTCCCAGTGCAAATAAAAATTAAGTTGTGGCTTGGGTTAAACCTTGTTCTTTGAAGTTGGATGTAAATTCCACCTTTCAGTCAGGATGAATGTAAAGAAGTAACTGAAATAATAGTCTCCACACCCAAAACACAGGCACACATCCCTGTCCAAAATAAAAAGACAAACCCAAGGCTGCCCAGAAATTGAGCTGCCTAGGGGAAGAGTTTGCTGGGTAGTGAATTACTGGCAGGAGGGGCTGTGTAAGAGAAGCAGAAGCCAGAACACAGATGGCATGTTTACACTGTGATAAAAGACCTAGGGCATGGCCAAGGCTGGCCATGCTCAGCTGACTCAGACTTGTGGGGCTCAGGCTGTGGGGCTATAAAATTGTAGTGTAGACATTCAGGTTCGGCTGGAGCCTGATCTCTGGGACCCTGCAAGCAGGGAGGATCCTAGAGCCCAGGCTCCAGCCGAAGCATTTACATTGCTATTTTTAGCCCCGCAGCCCAAGCCTGAATCAGCTGACTCTGGTTCTGAGACTCAGTGCCGTGGGGTTTTTCATTGCTATGTAGACATACCCTGAGACAGACAACCTAGACAAGCATTGTGTGTGACCCTGGGAGAAGCCAGAGACGGGGCTTCTGCGTCTGGTGCTGGCTGAAGAGGCATGGGGATGTAAGCCAAGAAACTTTCTCCTGTTCTTTGGTTCCTCCTGTATGCAGGGAAACAGGACTGCATGTACATTCTGTGTAAACACACAAGATTGCACTACAGAACATGCCTGACTATCATCAAGTTTTCCTCCTAACTGGAACAACCCGTAACACCCTGGATTTCACTTGGGGTGATCACTCAGGTCGGAGGGGTAACACCACCACTACCAGCATTCAGACACACCCTTGTCCTGCTTTCAGAGCTCTCCTCCTGCAGCTTTCCACCTGACGGGGTCCCTGATTGGCAAAGGAGATGCTGGACATAACGATCCACCAAGACAGTACCTCCCAGCAGAGTGTTTACTCTAAAAAATAAAAAGCATGAGTGGGACTTTCAAAAGTGCTCAGCATTGGCCTAACTCTGCCCCCAATGAAGTGAATGGTCATAGTGGAGTGGGGATAGAGTAGGCCAATCCTGAGCGCATGTGAAAATCCCTTTTGATGTACAAAAAATGAATAATAGTAACCAAATTAACAATAACCAATAGATCCCTTCAGAATGCCTGTCGTGATGTGTCTTCTCACTGGACCCATGTATCTCGTATAACTCAGCTTCATTTTGATGGCTGTTTCACATGCAAGATAGGTAGGTACCTCAACGGTGTATGTCAACTGTATTACAGAATGCAGGGTACTGGCATGTTAACCATATGAACACACACAGGACCCAAATTCACACACTAAATTGATCCTACCTATGGCAGAATTTAAGGCTATTACAACCATTGACTCCTATACAAGGTTGCTTAGCTAGTGAGTCAGTCACTAGATTCCGTTGCATGCATAATTCCAGCACGGCAGATCTGCAGATGGCTCTGATCATATTTATTTCTGTTGGCACATGGACGATAGTAATATCCTTTTTAAAGCCTATAAATAAAAAAAGGCCCTATTAGTCCACCTTTTTTAACGCCTCCTCTTATTAACCTCTTCACAGCTTCTTGAAATATAATTGACAAAGCCCATAAATCTCCATACTCTGTTACTGAAATAACATTTGCCCTTCCTAGAAGAGGTTTCCAGTAGATGGCTACCACAGATGCTCTGCAGATGGACAGTGGGAAATCCATGCCAGTTAGTAGCTGCCACACACTACATAATCTTGGACTCAAAGAAATAGGGCCCTCTGGAAGGATAAGAGCCCTGGGAATTATCCAGCAGTTGAGTAATGGGGGATGACCCACGCTGCCAAAAATACAACAAACCATCTCTGGAGGAACAGAATATTAAGATCTGTCAGTAAAAAAGATCCTTCAGTTGAGTGAGGTGAGCTAAACTCTGGAAGGTCATCAAGAACCAAAAGCAAGCAGTGGTAATGCGATGTGCTGTCTGATAATATGGGACAAGGACAAAAAACAGGGAGGATCAAGAACTGCAACATGAGACCTGGCATAGTATCGGGACACTGAAGATTTCAGTCTTCATGCTCATGCAAGGTGAGGAGGTCAGTTTGAGCCAGTCCCTGAAGTCTTTGAAGCTGACCTTCCACAGCAGCTATATTTCACTGGAACGGTCAGCCAGAAAAGCTGGACTCATGCACAGAGGACAGAATTTTCTCAGCAACTGGCTCATGAATACAGAACTTGCTGCCAGAAGAAATCAAATTCCTTTAAGCAATGGGAGTGGGAAGAAACTTTACTCTTTACTGAAGGATTTCTGGCAACTTCCTCTGAAGCAGCAGATACTGACCACTGTGGGAGAGAAGATACTGGACTAGATGGACTTATCAGATCTAATCACAGGTTTCAGAGTAGAAGCCGTGTTAGTCTGTATTCGCAAAAAGAAAAAGAGTACTTGTGGCACCTTAGAGACTAACAAATTTATTAGAGCATAAGCTTTCGTGAGCTACAGCTCACTTCATCGGATGCATTTGGTGGAAAAACAGAGGAGAGATTTATATACACACACACACACACCACACAGAGAACATGAAACAATGGGTTTATCATACACACTGTAAGGAGAGTGATCACTTAAGATAAGCCATCACCAGCAGCAGGGGGGGGAAGGAGGAAAACCTTTCATGGTGACAAGCAAGGTAGGCTAATTCCAGCAGTTAACAAGAATATCAGAGGAACAGTGGGGGGTGGGGTGGGAGGGAGAAATACCATGGGGAAATAGTTTTACTTTGTGTAATGACTCATCCATTCCCAGTCTCTATTCAAGCCTAAGTTAATTGTATCCAGTTTGCAAATTAATTCCAATTCAGCAGTCTCTCCTTGGAGTCTGTTTTTGAAGCTTTTTTGTTGAAGTATAGCCACTCTTAGGTCTGTGATCGAGTGACCAGAGAGATTGAAGTGTTCTCCAACTGGTTTTTGAATGTTATAATTCTTGACGTCTGATTTGTGTCCATTCATTCTTTTACATAGAGACTGTCCAGTTTGGCCAATGTACATGGCAGAGGGGCATTGCTGGCACATGATGGCATATATCACATTGGTAGATGCGCAGGTGAACGAGCCTCTGATAGTGTGGCTGATGTGATTAGGCCCTATGATGGTTTCCCCTGAATAGATATGTGGACAGAGTTGGCAACGGGCTTTGTTGCAAGGATAGGTTCCTGGGTTAGTGGTTCTGTTGTGTGGTGTGTGGTTGCTGGTGAGTATTTGCTTCAGATTGGGGGGCTGTCTGTAAGCAAGGACTGGTCTGTTTCCCAAGATCTGTGAGAGTGATGGCTCGTCCTTCAGGATAGGTTGTAGATCCTTGATGATGCGTTGGAGAGGTTTTAGTTGGGGGCTGAAGGTGATGGCTAGTGGCGTTCTGTTGTTTTCTTTGTTGGGCCTGTCCTGTAGTAGGTGACTTCTGGGTACTCTTCTGGCTCTGTCAATCTGTTTCTTCACTTCAGCAGGTGGGTATTGTAGTTGTAGGAATGCATGATAGAGATCTTGTAGGTGTTTGTCTCTGTCTGAGGGGTTGGAGCAAATGCGGTTATATCGTAGCGCTTGGCTGTAGACAATAGATCGAGTGGTATGATCTGGATGAAAGCTAGAGGAATGTAGGTAGGAATAGCGGTCAGTAGGTTTCCGATACAGGGTGGTGTTTATGTGACCATCGCTTATTAGCACCGTAGTGTCCAGGAAGTGGATCTCTTGTGTGGACTGGTCCAGGCTGAGGTTGATGGTGGGATGGAAATTGTTGAAATCATGGTGGAATTCCTCAAGAGCTTCTTTTCCATGGGGTCCGTGATGAAGATGTCATCAATGTAGCGCAAGTAGAGTAGGGGCATTAGGGGACGAGAGCTGAGGAAGCGTTGTTCTAAGTCAGCCATAAAAATGTTGGCATACTGTGGGGCCATGCGGGTACCCATCGCAGTGCCGCTGATTTGAAGGTATACATTGTCACCAAATGTGAAATAGTTATGGGTCAGGACAAAGTCACAAAGTTCAGCCACCAGGTTAGCCGTGACAGTATCGGGGATACTGTTCCTGACGGCTTGTAGTCCATCTTTGTGTGGAATGTTGGTGTAGAGGGCTTCTACATCCATAGTGGCTAGGATGGTGTTTTTAGGAAGATCACCAATGGACTGTAGTTTCCTCAGGAAATCGGTGGTGTCTCGAAGATAGCTGGGAGTGCTGGTAACGAAGGGCCTGAGGAGGGAGTCTACATAGCCAGACAATCCTGCTGTCAGGGTGCCAATGCCTGAGATGATGGGGCATCCAGGATTTCCAGGTTTATGGATCTTGGGTAGCAGATAGAATACCCCAGGTCGGGGCTCCAGGGGTGTGTCAGTGCGGATTTGTTCTTGTGCTTTTTCAGGGAGTTTCTTGAGCAAATGCTGTAGTTTCTTTTGGTAACTCTCAGTGGGATCAGAGGGTAATGGCTTGTAGAAAGTGGTGTTGGAGAGCTGCCTAGTAGCCTCTTGTTCATTCTCCGACCTATTCATGATGACGACAGCACCTCCTTTGTCAGCCTTTTTGATTATGATGTCAAAGTTGTTTCTGAGGCTGTGGATGGCACTGTGTTCTGCATGGCTGAGGTTATGGGGTAAGCGATGCTGCTTTTCCACAATTTCAGCTCGTGCACATCGGCGGAAGCAGTCTATGTAGAAATCTATTTCCCCATGGTATTTCTCCCTCCCACCCCACCCCCCACTGTTCCTCTGATATTCTTGTTAACTGCTGGAATTAGCCTACCTTGCTTGTCACCATGAAAGGTTTTCCTCCCCCCCCCCCCCCCCCCCGCTGGTGATGGCTTATCTTAAGTGATCACTCTCCTTACAGTGTGTATGATAAACCCATTGTTTCATGTTCTCTGTGTGTGTGTGTGTGTGTGTGTATATAAATCTCTCCTCTGCTTTTTCCACCAAATGCATCCGATGAAGTGAGCTGTAGCTCACGAAAGCTTATGCTCTAATAAATTTGTTAGTCTCTAAGGTGCCACAAGTACTCCTTTTCTTTTTATCAGATCTAGTCTGGCATTGCTGGTGTTCCTAAGCTGAGCATGGACCTCAGCACCAGCAGAGCAAAATGCAAACCCAGTTTCTTGACTTGCCCTTTCCACAATAATGACAACAAAAATTCCAGTCCCTGGAGAGTAGAGGGGAGAGAAAGAGTGAACTCTACCATTATGTGGACAAAAAGAAAAGGAGTACTTGTGGCACCTTAGAGACTAACAAATTTATTTGAGCATAAGCTTTCATGAGCTACAGCTCACTTCATCGGATGCATTCATCGGAGCAGTAGCTCGCGAAAGCTTATGCTCAAATAAATTTGTTAGTCTCTAAGGTGCCACAAGTACTCCTTTTCTTTTTGCGAATACAGACTAACACGGCTGCTACTCTGAAACCTGTCATTATGTGGACAGTACACCTCATTTTGTGAGGCACTAAGACATGATGGGTGCTGGACAAGAAGCTAGTCTTCATGCAAACCTGACCCCCTGTTACAATTACATATAGAGTTTAGATCTTGTCTTTGAAGGATGATCATGTTTCCACCCTAGTAGAGTATATTATGGATGCCTCCTTCTTCATGAGTGCTGTTACTCAGTCAAAAAGAGCTAAGATCTGGACTGTCCGCTAGCTTTCTGCTCAGACACACTTCACAGCAAAGTGCTGCGCTGCTCCTTGTTTTCCTTCATTCCCCTTTCTCGCTTTTCTTGAAGCTGGTGTGAAGGTAAGATCTCCTATTGAAGTTTCCAGGTTATCTAGAATAATCAATATATTATCTTCATGCTCATCCTGCAATGCTCAGTTAAGCTGAGCTCACTGGTATTTGGTACCATGGTAAACTTCTTAGTGGGTAATGCCTTCCAGAAGTTGCCTTGAAAAATGAGGAAACACTGCTTTGAACTCGTTGAAGTCAAAGACTTTTTTGCCTACGTGTGGAATCTACTCTTACATGCTCAAAATGCTGCAGAATTCCACAAAGTTGACCCAAGGGTCAACAGTCTAGAGATGTGTGGTATGGTAGTGGGGGTTAGTTAGGTAACATATTTATTAACTGAGGTGGGTTCTAGGATAGAACATCTCACAGTGATGCTACAAGAAGAGTCAGACATTTTTAACATTTAGACTAAAGCCATTTGGCCAGATTAGCTGATCAACCTTGCATAGGAGTCATTGGCAGCAATAGTTTTATTCTCCCAGGACAGATTCTCAAATGGTGTAATTGAGCACTGGAAGTGAATGGTGCTACACTAATTTACCCCAGCCGATGATCTGCCCCATAACTCCACTATTCCACCACAAGCACCATAGCAAGTGTCCTTGAGATTAATAGTGATGCAAACTGTAAAGGGATCAGAATCCAGGGGCAATTCAGCAATCCATCCATATTTAGCAAAGCGTTTAACTTTAAACACTTTCTTAAAATGCTCTGCTGAACAGAGATGGTCTTGAGTATGTGCTTACATGCTTTGCTCAGTCGGAGTCCCAGTGCCTGCTGTGTTTCTTCCCGTACATCTATTTTGCTGGAGTTTGCTTTTTAGAGTACAGTATTCTTTAGCAAACAACAACAATCCGTTTGAACAAAATCTAAGCTCAGCTGCCTACCTGAGGTTTGAAGAATGCAGTATGGGTACCCACACAGCTTACTTTCTGATTAACTTCCGGTGATAGTAAAAATACCTGGCACTGAAGCAACCAATTAGTAACCCATCTGCAACTGCATGTAATCCTTTAAAGGATAATTAGTGATTCGCAAAGATTCCCAGTCAATACTCTCACTGGCCAAAATGCCCAAGGACTATATCATCTCTGGTCTGGCTATGGTTTTAGAAGGGTTTTCCTTTTTTCCTTAAAGATCAAAAACTTAGAAACCAAAATGGGATTCGAGGTTAGAGGGGGCAGTATTTTAAAGCTGTGCAATCAAAAGGTTTACTGAGGTCAGCTCACTTCATGAAAGCTTATGCTCAAATAAATTTGTTAGTCTCTAAGGTGCCACCAGTACTCCTGTTCTTTTTGCGGATACAGACTAACATGGCTGCTACTCTGAAACATCTCTGTTCAGATGATTATTTCACTGTGGCAAAACAGACAGACAGACATCTACCACCTTCCATCCTGCAAGATCCCTGTCTTTTATATCTATATTCAGCACCACAGAAATGCAGCCATTTCTCAGGTGGAGAGTGGCAGCCAGGCAGACACCTGGCACACAGCACACTGCAAGGCCATGGGAAAGAGGAAAGGGGAAATTTTCACCAAGTGCAATGGGGCAAAAATGTGCTCTTACAGAAAATGCTGTAG
Source organism: Dermochelys coriacea (assembly GCF_009764565.3). Lineage (NCBI taxonomy): Eukaryota > Metazoa > Chordata > Testudines > Dermochelyidae > Dermochelys > Dermochelys coriacea. The sequence goes on along the minus strand of NC_050081.1, from coordinate 20,681,759 downwards.
GATATTGATTGTCCACACACGTGTAGCGGAGGAAATCTTGGTTTCTAAGCATTCATCTACATGTCCTGCATAGAGTTGCATGAAACTCAGTTTATCTGTCAACCCCACTGTAATTTGAACCTATGGTTCCCAAGTGTCCAAACATTTCAAACCTGAGACTTAGGTTACTACACAATCAAAAAAGCATAAAGCTGCTGTGAACCCAGCTTAACTCCTCTGGGGGGATTTCCCCTGTGAAGAGGAATCCTCCAGTGCCATTGGGCCATAATAGCAACTTCTATATGATTCTCTCTTGATCATTAGCAGAGGGGGCATAACTAGACACAAGCGGGCATGGCCAGGGACCCCCAGCACCTGCAGCTGCTGGATCAGCTCATTGGCTATTCTTGTTAACCTTGGTACCAGCTTGGCCCCTGGACAGCCCAGGCCTGGAGGAGCCGAGAGGTGGCTGAAAAATCAGGCACAACGTAACTTAAGAATTAGTATAGGGGTTTAATAAAGTTATTGTTTTTGTTGTTGCTAGTTACTCAAGCACAAAACCACACAGACACCACACAGACACAGAATTTACAGGCCAGGCTTTAGACAAGACACCTTGCGCAATGGCAGACAAACAGATGGGATAAAAACAGTGGGAGGGGAAATAGTAGAAGGGTGATGAAATAATACTGTGCAATTAATCATGGTTGCTCTCAGCTTGTTGTGATGATTCCAATAACTAAGCTAGTTAGAGTGTGTGTGGATATGCAGTGTGGACTGGATATGCAGTGGACACACATGTATGCTAACTCTTGGACACCGTGGCACTAGGCCTTGCATATCAGGAGATTCATGGGGGGAAGAACTATACAGGGTTCTGAGTTTCATGCAACTCTATTCTATAAAACCGCAGAGATCTCTTGTCTCTTTTCAGAGCTGTGTCTGTGAGAGGATGTGAATGCCAGGCTGGACTAAAGGAACCATAAGATTAAGGCTATATAGTAGGGGGACCCAAGAGACATTTCTGGCTCCAGCTGCTCAGCCATTTGATGCTAATGCAGCAAGCGACTAACTCACCAAAGAGCGTGTTAGCCCTAGTTCCAATCACATTAGTGATTTTCCTCGGCAACAGCCAAGGGCAATATTAGTATTTGGTCTGAAGTAGAAATGACTGAAGCAGCTGGGATTATTTTTAATGTGCAAGAGTTTTGTGCCAGAAACAGTAGCATATTTTTGGGTAGATAAATTTACAATTTCTTAGTATTAAAACAAATCACAATGACAATGATCACATAGTTCAGTTTGTGAGGGGTTGAAATCTCTTCCTTCATGGGACATACTCTCCTCTCAATGTCCCTGGTGTAAGTCAGGCAGAATCCCATTGAAATCAGTAAATTACATTGGTAGAAGCAAGAGGAGAACCTGACCTCATTCTTCAGTGCTTGTCTCTGGGCCAGAGCCTCAGCTGGAGTAAACCAGGGTAACTCTCTTCTTCTCTCGCTGAACTGCTGTGGTGCATCATGCGAGCCCTCGTCCACAGTGTGCCATGGGAGATGCAGTCCAGATGAGGAACCTTGCCCACAGAGCAGAATGTTTGCATGCCTCAAGCCTTATTCAGCTCCCCAGGGGCATTGGGGTGGCATTTCCAAATTGACACTTTTCATTTTTCAGATGTTCAGCTTGTCATCGAAAAGTCCAAGCTTGCTGCAGAAAGCAAACACTTTTAATGAAAAAGTTTGTTTTGTCGAAAACCAAATCTTCCAGATAAAAAGATTTTTGGTGGAACACTTTTGGCCAGCCAAAGTTGGGCTGGACTTGAGCATGGACTGAGCTCCCCCACCTCCAGTTGAACTCAATGGATGCTGCAGATGTTCTGAAAATCAGACCCACAATGTCTCAAATTGGATGTTCGGAGTCAGTGGACACTTGAAAATTTAGGCCTATCAGACTTGCCCAGTTTCACACAGCTAATCAATAGCAGAGTGTGGAAGAAAGCCAAGAAACCTTGACTTTCATTCCCCCATGGTTCTTCCCTTATGTTGTTTTTTCTCCAGTACTTTCTTTCACAGGGAAGCTAATATAGCTGCATAATGCATAAAATTTTCTCCTGCTCAGTGCAGAAGAGCGGCAAGGCATCAGAGGGCCAATTCTGAGAGATCGTCCTGGTCCCAGTGGCTGAAAAGCTGTTGCCTGGCTGCTCTAAACTGTGCTGCTGTTGCAGGGTCCTTGACTCTAGACCAGAGGACGACTGCTTTAGCAGAGCAGACACTCTCTGGCTCTAGACATTGCCTCCTCCTGTCCTCAACATGCCCCCTATGCCAGGATGTCAAGATGGGGGCAGACACAGAGACCCACCAGTGGCACAGTATTCCCCAGAAGTGAGTTCCCCTGGGCCATGGGAATTCTATTGAGCATTTTCAGCCACATTAAAGCCTCCTTACATCAAATGAGCAGCGCAATGGGGTGGTAGAGAATCTGGCCAAATGGCTGAACCATCAAGACCAAATTTTCAGAGTTCAGCCTCCATTTAGGATCTAATTATGGGCCAGATTTTCAGATGATTTCAGTCCTGCAGCTCTGACTGTGACAGTGAGGGCCAGATTTTTAAAGAGCACAGCACACAGGGTGAAAATTGGGACCCTGGAACTAGCTGCTTGAGAGTATTAAGAGGAACAACTTGGAAACTGCAGCACTGAAAACAAAACACCTGTCTCTTCAGCCTGAGATGAGTGGGTAGGCGTCACCCAGCTATGACAGAGGCAATTACCCATTTGAATCACAGGACAATTTGTTATACTACAACAAACACTGCAGAGTAATCAGGCAACGAGGCTCTAATGCTGCCTACAAAACAGATTCAAGCTTCCTTTTGGGTTCATTGGGGGGGGAGGGCTTATTTTACTTCCAAAAATTCTCCTCTCTGGTGCAGGGCATTTGTTGATTTTGGCTTTCTACCTTCAAATGGTAAGGAGAGGAAAAAAAAATAAAAGAATGAAAAAACGAATTGCAAAAGTGGATGCCTTAAAAATGGAGACTGGTTGGTGCTCCCAGAGCCACAGCTAGGGACCTTAGACCCTCCAGAGGACAGGGTATGTAGGTTTTTCAATCAATCAGGTCCCCTTTCAGTCAGGAATGTAAATACCTGAAGTTTGTGACTCACCTAAGAATTTACAAGTCACATTCTTCAGCAGCCTCCTGTTCATTAAGCTCTGGCATGGCTGGCAGCCCTACGATAGACACACCCTTCCCTTGTGTACAACCGGCTTCTTGGAACAGTCTGAGCCAGTTCAGGCATCCGGCAGGAACAACCCTTACCCTGTATGTATGTGAGAGAACCTTTAGCCACAGAGCTCCATGGTCTAGTCTACATGCAATTTTTGTACCATCATCTCTACTTACCTCCTAGTTCTGGGAGTAAGCTATAAGAACCTTTATTCGAATAATAACTGCACTGCATCCACATTAAGAGGGATGAATTGCTTTAATTGAGGGCTTATCTACACTGACACTTTACAGCACTGCAACTTTCTCACTCAGGGGTGCAAAAATACATCCCTGAGCGCGATAAATTTCAGCAGAGTAAAGTGCCAGTGTAGACAGTGCACCAGCGCTGGGAGCTATTCCCCTCGTGGAGATGTTTTTTTTTTATAGAGCTGGGAGAGCTCTCTCCCAGCACTGGTGCCACAACTACACAGCCACATTAAAGCGCTGCCCGTGCTTTAACATTGCTAGTGAAGACATGCCCTTAGTCAGCTGCTAAGCCAGTTTCGCTGCAGTAATACAAAACCTGTGCATTAGACCAGCCCATAGTGCCTGATTCTCCACAGCCCCTGCAATTTGTGATGTCATTTACATCAGTGGAAAAGCTAGGTGTAAAATACAACCATTCTGATTGGCTAGCATTTTACACCCACTCTGAACAGGTGCCAGTGATGACACATGCAGGAGAATCCAGTACAACCTGCTTTACCAGCAATTAAGCCTCACAACACCTCTGAGGCAGGCACAGCTCCATAGCACCTGTTCTACACAGGAATACATTGAGAGCACAGATAGCTTGTGATCTGCCCCAGGCCCCACAGAGAGAGCCAGGAAGAAAACCCAGCAGTCCTAACTACAGCGGCAGCAGCATTAGGCTGCCTGTTCTCCCTTCTGTGATGTACCAGTAAGCAGTACTGGACTGGATTCAGCACGTTGATAAAGACCTGACGTTAAAGTGAGATTGCCAAATCAGCTCAATGCTCATTGACCACAGTGATTTTTCCCCCTTCCTTTAACATACAGACTACAAGGGCATAGGTGCTGGAACTATGGGTGTTGGCTTGAAGTGGTTTCCATCATATGCAGGGTTCTCTCAGCTCTCAGCACCTCTGCTATACAAATTGTTCCAGCGCCCCTGTGCAGGGGGATTTCTAAGAGTCTAGAAACCTCCCCCTAGCTAGTCTATCAGCATTTTCCACCACCACTGGAAGACACAGACTGGATTCCATCTCCTAAATGCAGGAAGGACTGTATTTGAGCTCATGTTACTGAGCTGTTCCCAAGATGCCTGTTTGCAAAGCTAGCTGTAGGACATTTCTCCAGACCAGCCAGTAGGTGGGGATGAAAGAACAGCCCAAGTACTTGATCAAGCAGAGATTGTTTCAGTATAATCTGGCTCTCCTCTGGTCTCTTACACAATGGATCAGACCTTTCAGGAGTTAATATGATATAATCCTGTTTCTCTGGCTGCCTAAGTATCATCTGACAATCCAAGAGCCTGGGCATGGGTTAGAGACAACAGGGATTGTGCCCCTAGGCCTCAGGTCTCCGTCCTTAGGGCACTGAATCATAGGTGGTAGACTCTGAACTAGTTTTATCAGGTTATCCTGTGGTCCATTTCTCAATCCTCCTGCCAATCCAGGACTGATGAGATGAGGGATAGCTCAGTGGTTTGAGCATTGGCCTGGTAAACCCAGGGTTGTGAGTTCAATCCTTGAAGGGGCCATTTAGGGATCTGGGGCAGATATTGGGGATTGGTCCTGCTTTGAGCAGGGGGTTGGACTAGATGATCTCCTGAGGTCCCTTCCACCCCTGATATTCTATGATCTATGTTAAGAGTAACAAGATTCAAAAGGTTAAATCCTGGAACTGGTTTGCAGCTTGAGTGGCCTGTGTGTTGGGATCACTGGGGGAGCAGTCCTCTCGCTGCCGACCAGTTGCAGAGCTGCTGCTGCGTCTCCTGTGGCCAGAGTGTTCTCCCCTGCTGGGGAGAATGGCCAATGGATCCAGCTAGTCACAGATCCCCCACCTCACCCCTGCCTGCCCCCCAGTCTCCCTTGTACCACTGGGGTGCATGGATTGCCAATGGAACAGGGCTTTGTAGTAATGCAGACTTCCCAAAGGTGGTCTCTACCACGTTTATCCGCACCAGTCTTATTGGGAGAAGGCCCAAAATGGCGCGGACATAATTTAGCCCAGAAGGAAAGATTCAGACCTGGCACATCTGAGGCTACAGTGACAACTTCTGCAGCATCAAACATCTCTCCTGAACTGAGGGGTTCTCTGCCATGGATGATTTGCTGTGACAAATTCTCACCTGATGTTCTTACTTGGATAATTACTGTGAATCAGAAGATAAAAATGGCTAGGCCATGAGACTTTCCAACTCACCACGGGACTTTAATTTCTGCCAAAGTATTGGTGATTTCTGACGGTATACAATGGCTCCTCTGTGGGAACTCAGAACACACTCAGAAGCTGATTTGCTTTTACTAGTGCAAGGCAAGGAAAGAAATGTGTATGAAGAAAGGACACTGAGTGTTACTCTGTCCCCGAGCTTTGCAATGTCAGGAACCCTCCTTATACTGGACCGTAAAGCTCTCATGAAAACAAAAGTACAGTAACAAATACACACAGCACTAGCATGAGCATTCACACCAGAAGCCTGACTCCTAGGCCTTGTCTACACCAGCAGGGCTACAGTGACATAGCTGCACTTGTGCAAAGTTCAAACCTTGGTGTTAGGCACACTGCACGTGGGTAGAAAGTGACTTGCCCTGGATGCAACTCACCCCAGTTTGAAATCAAGCTGAACTCAGCAAGTGCACCGTGTCACGCCACTTTTCACAACAGCGTAGTTTGCCTTGCACTGGTTCAGCTACACCGCTGTGGTTACACCAGTGCAGAAAACTCTGATGTAGACATGGCCTCGAACTAGAGCAAACACTCATCCAAACAGGAAACAGAAACAATACCCTGTGATTTACGGGTTTGTGTCCATTCAGACACTGAATGTTTAAAAAGCTTCAACAAGGCCTGAAATATGCAGAGCTCTGAAAACGGCTGTGGTGCATCACCCTCTCATACGCTCGGCTTTGGGCTCTAATATGCAGGATGAAACCTCCATGGTCCTAGATACAAATGGAACAGTTCAGAGAAGGAATGTTCCCTGGAACTTTCGCTGCTCACCACATTCTCAACATATTCGCAACTTGAGAGCAACAAAACTAATGAAGGCAGCAGCCAAAAGGTTCTAATCTTATAACAGCATGGGAGGGCTGGCTGCTGGCTGGCTGGGAGGCTTGCCAGAGGGCCTGTAGAATCTCCCTCCTCCATCCCATCAGTTCAAGTCCAGACTAGCTCCTTCATTAGCAAAAAATTGTTATTAATATTTGTATTGCAGTCACTTCTAAAGGCCACGACCAGATTGGACCCCACTGTGCCAGGCACTTACAAACATAATAAGTCGGTCTCTACCCAAATTTCAACAAGAATAGTTTTGGTTTTCAAATCAAACATTTGAGATTTGGTGGTTTTGTGTTTGAAAAAAATTTTAAAGAAAAATGTTGACAAACAATTTAAAAAAAAAATGAATTTTTTCTCCAGAGGGAAAAAAATTCCCAAGCAGTTCAAGTGGTTGTTCGTGGATGCTGCACTGGGACCCCTCTAAGCACACAGGCCTCTGAAAAGCTGAAAACAACTTTTAGATTGTAAGTTCTTTGGGCCAGAGACCAACATTCTGACAGGTTTAAGCAATTTGCACAACATCACAGGGAGTTTGTAGAAGAGTTGGGAAAAGAATCCAAGAGCAGAGCTGTACAAACAACAGATGTTTCAGTTTGCCAGCAGTTCCAAAAAATTAAATTAAAAAAAAAATTGCTTTAGGTTGAATCAAACATTTTTCAAAAATTTTGGTGAACTGAAAAGTCAGAAGGAATTTGTTTTGGGTCAAACAAAAGGTTTTATTTAGATTTTGAGCATTTTAAACAAAATTTTAAAAAAATATGAAGGAATTTTCAAAAGGAAAAGTCATTTTGGTGTTGCTGAATCTGCATTTTTCACCAAAAAAAGTTTTGGTTGAAAAAAAGTTCACTAAGCTCTTCAAGAGTCCTGACAAGATCCCCAGGCTCTTGCTGTAACCACTGGGCTTCCATGGACTCTCTCTGTAGACCCAGGGTGCTGGAACAATGTTTATAGTGGGGATACTGAGAGCCATTGAACCAAACTGTAAACCCTGTATATGATGGAAACCACTTCAAGCCAGGGAGTGCAGAAGCACCCCCCACACTGTGAGGTCCATCACCTATGCTATAGACGCTGATTACTTGATAGACAGATGGATGCCTCCTGAGCTCCAGTTTCAGTGATTTTCTGGTGTGTCACAATAGCCCTGACTTCTAGAACACTCATTTGAGTGGACACAGTAACAGGCAGTATTTTAAGTTAGCTTTGCAGAAAACATTTGCTTGAAACAGGATCCTGTGTGAAACTCTTGATCTCCCCTTTGCTTTCAGAGCTCAGGGGCGGGGGGGGGGAGATAGTGAATATATATATATTTTTAATTCTGCTGCAAGTGCCAGGTACACAGCTCTGGGGTGCATTGTGGTTCAGCTGCACAAAGCCAAAGTGTGATTCAGAAGCTGAAAGCCTCTTTCTCTGCACCACACCCTAGGAGCTCAGAAGCTAGAATTGGGCCAGAGCCCTTGGATCAGACCCAGGGCACAAAACCACATCTCCCATGTGTCTCTGTAGGGGAGCTGGCCCACAGGCATGATGCCCTAGTGACTCAGCCTGTGCAGAAAGCACTGGCCTTTGCACACAATGGGAAGGACTCTCAAAAGCACATTGATGCATCTCTCTCCCCTTGCAGCTATTAAAGGGCCACACATGGCTCCCACTCAGGTGTCAGAGGCCAGCCTTCCCCATGGCACTAATCACACTGGTAGTGAATGGGGGTTGCATGGGGATGAATACAGATGCAAACAAAATATTTGAGAACCAAGGGCCCGATCCTTCCAGACACTGAGCACTTCCTGAAAGCTCAGGACTGAGAGCAAGGTTAAGTGACATTTGCCTGGCACATGATGTTGTAGCTAAACCCTCAGGGAGCCATCCTTAAAGCTACACTGCTCATGTTCCTTTAAGATATTGCTAATCTTTGCAGCCTCAGTTTCCCTTTAGTCCTCCCTTGGTCCATTCCGTACTAGCCTGGTTAGTCTCCCTTCGGTAGACTGGCACCTGCTGGGAGTCCCCTGGTCCTGACTGGGCAAAGAAATAATTCAAACCCCCTGAATGCAAAGGCCATCCCACCCCTGCACTCTGTTTAAAGGGTCCTCAGTGCTAAATCAGAGCGCACCAGCACTATCTTCCAAATAGCGTTTCAGGGCAACATCACCTCTAACCTTTCCACTGGGAACCAGAGGAAGGCATATTGTTGGAGATCTGCAGAGTACAGCATCACATAGCTGCTGCTCTCTGTTTGAGCTAGTTACCAGCAAGCCCTGCTATTGATTTATTCAGTCTAATTAACTTCTCCTCCCCCCCTAGGACTGACTTCCTCCATGACCCAAGACACAAAAGGCTCCTCTGATTTACTAAGTTTGCCACAGAACTGTCTGTTTGAGTGGTCATCTTCTCTTGCGCAAGAGCGGCACTGTGTCCCTTTGCAGAAAGGTGGGTCAGCTTATCTGCCCAAGTTCCCTACAGGACAAATGGGCATTAAAAACCACAGATCTTTGCCCCTCCATTGAGATCAGGGCAGATAAAACCCAGCACATGGGGAACTGAGAGAACGGTCAAATTGAACTCTTGCCCCTTGGTGAGCTTTGTGGGGGTTTGTCTGTTGTTGTGTTTTACTTTTAACACTATTAATTATGGAACCTGAAAGGGTTTTGTTTTCCATCTGATTTTCCCTCCCCCTACTTTAGTGGATGTGTCTCCTTTTTGTGCCTCATTCAGCGTGGTTGCTTTTACTCCTGCTGCTATTGTTCATCCTCTAAAGTATTTGCAACTTGCCAGACTCTACAGATGGGGAAACTGAGTCAAAAGAACAGAAGGCCAACATTTTCATTGTCAGCCATTGATTTGGGGTGCCCAGCATGAGACACTTTGGGCCTGGTTCTTCATCAGCGCTAAACGCCCCTGACGCCAGCAGTAGTCAGTGGGAGCTGCAGGTATGCAGCAGCTCCAAAAAGGCAGGCCCAAGTTATCTCAGAGTATGCACCCAAAATCAGCAGCCGCATTTTACGATTTGGGTCTGAGTGACTTGCTTGGGGAGCACTTTGGTTTAGTGCATGAAGCACATGGCTAGCAGGCAGGAGACCTAGCAGTGCTGATTTAGACATTTAGGCCCAGATCCTCAAAGGTATTTAGGCTCCTAACTTACATTGAAATGAATGGGAGTTAGGCACCAAAATATCTTTAAGGATCTGGGCCTAACTCAATATGGAGCCCTGGGCACGTCACTTAACATGCCTGTGCATCAGTTTTCTAACCAGTGAAATGAGGATCAGGATATCTGATCACCTCAAGAGGTATTAAGAGGCCTAACTAAATACCATTTGCAGGGCGGTGAAAAAGGAGCAAACAGAACTCCAGACCTTCCTGGCTTCTAGTGCTCATTGCTGTAGGCCAGGAGAGGAGAATAAGAGTAGGAGGCATTTTAGTAGAGACCTCCCAAACACTATATCAGAACCATGTACTCCTTAGGAGCTCCCCAGGCTATTTCTTCTCCCTGTGGAGCTCCTAAAATGCACAGTCCTCTGTATGCAGCCATATTTAAGTTTGCATGGCAGATGCATGCACTCATGGCCCAAGTGCATGCTTCACAAGTCATTCATGGCGCCGATGCAAACTTTGAATATGTAAAATGGTATTAATAACAAAACAAGCCTCTCTAAACTAGTTACAAGCACAAGAACTTACCAAATCTAACATATTAAGAGTTTGGAGTTGCAAAGTGAAGTTACTTTGGAGACTTGATGGGCCAAACAAAAGGTATTGCAGAAATGAAATCCAGCTCAATAACCGGGCATCACAAGCCTCCTAAATGCCCAGTCCAGTTCACACCAAACCTTCCAGAAAATATCTAGTCTTGGCTTTGATCACACTTGTCAGTTTGCTTTTGGCAACGTTGGAGGGGATCAAAATCCATTTTACAAAGAGAAGCACGCTACAGAGAGACTAACATCCCTCTATATATGCACTGAACAGGACCCACTGGTATGTCCTGAGGATTTGAATGGTGTTACAGGGTGGTGATGCAGTACGGGAAACATTCCAGGCACATCGTTTTTATCAGCTTTATGGAAAGCCAACATTTCATCCTCACAAACAAATGGTAGGCACCAGTTTCAATCCAGCCCTGGTCAGTAATAACCAAAAGCTGTTCCCATCTGCGGGCAGCTAGATAACCTGGCCTAAGCGCTGTTCCCAGGGGAGGAGGGTCCCACATCACAAAAACCATCACCAGGAGTAGACAATCCTTCTTAGCCGGCCAAGGGCTGAATTAGGAAACCAAGCTGCTCAGAGGCAGCACAGGTCAGTGCATTTAGCAGAGAACTGGACTCAGAGCTGGGTTCCATTCCATCCCCACTCACATACTCTGTGATCTTCTGTTTCCGCTCTCACTCTTTGTCCATCTTGTGTATTTAAATCATAAAAACGGTGGGGCAAGGCCTGCCTCTCACTCTTATTTGTACAGCTCCCAGCACAATGGGGCACCTCCAGGCCCAGACTGAGGGGTTCCTTGCCAAGTCAGCACCTGTCTGCACTAGCAGTGTTCTGCATGTAGAAGATTACTGGTTCAAGAGTGCTCAGCCCAACAGTATGCACCAGTGCTAAAAATCATGATCAGATTTTCAGATTATAGAACCATCCCCCCACACCTTCCATCAAATTACAATTGAAAGGGTCCTCTTTGCAACACTCACTGCAAAAGACTCTCTTTCCATTGGTTCCAACTCTCTAGGGCCCTGTCTATACTTCGGGTTTCGTGAAAGTCTCCCACCATTGGTGTAGCACAAGGGCCATCTCACTAATCCCAGCAACATAGGGAGTGCTTGCATAGTACACCCACCAGCCTGCTATCTAGATGACACACGCAGCCCCTGTCTAGCTGCACTGGTGCAATGGTGGGGGAAGATTTTCACAACAAGCTCGGTGTGGACACAGCCAAGGAGCTAGATTCCTGTGGGAGAACTGGAGCCAGTGCTGTTTACAGCTCTCAGGTGTTCCAGTGTAAACACTGCAAGCTGTCAACAAACTGCCTGGTAGCAAAGCAAGGGATTTGGCCCGGTGGGTGTGAAAGAGTGTGTCACAGGCCATGAGATTAACTACTTCACCTAGGCTAGAGATTTGAGGGGAGGAAAGGTTTCTGATTTATTAGGGCTTGGTGAGCGCGACTAGATGCCCGTTTCTAACAGCAGCGTTCCCTCACTCCTTGTTATAAGAGCTATAAATAGCTGCGTTCACTAGGGAACCACATACTATTATCCATAAAACAACTCACCCAGGAAGTCCTGGCCTGGCTGTAGGAATCCTTATCTCAGACACGGGACAATAGAAAAACATTACTGCATCAGCAAATAATTCAGTTGTTTGATACTGCATGTAGCATGTTTGGTGGGGAAATAAATATGGAAGAGGCTTTATGAAGTAAAGATTAAAAATATCATCATGAGAGCTGAACGAATTATTGATTTTTCAGTTTGGTGGCTGAACCAAAAAAATGTATTTTACTTTTCATATTTTCTCATCAAAATGAAAAAGTAAAAACATTTAATTTGGGTCAAATGAAACATTTTGACATTTCCAAAACAAAAAATTTTTTTGGCTGAAACTATTCACTGACTTCAACCCGAATTCACAAACAGTTTTGGTGTCCTGAGAACTGCATTTCCGGCAAGCTTACTATTCACCAGATATTTTTTGCCCATCTCTAACGATCACTGTCACCAGGACTGTCCCTCCGCTGGAATGGTTGCATTGATTCCCCTTTCCCAGCATGTATGAGGCATCATCACTGAGCAAGACGAACAGAAATTGCCACCGCTGCAGAATTCCCAACCCGTAGCAGCTCAGAGAACTCAAAGCAAGGTCTGGGATTCCAAGCATGGCTCTCCTATTTGGTCAGGGCACAGAGCTTCGAGGCTGCCCAGCCAACCCTTTGCTTTTAAACATATGCACCCCACTTGTCTGGTGTTTGCCTTCAGACACCTCAGAGGGCTGGGGCCTTGCTAGCTCAGAGTCCAGGCTCTCTCTCTCCCCATCACCCACCCCAAAAGCTGCATTCATCAGGGGCTGTATGGTTCTGCCAGTGACCATGGAGAAACTTACAGGTGGGGGGTGGGGCGCTGACATTCTTGACAGAAGGATCCACGACTCCTTCCAGGAATCAAGTGGACCAGAACACGTTCCAAACTTCACTCCTTTCCAGTAACCTTCTCAAGACAATGACCCAGAGGAATGACTCAGTGACAAACTGCAAGGGGAAACCCATCCCTAAGCTGCAGTATCATACTTTTAAGCCTGTTTTCCCTTGCTAATGGCTTTACCAGCAGCCGTACATTTCATCAGATCCAGCTTTGATGGCCTCCCTTTCCTACCCAATACCTTCTATTCTAAATGTAACAGGAAGCCAGGCAGGGCACTGAAAGCTAAGGCAAGGCAGCTGCGTGTTTGCAACATGAGTGCCTTCATTGCAGGCCAGCCACACAGAAACTAAACACCCCTTTTCACTGCACTAGTCAGCTGGCGGCATCAGTGGCTGTAAATTCACTGTGCTAGAGGCATTGAGAAGAGGGAGGGGTTTGCCAGGCACAGAGTAGAGAGCCATGTTGAACATAATGAGCAGGAAGCAACTTGGAGCAGTGGTTCTCAGCCAGGGGTACATGTATTCCTGGGGGTACACGTATTCCTGGGGGTACACAGCGGTCTTTCAGGGGGTACATCAACTCATCTAGATAGTTGCCTAGTTTTACAACAGGCTACATAAAAAGCACTAGTGAAGTCAGTACAAACTAAAATTTCATACAGACAATGACTTGTTTATACTGCTCAATATACTATACACTGAAATGTAAGTACAAAATTTATATTTTAGTTGATTTATTTTATAATTATATGGTAAAAATGAGAACATAAGCAATTTGTCAGAAATAGTGTGCTGGGACACTTTTTGTATTTTTATGTCTGATTTTGTAAGCAAGTAATTTTTAAGTGAAGTGAAACTTGGGGATACGCAAGACAAATCAGACTCCTGAAAGGGATACGGTAATCTGGAAAGGTTGAGAGCCACTGACTTAAAGCACCTTGGTCAGTCCCCTTTCATTCACCCCAGCGATCTCTGGCCCAGGTCAATTATTTCCATTTGATAATGAGATGAAAGATGAAAGGATGGGGCAAGGACTCGTCCACCGAGAGGCCAAATTCATTCAGCCAGAAAGACCCAGTTCAAAGGGTCATTATTTCTAGTCTGTTGCATTAGATGTCTATGCTCCTGCATCAGCTCAGCTCCCAGGGGCTTTGTAATGAATTTCTGGTCAGGTGACTGTGTTGCGGTAAAGCCCATACAGCTGGGTAGGTGGGCTGGACTGTCCTGTACATAGCCGATTTAATTAGTATCAGTGACCAGGGCAGGCATTCGGTGCAGAAAACTAAGGCATTCCAGGGCATCATAACTGGTACTGCCCTCCTGGCATGCCCAACATACAAGTGGGTGGAGTAGCCCTTGCTCTGGGGTAAAGGCACTGACTACACTGGGACTCAAGAGGGCTGGGCTCAATTCCTGGCTCAGACACTGAATTTCGTGTGACCTGGGGCAAGCCACTGAGGGTCTGACTACACTGCACTCGGTACAGCACAGGGAGGCCTGCTCAAGTTCGCTCACTTTAAAATAGCAGCATAGCCAAGACAAGCCATTGAGGCCCCTCAGCAGGACAGTCACCGAGTGGCTAGCCTGTGCTGCTGCAAGCAGCTATTGTTAGCGAGTTAGTTAGTAGGTCTACCCACGCTGCAGTCACACCTCCTGAGTGCTGTGTGGACATGCCCTGTCTCTCTGCGTGCGTCAGGTCCCATCTACAAAATGGAAATAATACTTCCTTCCTCCTCCCCACTGTCCATTTAGGCTATACACTCTTTGGGACAGAAGTAGTCTTCTCCAATGTGAACGGATAACACCTCGCAGGGTGAAACCCGATCTCAACTGGGGCCTCAAAGAGTTATACATGTACAAACAATCATATTCCCATTGCTCACAACTCTCAGCCAGCTCTCCTTTTATATTTGTTTGCATTTATAACACCTTCCAGACCTAGAGATTTATCTGGGTGGCACTCGATCTGCAAGGAGGCTGTGTCCCTTTGGGATTTACCATGATCACAGTGCTGTGTTCGAGTTCACCTTTGGCTATGCTGGAACAGGGGGTGCTGCCCTGGTCCTTCACAGTGGGCCATGTGCATCAATTTAGTTTGGCCTCCTTTTATTGTCACAGTTTCAGAGTAACTGCACCATACTCCCCCTCCACAGGCCCTTGAGGACACCTACTTAAGGCTTCGGTGGAGATGCACATATCTATCACTCTTGACTGGGGGATTTCATAGAATCATAGAATATCAGGATTGGAAGGGACTTCAGGAGGTCATCTAGTCAAACCCCCTGCTCAAAGCAGGACCAATCCCCAACTAAATCATCCCAGCCAGGGCTTTGTCAAGCCTGATCTTCAAAACTTCTAAGGAAGGAGATTCCACCACCTCCCTAGGTAACACATTCCAGTGTTTCACCACCCTCTTAGTGAAAAAGTTTTTCCTAATACCCAACCTAAATCTCCCCCACTGCAACTTGAGACCATTATTCCTCATTCTGTCATCTGCTACCACTGAGAACAGTCTAGATCCATCTTCTTTGGAACCCCCTTTCAGGTAGTTGAAAGCAGCTATCAAATCCTCCCTCATTCTTCTCTTCCGCAGACTAAACAATCCCAGTTCCCTCAGCCTCTCCTCATAAGTCGTGTGTTGCAGTCCCCTAATCATTTTTGTTGCCCTCCGCTGAACGTTTTCTAATTTTTCCACATCCTTCTTGTAGTGTGGGGCCCAAAACTGGACACAGTACTCCAGATGAGGCCTCACCAATGTCGAATAGAGGGGAACGATCACGTCTCTCAATCTGCTGACAATGCCCCTACTTATACATCCCAAAATGCCATTGGCCTTCTTGGCAACAATGGCACACTCATATCCAGCTTCTCATCCACTGTAACCCCTAGGTCCTTTTCTACAGAACTGCTGCCTAGCCATTTGGTCCCTAGTCTGTAGCGGTGCATGGGATTCTTCCATCCTAAGTGCAGGACTCTGCACTTGTCCTTATTGAACCTCATCAGATTTCTTTTGGCCCAATCCTCTAATTTGTCTAGGTCCCTCTGTATCCTATCCCTACCCTCCAGCGTATCTACCTCTCCTCCTAGTTTAGTGTCTTCTGCAAACTTGCTGAGGTTGCAATCCACACCATCCTCCAAATCATTAATGAAGATATTGAACAAAACCGGCCCGAGGACCGACCCTTGGGGCAGTCCACTTGATACCGGCTGCCAACTAGACATGTAGCCATTGATCACTACCCATTGAGCCCGACAATCTAGCCAGCTTTCTATCCACCTTATAGTCCATTCATCCAGCCCATACTTCTTTAACTTGCTGGCAAGAATACTGTGGGAGACTGTGTCAAACGCTTTGCTAAAGTCAAGGAACAACACATCCACTGCTTTCCCCTCATTCACAAAGGCTGTACACTGCCTTACACTGTGATATTCCCAGCGCCTGCTCTTTGCTTTCTCTCAGAGGGCTACCAACCGCATAGGCCAACAGCTACAAACTATCAGCCAACTTTTTTTAAACAACCACATTTATTCCTAAGGTGAAAGCTTTACAGAGAAAACATGTAAAAAAAATCAATAGACATTCCTATACGCATGGTAAAACTTACTAGAAGTCACCCATCAGTTTGATGGGGCCCTACCAGTTGAAAGACTTTTCAGCACTTCTGCAAGGTTTGGGGCCCTTGGACAGCGGCTCCTGTCCATTTGCTGGATCCGAAAAAAGGTCCCAAGTCAGTTTAAATGCAGCCTTCTAATGCCAAAAGCCCTTTCTTGGTCTCCGAGGTCGCTGGAAATCCAGTTTGAACCAGAATATGCAAACTTCCCCAAAGAATGGTACTTCTCCAGAGGTGTTTACAATGCGAGTGATTGACATAATCACTCCTCACTGTTTTAACTCCTGACAGAGCTGTGTTACCCTCCCACATCGGTAAAACACAATAATACATACAAGCCCACAGTGATATATAAACTTTATACAATATGTTCCCCCAAAGATACTGCAGACAGTTGCAAATTGTGACAGATCTGAAACACGGGAGACTACAACTCCCATCAGCCCTCTTGGTTGCAGAGAAAAAGCTTGAAAATGGGACCCAAGAGAGTACCCTAAAGGCTCAATAAACAGAAGGTAATTCAAAAGAACCATGTTTTAAATCTCATGATTTTTTAAGCCAAATATCCAGGATTGCGGGGAGGGGAAGGATGACTGATGCTTTTTGAACACTTGGCATTAGCAGTATTGTGGCTGGGTTTGACTTCATCAGTTAAAGCCATGCGAAACTTGGTAGCTTCCAAGAACAAAGGCTTGGGTGAATTTGTTTTAATTTCTGCTTGTTCAGTTTTACACACACACACACACACACACACACACACACACACACACACACACACCCCAAGTTTCACAGACCAGGAGCCGCCCATGGTAAGCCCACGCCCCAACCCGAGCCCCACCCAAATTCAGAGCCCCCTCCTGCCCTCCAAACCCCTCATCCGCTGCCCCAGCCCAGAGCCTGCACCCCCAGCTCAGAGCCCATACCCCATCCTGCACCCCAACCCTTTGCCCCAGCCTCGAGCCCCCTCCCACACCTTGAACCCCTCCATCCCTGGCCCCAACCCAGAGCCCATACCCCCAGCCCAGAACCACTCTTACACTCCGAATCCCTCAGCCCCACCCCCCAGCCTAAAGCCACCTCCTGTACCCCAAACCCCTCATCCCCACCCCAGAGCCTGCACCCCCAGCTGGAGCCCTCAGCCCCTCCTGCACCCCAACCCCCTGCCCCAGCCCAGTGATGGTGAGTGATGGTGGGGGAGAGTGAGCCACCGAGGGTGGGGGAATGTAGTGAACGGGGGGCAGGGCCTCAGGGAAGAGGCGGGACTAGGGTATTTGATTTTGTGTGATTAAGAAGTTGGCAACCCTACAGCCCCTGGCAGCCTCCAGCAGTTCCCCTCCTGGAGCAGCAACAACAGAGCCCTTGTTCCAGGGACCCACCACAGGAGTTAGCTCCACTCCACTGTGGCTTTATCCCAGGGCTCAGCCTGTCTCAATCTTTCCTCCTTCCAGCAGCCCTTTATAGGCCCAGATGTTGCCCAGCCCTCTTGAATTAGCTGAACTGGGCTCACCTGCTCCAGTCCGGGGCACTTGGTTCAGTCAATCCACAGAGACCAGCTACCCTGTGGCAGGCCACCATTAACATTATCTGAGCAGTGCTATTATCCCCATTTTGGAGGTGAGCAACTGAGGCACAGAGAAACTAAGGCCCAGATCCACAAGGAGTCTTAGGCACTATGATCCACAAAACTGCAAGCAAACCCTATAGGCACCTAAACTCACTTGCCATGCCAGAGAGCAAGTGAGAATGACTCCGCAGTCCAGCGGTTAGGGCACCAACATGGGAAATCCAGGATCCAGTCCCCCTGCTCCAATCACTCTTCCATTATTTATCCATAGTGGGACAGCTTCAATAGGAGAGGTTGAGGGACCCCCACATCAGACTATCCCATAGTCTGTGGTGAGAGCTCTCTCCTGAGAGGTGAGAGAACCCTGTTCAAATCCTTTCTCCCACTCTGGCAGAGACGGGCGGGGGAACAGAACCTGAGTCTCCCACATCCCAGGCAAAGGCTCTAACCACTAGTCTAAAAGTTACAAGGTAAGTGGCAGCAGCACCACCACCTCCTCCTGCTGCTCTTATGTGTGGAATGTGGTTGGTGCCAACCTCATTCCCTCCAGAAGTGGCTTAGGTGCGTAAGCTGCCTTGCTCCAGGTTCCCATTCATGGATCGCTAAGTACAGATGGCTGCCTCTCTGCAGCCTGGACTTTGATGCCTGTCTCTGAGATAGGGGCCGGGGTTAGCATACGCACCTGTCATTAGCATATCCCATTGGCTAGCTGAGGTGGCTCCCCACCTAGCATGCTGGCTTGGGTGGATCACATTCTTAAGCGCCTCTCTCCCCCCTGCCCATTATATAGGGCACTTAGGGGCCTAACTCAGCTTTGTGGATTGTGTGGTTGTCCCTGTGATTTTCTAGGCACCTGGACACTCAATGTTGCAACAGCTAAGTCCCTTTGTGGATCCCACCCTAAGTGATTTGCCCAAGGTCACACAAGTAGACTATGGCAGAGGAAGCAAACCCAGGTTTCCTGTGTCCCAGGCTAGCACCTTAACCACTGGACCTTCATTCCTCCAGCAAGCTTATATAGAGATCTTTGGATAAAGAATAGTATAAAAGTGCTGAGAGTTATAATTATAACTATGCTGGTCCCCATTGCTACTCTCTGAGGTCAGGGAAACTCTTAAAGAGATGATGGCCTCCCCCTCCTTTCCCATTTCTCCTCACTGAGCTCAGAGACATGGGCCGGGCTAGCGCCTCCTCAGCACCATACCATCCTCCGGAACCCCACACAGTCTGTTAGCTAATCACAGAGCACTGCAGCCCCAACACATTACATGGGGATGAATCACTCACTGACCTCTGCCTTCTGGAGTGTTCAGTTTCTTCTGATTTTATGGACTGTATCAACTGAGTTATTGAATCCAGATGTCTGCAAAATGCGACCGCAAAGCACAGAAATCCAGAAGGAGTGGAGTCAGTGGCAGGAATCGGAGCTGGTAATTCATTTTTCATAAACAAACAATGGCCTAGGAGGAAGAGAGCCACCTATTTTCCCCTTGGATCCTGAAGGAGCAAGCAGCAAGTTATTATCCCCCCAAGCAATTCCAGATTTCTCACAATAACTATCTTGTCCACTCAGCCTTTCCGAACGACTCAAACACTGGAGGCATAAGCAGCATGGTTATTCTCAGGCTCAGGCTGTGATGGCTCCCCCCTGGATGATGTCCAGAAATGGAGTCAGTACAAGTGTGGACCCAGCTTGGCTTTGGTGCTTCATTAGGGGCATCAAACCTTCTACGGGAACAGCAAGTGGGCAGGAACAGAGCCTCAGGGTTCTTGAGTTGTCTCCTTCTGTACAACTGAATCATGGCATGAGTTGGCCAGTGACTGGTATCAGCTGACAAGCTCTAGGAATACATGGTTTGGGTAGAAATGCAGCTGGGTAGGAGACAACTGGTGTGTAGTTGTTGCAGGGAGCCAAGCATTAATACACTCAAGCCCTGCTTAAAACTACAAATAAAAGCATGTTTGTGACCCCTCTACAACATGGTTGTCCCCAAATACGGGCCAAACGTGGCACCATCTTTGTAGCGTACATGGGATCTTGACTATGTCCCTGACCCATCCTAAAGCCTTGGAGAATCAAAGGCTCTATTGTGGTTCAGGAATATGGTTAAGGTTCTGTCTACATGACAAAATAAGCCATGCTTTACCTGCGTCAGGAATGACTGCTGTAACCGAAGTGTATTTACAAATTAACGTAAAGAACTAACTGCTTTGCTATTTTGGAACATGGTGCTTGACTGCTGTTTGGATTCTGATTGGTAACTCTTTTTTTAATATAAGGACAGAACACCATTTCACTCCGGCCCTTGTTTAAGACAGCAAAATTACTTGAAAAATATAGCACAAATTTTGATGGGGCTCACAGCTGTGATGGTCGAGTGGTTAAGATGTTGGACTAGAAATCCAAGAGGGTTTCCCTGCACAGGTTCGAATCCTGCTCACAACAAGGCCACACTTGCTAACCAGGGCAATACATCTCTACAGACCCCTGAGATGCTCTCAATACACTCCCCACCCCAAGTAAACTCTGTTCTGCTCCTGGCATAGAGATGCCTGGGGTGGTGCCTCACGCTGTGTCCCTGAGGTCTGAGGCAAACTCTCAGTTCCTGAAGCCTCTGCCACTCACCTTGGGGGAGGGATAGTTCAGTGGTTTGAGCATTGGCCTTGTAAACCCAGGGTTGTGAGTTCAATCCTTGAGGGGGCCATTTGGGATCTGGGGCAAAAATTGGGGATTGGTCCTGCTTTGAGCAGGGAGTTGAACTAGATGACCTCCTGAGGTCCCTTCCAACCCTGGTATTCTATGATATGTCTGCAATAGTTGCCCCTAGAAGCTCCAGTCAAAGATCAGAACCCCTCCGAGCTAGGTACAGTCAAGTAACGAAGAGGGCCTCCACTCCAAGAGTTCACAATCTAGGTATCAGACAGGAGGAAGCAGATGGATGAGAGGCAAACGGGCGTGAGGCTGAGATAATAAAACAGCATGAAAGAAGACGTCTCAGCTCCCCTCTTGTCCCGCCTAAAACAGTGTTATTTAAAAGGGCCAGTACTTGGCACGGATGCATGTATAGGGAAAGCTGAAAAGTTCCTGGCTGGTTGCACCCAACAAAGGCTCCTATGGGGGAGGAACAGAGAGGGTACAAGAAAGGGAGGACTGAGGGAGGGAAAAACACTTATTTTTTAAATAGATCCCTGTCCTTTCCCTTATCTGAGGCTTTAGCATGATGAGCTGCTCTGAGACTGTCTTAGCTGGGATTTCAAAGAACTATCTACAGATTCCATGTCCCCTGAGAGGGGATTTTTCATCTCAGACGTCACTGACAACTTTCCACAGCGATGCCAGAAAGCCAGCACAGGCTGTTTTTATACTGAGGACAGAAGGAGCTTCAGGAACACTGCAGGCTGCATGTAGGAAAGGAGTTGTAATAATTGGGCCTCCAAGTTTACCCTAATTGTGAGCTCAACTGTAAAGTAAATGTAAGTTCATAAGATGTCACATTAACCTATTATATGTTAACAGGAAAAGGTGCACAAGTGAGACAAAAGGACTAAATTAGTCCAAACAAAAAGGCCTATTGATGTAACTCAAGGACTGTGTTAAAATCATGCCCAATAAACAAAAGGAGTAGAGAACCAGAATCAATTCATCAAAATTGGTGTGTCAAAATTGATGGACAAACTAATAATGGGATGGGCTATTCTGTCCATCACTCCCTTTTAGGGTCCTTAAAGAAAGAAACTTTGGGAGAAAAATTGGCTACTGTAGCAAACTTCACCCATCCCCTAGGGCCCAGAGCCTTTGTCACCATGATCCTGAGATATGTCCTGATCAGACAGGGTATTGCCACCTTCACTGGCTCCAGCCGAATCCCAACCACCACCTGGGATGAAACAGGAATAGATTTTAACAACAATGATAGCTCCCACCCATTTTAACTTACTTCTCTTTTCCCCAGAAAGGACAATTATCTTTGATACCAATCTAAGATTGTCAAACACAGGGGTTTCCTTAAAAAAAAAAGAAAAACTCTACAACTAATGGGTTTGTCCTCTCATTTTCACACACACCCCTTTTCAGTGGTAGAATGGAAAAAGGAAAAAACAAAAGGGGGAAGGAAAACCCCAAAAAGTCAAAAAAAATTAAACGCCTATAGGAGTTTTTGTGAAAACATTCAAATAAATAACAAAATATTCATTTTCAAAATCTGGAGCATGAAAATAACTTCAAGAAGTGCCAACATTTGGGGAACTTTCTTTTTCAGTTTCTCAGCCAGCTCTACTGATGTGTAAGCCCCACAGGGGATATTCACCCCTGTGCAGACACAAGGCCTATGCACCATTGCAACCCTGATGGCTTAAGTGGGATGAAAGTGAGGCATAACACTTGGGGCTGGGCTCGCTGTGCAAGGGTGAATTTCCCACGTCAAGCTCCTTTTCAATTTGTTCTGCAACCTCTATGCAATGTTATAACACCAGCCATCCAAACTGTACGTCAAGGAGGAGCATCACAGGGTAAGAGCCTATTAAATTATTAACTTTGCATTCCAGTTCATTCAGCACTTGCTGCTCAGAGCAAATGTAAGTTGCACTGTGGTAGATGAACCCACAAGATGTTTCTCATTTTCTGTCCAGTCCTTGGAAAGAATAAAGCATAATATAAAAAAAAAAAGAAACAATATGAGATACAACCTTTGCATTCATACTGGAGCTCATTTTATTGTACCTGGGTGGCTGAATCGTTACTGTGCTTGGCTTTTCCTTTGGCTGCCGCTGCATTGTAATAGTGTCCCATTGTACTGGAAACTCAAATTGCAATTTAAGACGAACTTTGTATCTGAGCCCGTAACTCTTGTGCAACAGCAGCGTGTGCATCAAGAATGTTCTGAGGACACTAAGGGGGATGAGTTTTACATATGCATGTCTTCATGCCAAGTTTCAGCCTGATGTGAATTGAAACAGCTGACTTCTAACACCCCCTCGAAAACCAGAGCTTATTGGAAGGGAATCCCTGCCAGAAGAGAAACTATAGCAACCGCTGCAATAAAATAACATTTCTGCATACAGCTATTTTTACATGGCAGTGCCACTCCTGGCATGACAGTTTAGAGCACCTTTCTGAGCTTTGCTGCCAGGCTTAGATGGATATCATAGTAGAGAGACAAGGTGAGTTAAGTAATCTCTTCTGTTGGTGACAGAGACAAAATTTCAAGTTTATACAGAGCTCTTCCTCTGGTCTGGGATATGTACCTCTGTGTACCTTGAAAGCTTGTTTCTCTCACCAACACAAGTTGGTCCAATAAAAGATATTACCTCACCCTCCTTGTCTTCCTAATATCCTGAGGCCAAAATGGCTACAATAACACTACATACAACAATGGATAGTATCATAGTAGTCAGAGGCAGAAGAGCCTATAAGATTGTCAAATACATCCTCCTGCAAGGGTAGAAAATACTACCCAAAGAAAATGATTAATCAGACATTAGATTTATTCTAGGCTTGATCTTGCCCAAAAAACATAGAATGTGTTAGGGCCAAATTTTGAACCCTCTAAAGTCAATGAGACTTCTGCAATTGACTTCAGTTGGACTACCATAAACAACCCCACCATTGGACTGTCCCTAAAGCCTGAAAAAGAGTATTTGTGCCCTGTGGAAAGTAGAGGGTGATGATACATGGTAGAGTTATTGATTTAGAGTCAATCTTGGCCCTATTGAAGTGAATGGAAATTTTGCCAGTGACTTCAGTGGGGCCAGGATTTCATCCAAAAAGTGAACCCCTCTGCCAGCTCAGTTTCTAGGAAGGACTGGCTTCTCATACCCTTTCAGCCTATGGACCACGTATGTGCTGCTTTGGCCTCTTTTGCATGAAACAAGTGTCTTTGAGTATTTACCATAGCAGAGAAGACAGATTTCCTGAAAAAAAGTATAATTCTTTTTACCTTCTTGCTAGTATTTCTGATTATGGTTCTCAGGTTGCATTGTGACTCTAGAGACTAGATAATATTCAGGATCTTATGTTGGACAGGAAACTGAGAGAGGACATTACAGACAAAAAGAACAGGAAGTGAGTGTAATGGCTTTTAGAGGTAGGATCTAACCACAGGTGCCCTGAAAGAATCTGACATGGCACGTTAGCAGGGGCCCAGTCCTAGAGTCCTGTTAATAGACCTCAGGTGTTCTGAGATAAGCTGTGCTGGGCACTATGCATCTAAGCTTAGGATGCATCCTTTACTGGACAGATAAGAGGCATGTATTATGATTCAGAAGACCCTACAACTTTGCTATGTCCTTGTGATGGGGTGTACCATGCCCTTTGAGACCCCCTGCTAGAGGTCTCACAGTTCTACCACACTCTGCCCCAGAAAAGCAGTTAAGGTGGGTCCTCCAGGCCTACCTATAAAGGCTGCAGGGAAGCAGTCAATCAGAGTTCAGCAGGCTTAGATAAAAAGAGCTGCAGGGCCTGAGCTAGTCAGTTGCTGGCCGGAACCAGAGGAACAAGGAAGATGCTCCTTGCTGGAGCCCAAGGGAGAACCAAAAGATGGGTTCTGGTGACATTGGCATTCCCTGAGGAAGAAATTCAGCCCTGAAGTCAGGGTGAAGAGGAAGGGGCTATGTGGGAAGTGGCCCAGGGAATAGCAGGAGAAGCTGCAGCAGTATTCACTGCTTTTTGTAGGGTCCCTGAGTTGGGACCCAGAGGAGTAGCAGGGTGGCCTAAGCTCTGAGAAGGGACTAAGGCTTGTTTAGAAGCCTAAATTAAGGGCGGAACTTAGTCTCCAGGGAGAAAGCATTGGGTGCGGTCCTCTATACCAGGGCAGACACAGACTTCAAACTAGCCCAGAAGGCACTGAGAAATGAGCCCAAAGACAGGGCTAAAGATGCCAACAAGTGCACAGTGATAGGTCCTGTTGGACTTTTGTTACCCCAGAGGCGGTTCCTTCATGTGATGAGACTCTGTGTGACTTGGCCAGAGGGCTGAGCCACTGAAGAACCACCTGACGAGGGTAACTGCCAACAGTGGACAGTGTAAGCAGAGAAATAGAGAGTGCAGGTTCACACACACCCGACAGGAGGTGCTCACGAGAGATGAGTGCATACAGTCACAGTCCTTTACAGGATGGAGAATACCTGAACTCAGTTAAAAAAGCAACAGTTATTTCAGATCCAATACTGAGTGCATGCTAGACTATTTGTAGAGAATTATTCTTTCATGCTAATTTGACTTGCATGAACATGGTGCCTCTGTGAATGTATTGGGCAGATAGCACCGACTAGAACAAGGCAGAGTGCAAACTTGCGATCCTGGTGGTGCCAATGCTCCTCAACCATGACCCAAAGCATCCCTGCTATTCCAACTTTACACTCCTGACCTATAGCTTTGCCAATTCACATCACTTGTCACCTGCGAGTCTATTCTTGGGCCCAGCAGACCTCTGCCAATGTGTCTCATTCCTAATCCATAATACCCTCTGCCTAGAACTAGGCTCCTACTTTGTCAATGAATCCTGACCTGAAGTGACTTCTGTTACAATAGCCCCATGCTCCAACACTACTTTGTTGGTTCACATGCTGTGCTGCATGCTATTCCAGTTATGAGTCTCATACACAACTCAGTGCACCTCGAGTAAAATGTATCCCTGTGCTGAAAGCCAACATAAGCGTTATGCATTACTTAAGTCTCCAAAGGACAGTTTAAGTGGGACCTAAGTGTTGGATAGACCTCTGGATGGGGTGAATTTCAGATTTATTGAAGCTATGGACGATTGTGAATTCATAGCTCTCTCCCTTTTTACTACTTATAGTACAAAATGTGTGTAAACTCTAAAAGAAATCAAAAAGGTAGCCAAATTTTGCCAAGAGATTAAATCTGAGTTTTGTAGGATTTCTTGAGAGGGTAAAAGTAAGGCAGTACTCTCCACAAAAAGAAAAGGAGTACTTGTGGCACCTTAGAGACTAACAAATTTATTTGAGCATAAGCTTTCGTGAGCTACAGCTCACTTCATCACAGTTTGCAAAATACTCTCTGTGTGTGAGATCTGAAACCATTGACTCCAATAACCTACTCCTTGTGGAGTCACATTGTCTGTACATAAGCACACCTTAGGCAGACTAAAGTAAGCAAACCTTGTGAGCTCCTAACTTAATATTTAGAAAAGATGTATATATCCCACCCTCTTAAGCAAATCTGTTTGTCATAAACCTTTAAGAAAAAGAACAATAGAGCTTCTCTTTGGCTAAGTATTTACCAGAGTCATTAGTGCATGACTCTATTACATTAGCTGAACAAAACAACCAAATTCTCCAGGGATATGCAGGTAGAGGATGATCCAAAAAAAATCAAAAAAAGAAAAGAAGTACTTGTGGCACCTTAGAGATTAACAAATTTAGTTAGTCGCTAAGGTGCCACAAGTACTCCTTTTCTTTTTGCGAATTCAGACTAACACGGCTCCTACTCTGAAACCTGTCATTATGCATGGGTTCAAAGTATGTGTTGATGACAGGGTTGCCAACCCTCCAGAATTGTCCTGGAGTCTCCAGGAATTAAAGATTAATCTTTAATTAAAGATGATATCAATGTGATGAAACCTCCAGGAATACGTCCAACCAAAATTGGCAACCCTAGTTGATGATTCAAGCTATCCAAGATGCTGTAAACTTCCTGGGCCTGATCCTCCATTGCCCTGTACCTTCTGTCAACATTTATACCAGCACGAAGAGAGAGTGAAAGGCCTCCTGATCAGAAGGGAAGCATCTTGCACTCAGTGGCATTGGTATAAGTGACCGTACAAGGTGCCAAGGATACTAGGCTCCCTGCCTCTCAGGCTAGTTTTCAGTAGGGCACTATGGCATTAAGGAAAACAATCTGATGTTTTGAAGTTTGACATGGGATCCAAAGGAGGCTGCTCAGGTTGTCTGGTGCAATTTTTAGTCAACATTCCTCAGTAAATGTGTCTTAAAATTGACCTGAGGAGATCTGGGTACTCTTGGGCATGGGTAATTGACATTGCTGACTGAAACTAAGCTGGACGTGGTTGACCCACCTGACCACTGATCTACCAGCTTGCCCCTTACTGTTCTGCCAATCCATCTGTCTTAATCCAGACCTTGTTCTCCCATTCTTGGGCCTCTCCTCCGCAGATACGAATAGTCAGGCCAAAATATTCAGCTGTGGCCTGTGATTCTGGTGGCCTCGGGTTTTGGGTGCCCAGCTCAACATATTTGGTGCCTGATATTCAAAGGTGCCGGATCTTACTGACTTCAACTCAAGTGGCAGGTGCTCAGCCCACTAGAAAAATGAGACTCAAAAACAGAGGCACACAGAATTAGAGACCACTCTTCAGAAGTTTGGCCTTATTGGGAACCCAATGAAAGAGGTTAAGTAGAATGTGGATAATCAGTCTTGCCTGCTTCTCAGGGAGTTACTTTGAGGATTTATCAGCCAGTGCTTACACCGTGCTTTGAAGAGGAAAAGTTTTATTATGTGTTAAATTGAAACATAATGCGCAAGACTTCTTGGTGAGAAGACCCAAGAGGTTTAAGCTACATATCTAGCACTATATTAATATGCTACTAAAAGAGCAGTATCAATCCATGGATCTCAATGGAACTATACCTAGGTACACCAGCTGAAGACAGGGCAGTGTCCAAAAACTTGGGGCTGTTACTCTGTCTTGCTAAGGTCCTTACATGGCCCCCCGTTACCATTATCTGAGCACTCCCCGGAACCCTGTGAGGTGGAAACTATTATCCGTATTTTACTGAGGCTGAGTGAAACTACGTAACTTGCCCAAAGTCACAGAGTCTGTGGTAGAGCAGGAGTCTCCCAAACTAGCATCCTAATCACTTTCTCTCACTCACACACACTCTGATTTTACATGGCGGTAACTTCGCTGAGTGATTTTTAGACAGAGTAGATGAGAGCAGAATGGGGCCCATTGTTTATCCCTGAAATGTAACTCAGCACCCAGGCAGTTGGCGGGAGAAATACATTAATCAAGTTAAAGATTACAAAAGACAGCTTCAATATTGACTTACACAAAGTGAAAAAGAAAAGGTGCATCAGCCCAGAACTCAAAAATGTGACTACAATCGAAAGGCAATTCTCCCTGCTCCCCTCTCTACTTTTCTGTGGTTTGCAGTATATTATTTGTCGGATATTTTACCTCACCCTGTTTACCTCAATCTGCAACTCCCTGGCCTTTGTGTGAATTACTCCTCCACCTAGAATGTCACAGACGAACCATCTGTTTCACCCAAATTTGAGCTCAGCTCTATCCCACTATAGCCCCAAACACCTGGCAATTTCAATTCAAGAAAGGCCCAAGACTAGGACTACTAGGAAATGTTTCAAGTCAAAACTATTATTTAGATTGGAAACTCTTCAGGGCGGGGACCATCTTATGGTTCTGTGTTTGTACAGCGCCTTAACACAATGGGGTCCTGGGCCGTGACTGAGGCTCCTAGGTGATATAATACAGATAAATTGTTATAATGAATTCTAATCAGACTAGAGTGTGCTGACAGAGGTGTGTTGAGAAGGAAGTTTGCACACCACCCGCCACATCATGTCTGGCTCTAGCCAGGGCTATTTGGCCCTCACTTTTTTGTGAGCTAAATTCACTCACTAATTTAAAAGAGGCACAGGAAACAAAGGCGGAGCTGGAGTCACTGTATCCTCCACCTGGGAGCAGCAGGGGAGAGCTGTCCTGCCAGGAATTATTTTAACCTTTAATATTTTTGGCAGCAGAATGTCAGTCAAGTGTTTCCTACTGGGTTTTGAGTTCTATTGGTGTGATAAGCTGGCAGACCCCAGGAGGATCCTATTCTAGGAGGGAGGCAGATTTGTTTGTTTGTTTTCCATGCTAATCAGCAACTAACCAGCTACCCAGCCAGAGACAGGGGAACTTTCCCTCTCCCCACCCAACCCAAGGAACCTCCACACACAGAATGAGGTACAGGGGGCTCAACTCCATGCTTCACCTCACAAGAGGAAGGGTTGCTGTTCTGGGCTGCTCTGAGGGATCAACATGGCACCCAATGTAAATGAGACCAACCTGATGGTTAAACAAATTGAACAGGAGAAGGAGCTCTCACCACACCAGCTGGGAGGGGCAGTTCTACCTCAGACTCTAGCCGATGAGGAAAAGCTGTGCTCACCCCATCCTGCCTCCCTACCCTTTTTATTTTATCCCTTGAAACAGCCCAGGTTGCTGGCCATGACCCAGAATAATAGGCAGAGCCCAAAGTGTTCTGGTCAAGTCCCCCTTTCATCCTAACCCCTCTCCCAGCATGCCCCATCACTAGCTGCACCCCTGGTTGCTGGGAATAGAGGATAATGCTTGCTAGTTCTTTACAACTACATCCATCGTGACTGGAGGTCTGGATAGCACTGATGGAGGACTCCCAGCCTGCTCTCAGGACACGGGTTTATCCAAGGGCTAACAGCTTAGGTTGGTCCAAAGCCTAGCTCAGGAAGCTGGAAGGGAAGGTAGGGGACTCCTTCCAGGGTGTTACATGTATAGCTCTACAGGAGGTTTTCATCTTTAGTGGCAATGGCAGACTTACTGGAGAACGGTGCCAGCTCTTCCAGTTGCCTGAGTTCACAGGACTGGGCTGGAATGTTGTTGGGGGCATGGGATGGATAACAACAATTTCAATGCATGTGAAAAATAATGAAAGTGGTTTTTTGTTTGATGGGGGGGTTCTGGGAGGGCGGGGGCGGGCCTTTATCTCATTATTTGACTCCAGATGCTAACCTTGGCTCTGGGAAACTCATTTGTCTTGAGTTCCAATTGGGGAACTTTCTGAGCCAAAGGCAAACGTCTATAGATTTATGCCATTTGGAAAAATCAGACAGTTGTGAGCCAAGCCACTTAACATATAAAACAAAAATATAAAACATATAAAGCAATCCTGCAGGGATAATTCAAAGCTGACTCCAGAGCTCTGAAACGCCAAGCCAGAGATGACAGGAGTTGTAATTTGCACCATCTCCTTCTAGTTCACAAATGCCAGAATCTGCTGGATGCTCAGATCTGTGTGGACTATGGAACAGGGAGAAGCCAGAGGGAGACTTTTCTTTTCTTTTCTCTGGGCTGTTTGTGCTAATTAAGGCAAAGGGGTCTGGCAGGGCTGGAAACAAGCTAAGTTATCCACATGGCCAAGAGCTGCAAAGACAGCCATAGTCCATGTTTTTTCCATTGCCTTCCGCCAAAATACCCCATAGTACTCTCTAGAGATGAGACACAATCCAGTCTTCCTGCTACAGCAGCTCCGTTATAGGTCTTTGCTTTTCCCTAGAAAAAACGGTGACCAGCAATGAATCATTCCAAGGTAATTAGGGCTGATCTGGTTGGTTTAGTCTCTACGCCACAAGCCTCTTAAAACTTAGGCCTGCAGGCTAACCCCACTCAACTTCCCAGAGGTAGCCCATCTGTGCAATGTTTTTAATTTGCAAGACTCCCTACTGGCCAGGGGACTAAATGTACCATGGCAAAATGCTGGACACAGCTACTTCCAGCATGATCACCCTGATGTTGGTGTTCGTTCTGTTAGCACAATTATCAACACCTTGCAGCAAAAGAAGCAGTGGATGGTGCCCTTTAAAAACGGCTGAAAAAGGCAGAGATATTGAGAAGAAGTTGAGAGTCCAGAGACAGGTTGATTGGCTGAGTTTCTGATAAATAGGAGAGGTGTTGGGAGCACATGACAATGCAGCATTTTACTGAAGGGATGTGGGTTTTCATGGGTTTAAGGGAACCAAGTGCTTCTGAAAGGTGCCACACTGATGCCCCTGCAACGTTCACAGTGTAGCTTCACAGAAGAACCATGGCAATGCAAGCCTCCTCATGCTGCCTCACCAATCAGCTGGATTCCCTACTACCTGGTATTTGTGTTGTCATTCACACCTGTGCCAAATGAGTGCAAGGCCTCCATTCTGATTTGGTAGCATGTTGGACAGGTCTAAATGACAACACAAGGTACAAAGCAGTAGAGAATCAAGCCCATTGTGCTTGACCTCTGATGGGACAACCAGTTGAGGCAATAGGAGAATTTAGATTCAAGGAACCATCTTCGGTCACTGGCTTTTTTGCCCAGACTCCCAGCAATGGGGCCAAATTAGTGAGGTTCTCCTTTCTGTAGATACCTGCTGACTAGGAGTCTTATTAAAACAACAAACCCATTCCACCTAGGCCATTGACTGTCCATCAAAAGATGATGTTCAGTAAACACTGATCTTGGCTTTATTGGAACCAATGACTTAGTAGCCAAAGGTTCCATAGCCCATTAATAAATTCATGAGTCATCCCATTCCCTATACATCATCCCCCTATGTTCAAACTCTCCATCAATTCTTATTGCCCTTTAAAAAAAAATAGAGACGAAGTGTGAATGTGATAGAGTGACATCAACTTGGAGAAATTCTTGGGGAGGAGGGGTGCCACAGTTAGGCTACTTCTAGCTGAAGCTGAGTTACCATAATGCAGGGCTTTGAGGAGTAGTTCTTGGACGGAACAGTGGGTCATCAGGTACCAAAACACTTGGGAAGGCAAAAATGTGACAGATTTCCACATTGCTCTTTGCTAGGGCAACCAGACAGCACATGTGAAAAATCGGGACAGAGGGTGGGGGGTAATAGGAGCCTATATAAGAAAAAGACCCACAAATCGGGACTGTCCCTATAAAATTGGGACATCTGGTCACCCTACTCTTTCAAAGTCCATCCAACTCTCTGTGGGCCTTCTTTATATTAAGCCCTTCAATGTCAGCAGCCCAGCCTTCAGATCCCTGAGAAAAGGTTTGCTACAGTAATTGACTAGACACTGCTGTATAGCTTTTGTAAGACCCACTCTATTTGCCAGTGCTCTGTGGCTGCTTTGCACAGCTCCTGGGGGAAAAGCTTCCCTAAAGTGAGTGGGGCCAGCCACCACAGGATGCTCCCAGGATAGGGGAATTCCCAGGATGCACTGACTCATGATGGCAACTCCTACATCACCATGTGACCAGAGGGCATGGCCAATGAAATGAAGGCCTGGGCAAGATATCCCTGCATCCAGCTAGTGCTCAGCTGCCAGAATGGTTCCTGGGTATCACTGGCACCCAGCATAGATCAGTGTAGCTTTCAGGCTGCTCTATTTTAAACAGGGCAACTGCCCCATTGGTCAAGGGGCCTCCTGGATCCACCTCTCCAGACTTGATGAGCACTCCTCTGCCTGGCTGGAGAATCTAAGCCGTAGTGTCTAGACCAACACTTCAGTACTTCCTAATAAAGGAATGAGGAACCTCATAGTATCAAACTGATGTGCACAGCCCAACACCCACAAGCATTCCCTCCCCTTAAACCCCTGAAATAACAAGCTTGTGTGTGTGTGTGTGTGTGTGTGTGTGTGTGTGTGTGTGTGTGTGTGTGTGTGTTCATTCACACCCATTGGATGGAAAATAATTTAGATAAGGAATAGGTTTTCATTTCAAGTCGCGAATGGCCTTCAGGATCAAGCTTCTTTAGAACCGTGAGCTAGCAATCTATAGCTGTAACCACTGGTTAGGATTTCTGATCATCAGCATGCAGCTCTTGAAATTATGATTGTTACATTACCATGCAGGCTTCATGCAAAGCGTAAGTGGCTGAGATCACCTCTTTGTTAATCCTCTCCTCCACATAAGTTCATTAGCAGATGGTAAGAGCCTGCCTGGGTTTTGCTGATTGCTAGCGATGAGAAATTCTGAGCGGCTGAGCTTGTGACCGAGAGCCATTGCCAAGTAAAATATTGGATTTGATGATGTCCTGACTATACAAAGTAGTCTACACCATAAAATAAACAACTGCATGTAGCAAAGCGAAAGGGAATTTGTAACAACTGAAGATTTCAGCAGAAGTATTACTGAGCCTGTCTGAAGTTAAAGGCATCTTTTATGACAAAAACAGGTGTGAACTGTCAATCTTTCCATCACCTCCCCAGCTCCAACCAAGAAAGGGAATTATTAGTTGCAATCAGCCAACATAGCTGGATATTTTTTCCAGGTTTCATAAATTGCGTTTAACAGTCAGAAATAATAGAAATAGTGAAAATATGTTAGAGACATTCAGAGCACAAAAGTAAAAGTACAAATAGTTATAAATGTGGACATGACAAACAGAAAAATTAGAGGTTGCTCATGTGTCTGCTATTATGTCAGGAGAAAACTGTATTTTGATTGTAACTCCAAAAACCAAAATCTCCATTTCAAGAACCAGCTAAGGTTACTTAGGACAACAATGCATTTACTAATCCCATCATTTACAAAACACCAGCACATAAAAAACAAGGAAATAAATAGCTGAGTATGCCAAAAAATCTTACACTACCCACATAATCAACAGAAGCAGATGATTCTCACGGGGTAGGACTTTCGAAAGGACCCAGTGCGTGGCATATCTCTGGCTCCCATTGGAGTCAGGTAAAATTCCAGCTGATTTCACTGGGAGCAGAATTGGCCCAACACTGAGCACTTCTGAAAAGTCATCACAGCATAGCCACTGTAACTCCGAGTTGTCAGCACTGGTACAGAAATCATGGCTTCTACTGCTTTTTTCATAGGAACACAGGAATTGCCAGACTGCATCAGACCCGAGGTCTGTCCAGCCCTGTGTCTTGTCTCTGACAGTGGCCAGCACTAGACGCTTTAGAAAAAAGTGTCAGAACACCATAATAGTCCTATGCAGGGATCTGGCCCCTACTTAGGTGTCAACCTGGCTTCTAATCATCAGAGATCAGCTAAAGCTCTGAAGCACAAGGTTTAATATCCCTTCCAGAATTTGTTGTAGTTAATTATGACAGCTCCTGATCTCCATAGAAACAGGCAATCTTTTTTAGAATCTTGTAGTCATACAAAGCCACAGCCTTCCTCGCCCAACCCAGCACCCTAATCAACATGCCTCCATGGGTTTTTTTTGTTAACTGGGCTCTCTATAAAATCGGCAAAGTAGAGTATAGACTTGAAATGGTTGTAAACAATTTTTGCTGTAAAAAAGTATTCATTTGATTTCTCATGATTTCCTAGGACAAAAAGGATTACAGTAATGATACATTATGTCCAATGGCTTCTCATTCTTTAAAAGAAATTAAATTTTTGAACCCGTGAATGTTTGCTATGATTAAAATGCATCTTTTCCTTTTTTTTTTTATGATGACAAACTATAAGCCTTATGGACAAGATGGGAGTATATTCACAGCTCTGCTGCCAGCTTCCTATGTGATCTTAAGCCAGGTATGTGACCTTCCTATGCAACTTTCTAGATTTTATGGCCAGAATTTAAACAGAGGTTAGCAGCACCCACAACTAGGGCCAGCATCCAACATGCACTTCTGAGCCCTTTTGCAAATCTGGCCCTTATTTAGGGGTCTAAATGGGAGCTAGGCTCTTTTGAAAGTCTGGCTTGAATTGTGGTCTCTCAGTACTTGAAAGCTTGGCCCTCCTGAGCTCTTTTGAAAAATTGACCCTATGTTACTCAATCAGACCATTTGAAAAATGAACGTAGCGATTTTGCTCCTTCCCTTTGGGCCTGGTAGAGGGTCTCATTAAATAAGGATTGTGAAACAGGGTACATCTAATCTGCAATAAAATATCCATGGCTAGCCTGGGTCAGCAGACTTGGATCTCAGGGCTACAAAATTGCAGTGTAGAGGTTCAGGTTCAGGCTCACGCTAGAGCCCTGGATTTGGAGACCTACCCCATGATGGTGTTTCAGAGGCTGGGCTCCAGCCTGAGCATTGACACTGCAATTTTTAGCCCTGTAGCCCAGGCATGAGTCAGCTGACCTGGGCTCTGAGACTCATTGCTGTGGGTTTTTATTGCAGTGTAGACCTACCCACAGAGAGATTTATTCAGGCTCTTCTCTAAAAGAGGTGGACCTAGAGCTCAGAACCTGCATACATTCCCCAAGGGGGCTAAAGGGGCAGTTCGGTAAGGAATGCAAGAGCAGGAGTTCCTTTTCACTTTTGAAAAGCTGCCCAGGTTGTTTCAAAAGTTGACAATGAAAATATTCCCGTCTCTTGCCTCATCTGCTTGATGGCGTTACGGATATAGAATCAGGTCTAGTTTTCAAAATAGCAGCAATTTTTTTAAACAAATCACTATCCCTGCCATTGAAATCAGCCTGTTGAAGAGCAGACTCACCACGCTCTCGTGTTTGGGTGTGGCATAGCCTGGTGCTTCTCCTTTGGCACCACCCACCAACAGCCGCTCCAGTTCAGTGGTGATCTACTTCTCCTCATGACTGAGCCCTCTGGCTAGGCATCTATGGCCGCCCCATTCCAGGGCAGCCATAAGTATGTCTTGTATGTCTATTACCCAGCAGCTTCACACAGGGTCTTCAGCTATACTACAGACTTAAGTCCTTTCTAGACTTTATTTCCATGGCCTAAACATCACCTTTGTCAGGGGGCCTGTAAGAAACCCAGGTCCTCCCTCTGCTCTGGGTTCCAGCCCAGCAACCCTGTAATAAGCAGCTAAGTGCTGCCCCACTGCTTCCTACCACAGCCTGTCTCTAAGCCTTTTACCAGCCCCTTCCTGGGCACACTCCTCTACAGATTCCAAAAGGAAAGTAGTCCCCGGAAACAAACTATATTTAGGAGCCTCATGCCAGGCTTTCCTGTCCCTAGGGAGGCTCCAGGATCTAGTCATCCTCCAGCTCCAGTGAGGCATTCCTTCAGGCAGTCCTGGGATATACATGGCATAAGAAGACCTCCTCTCCTCCCAGCCAGCCCCCGAGTGAGCTGGGATTTTCCCTTTTTAACCCCTCCCTTCAAGCTTGTAATTTGGAGCAGGGCAGGGCTAATTGAGCCATAGGCTCTCATTAACCCCTTTCTGCCAAGTGTAGGGTGCATCCACCCCATCCCACAGCCTCTTTCATGAGACAACATCAAAATCTATCTCATTTTCAGGTTTTGTGGTGTAAGCTAGTTCCTTTTAGCAAACAGAGGGACATGAAGCCAAGTTAGACCCTTTGCAAGCATTTCAAAGACAAGCCCTTTATTCAAGCTAATCAAAATTTTCAGAACACTCTTGTAGTTGGCAATTCCTGGAGTCACAAAAGAAAACAAAATCAGCCTTCAACAGCTACCAAATGAACCACACTCCTGCAGAGCCAAGCGTGAAACCTGGATCCTAGAACTCCATGTGCATATGCTCAGAGCATGCATAGATGACAAGTGTTTGCCAGTGCTTCGACTGTACTCTGTCTCCAGCCACTGACCAGTAGTTCCATTGCTGGTGAAACAGTGGGAAATCTCCTCCAAAGAGAAAGCCCCACTCACCTCCCAGGTATGAGGCATTTTGGTGGGTGGTTGAGATGCTGTGTGCGAAGTTTGTCCTGTCACTGCCTTGACTGTACTTCTACAAGATTTCCATTTCGAGGGATGTCAGCTTTTCATGAACACTCAAATCAATTTCCAATGTCTGTTGTAAAAGCAAAGTGACAGCATGTGAGGGCTGCACTGTTTACGTTCACTGTGTCTGAAATAACTGCTTTTTTGTGCATTTCAAGATGCTTGAAGTAAGTAAAAGCGTGACACGGCTCAGAATGTAAAAAGAGTAACCAGAGCTTTAAAAGGCCACGAGGAAAACAATTAAAATCGTCCCCTTTCCTGAGCTCAGGCAGATGTTTAAAATTATGTCAGCGACCCCCAATCAGTAAACATTTCTCTGGAAAACGTAACTGCGGTTTGCAGAAAAAGAGAGATGTGTCCAGTGTAAAGCAAAGTTCACTGCTAAGTGAGCACTGGGAATGTCAAACACGCTTCACCTCCAAATCAGCAAATAAGCACATTATAAACAATGTGATTAATACACGCTGCTCTCACTTAGGACTAGGAGCCTCCGTATTTGTTTAACATAATGCAAACAGGTTAGACTGAAAATTGTTTCATGGCCCAACAATATTAAAGCAGTATGTGGAATTTATTAATATAACTTCCTACTATGCTTCCAGGACACTGCAGTTCTAGGTGGCATAGTTCCCTTCTGGAAGCAGGACAAAGTCTGCAAGCCACAGACATTTGTAGCATCATGATTATTATTTAACATATAGATCTTTATATAGTACCTTTCATCCCAAAACACTTGAACCATATAACCATTGAAGTTGTAGGTCCCATCCGATAGACATACCGGTTGATACCATGGCACAACAGTGAAGGAGAGAGGACATTTCAGCCCAAGACACTGGGGCAAAAGCATATGAAAAGCACCAGTCTTTAATGTCATTCAGAGAAGACAGAGCCTCAGTTTCTAAGATCTCCTCCAATAAGACCAATGGACCAGATTCTTATAGTGTAAATCTGGGGTGACCCCACTGAATCCGGTGGAGTTAATATGGATTTACAGCACGATCCTAACCACTGATGCCAATGACAAAACTCACATTAGTTTCAGTATTCAGAGTAGCAGCCGTGTTAGTCTGTATTCGCAAAAAGAAAAGGAGGACTTGTGGCACCTTAGAGACTAACACATTTATTTGAGCATAAGCTTTTGTGAGCTACAGCGTTCAGGATTAAGCCCTTATAAAGTGCCAGGATAAATCAGAGCAGAATGAGGCTCCATTAAAGACTGAAAGGGCTGGTCCAGTTTGCTGTGGTGCTAGGGAATCTAATATTTCAAAGCTGATGCTCAGGCCACTAAGGCTTCCCAAGTGACCTTGCTGCAATGATCAGAGAACCAGACACTAAGAGTAAGGAATACAGGGCTCAGACTGAAAATGCATTAGTTCAAGACTTAATGCCAGTATAGAAGGAGAATGCACAATGGAGGGAAATAAAATTATAAACTATCAAACAGCCCGTCTTCCTGAGCAAATGATGTTCGAAAACACAGAGATGAAGAAAAGAACCAATGAACAAATCAACAGTAGCTCCACAGAGAGCATCAGAAGGTAGGAACTAAGAAAGAAAGATTGTCCAGTGGTTAAAGCACTACCCTAGGACTTCAGTAAACCTGGGTTCAGTGCCTTGGCACAGACTTCCTTTGTGACCTTAGACAAGTCATTTAGGCACTTAACTCCCATTGAAATCAATGGGAGTTAGCACCTAAAGAGCTATGTGAATCTCCCCTTTGGCCTCTCTGGGCCCAAGGTTTCCATCTGAAAAATGGGGATAATAGCACTTCTCTATCTCACAGGGGTGTTGTGAGGATAAATATATTAAAGACTGTGAGGCGGTCAGCTACTGCAGTAATGGGGACCACATAAGTACCTAAGATATGAGAAGGATGTGAAAGTTCGTGGACATTTTGTGTTACACTGTTGATTTGATTACTTTGAAGGATTGCCCATATCTAATGAGATGCCTTCAGTTTGGACAGATTCTCTGCATCAGTAAAGTCCCTTCCACTTACACTCCTATGACCTCAATTTTTATCACTCTCCTTCTCTTTTAACCACAGAGGGGAAAAACCTGCAACAGACTAAACACCTCCCTAGTCACAGAGACTGAGTGTTGCAACAGGCTCACCATAAAAAAAAAAAAGAATCTGATGCCGAGAGCATCCGAGGAAATGAAAAGCAGATGAAGCTACAGCCTGCCTGAGCATCAAATACATTCAAAAAGGCATGTGAAAGGCAGCATGATGTGGAATCTGGGAGAGAGGACAATTCTCAATAGGAACTGGAATTTATATGCTGTATATATTGCACTTTATTAGAACTGAGGGCTAAACTTTCCTTTCTGCAAGCGCCATACAGTCACTGAAATTTCCTTCTCTCAGCTCTCCATCTGCCGTTGTGTTAATAAGGAAGTTCCAGGGAATGAAGTATGTGCACTGGTGTAAAGAAAATAAACAGGGGAGTGCAAAACTGCTAAAAATAATCCCAGGAGCTAGGGAATTGTGGCTTATGGAGGAGAACACAGATACTTATTCCACCCCCCTCTGTCCACCACAATCAAGGCCTTGTCTGAACAGGTGGTGGGTTTTACAGTAAATTCTTTGAAAAAAAATTTCCTTCTTAGTCACTGCATTGGTCTGCTTGTCAACTTGTATCCATCTAGGTTCTTGTTAGGGCAGTTTAAAAGAGAAAGAAAAAAATTCAAATGTTTCCTAAATAATTTCTGTTTAATTTTCCAAGATGTCATGCAGGCCATTTATTATAGTGAAGGAAATCACCTACTGGTGCAACCCTAAAAATCCAGGAAGACGGTGGGGGATTCCATGTTCCAGCAGGCAGGCAGTGGGAGGGGAGACTGGCTGGTGAATGTACCAGCGGAAAGGATCAGTGAATGGAGCAGGAAGCTGTTGGGCAGGGTGCAGCATCCTCTGCTGGGGACCTTTTATGGAGAAGACTTCACCACCAAGGGTCCAGCAAAGATGGGAGATGGGGTTGGGTTTATGGGCCCAACTGTGGGGTCCATCAGGTCAGCCAATGCACATATCAGTCAGTTTAAGCAGGGAGGGGATGGGAGGAGGCTGTTCCTGACAGCAAGGACATCAGAAGTATTGGAAAGAGGGAGCCGAGTTAATAGGCAGCAGATTTAAAACAAACATAAGGAAGTATTTCTTCACACAACGCACAGTCAACCTGTGGAACTCCTTGCCAGAGGATGTTGTGAGGGCCAAGACTATAACAGAGTTCAAAAAATAACTAGATAAATTCATAGGTTCATCAATGGCGATTAGCCAGAATGGGCAGGGATGGTGTCCCTAGCTTGTTTGTCAGAAGCTGTGAATGGTCGACAGAGGATGGATCACTTGATGATTTCCTGTTCTGTTCATTCCCTCTGGGGCACCTGGCACTGGCCACTGTGAGAAGACAGGATACTGGGCTAGAGGGACCATTGATCTGACCTAGTATGGCCGTTCTTATGACTTTGCTGTGACTCCAGAACCAGCAGTGATTCCAGGCCAGACAAGCCAACTGCTAAGAAACTTGAGCACTCTGCTGTTTTTTCTAACTCTGGACTTGAGGCTCGGTGTAGGGTAAATTTCACAGGAAATCAGCGTGATTTGTGTGTGTTAAGAAATAGCCCTTGCACTAAAATGTTTCAAAGACCTCTTCTGTTTATCTGACTTCTCTTCTAATTCACATTACCCAAATCCAAGTCTTTCACCTGAGTCTTTCACAAAATAGAATTCCAGGCAAGTATTTCTCTTTCTCTCGCTCTCTTTTTTAAGTCTGTACTTGTCAGATTTCTCCTTTCACGCTATTCAATT
Source organism: Dermochelys coriacea (assembly GCF_009764565.3). Taxonomy (NCBI): domain Eukaryota; kingdom Metazoa; phylum Chordata; order Testudines; family Dermochelyidae; genus Dermochelys; species Dermochelys coriacea. Next base: position 20,641,798 of record NC_050081.1, on the reverse strand, counting down.
TTTAAATTTGCTATAAGAGATTTTAAGGGCTAATTTGGCATTTTTTTAGCTTGTTCCCTGATATCACAAAGCAAATTCTTCTGCAGAAAAAAAATGACTAGGAATGCATTTTGGTTTTCTGTCCCTGATTTTCTAACATGCAAACTTAATATCAGACCCAAGTGGGGTAATTCTCCATTGTCATGCCCCTTGGGTCATCATTTACTCCTCTACAAAGTGAGTGCAAGGTAGGTATAAAATGCAGCCACTGTGATGTGGTAACATTTTAACCTGCTTTGCACAGGTGTACTTGACTTATATGTCATCCAAAAACATAGGTGCTTAAAATTAGTGGACACTTTTGAAGGTGTGGGCCCAAATGGACTTGACCACAGCTTGAAGTGAGCCTGGGTTCCCAACTCTCTCTTACTTTCAGTCCAAAATTATTTTTCACACACTTCCATGTGGAAAACATTCCAGTCTCCCAAAATTCAACATTTAGAAGGTACATAATCACACAGCCTGTGATGGTGGGTGAAGAATTCATCCGGATCAGTACTGTCCACCCAGCAAAACCTGGCTGTTACTTGCCTAGACAACTACAAAGCTACCTGCTGTTCATATCACCATATTCCAACACAGGTGAGGTCAGAAAAGTGACTGAAAATAGCCAAGTGTTGCCACACACATTTGCTCCCCTATGGGTCAGTCCTTTACCTCCTTGCATGGGGGGCTGGGATGCAAAGAGCCTTTCTCCACCCCCACTCCACATCCCATGGCTAGCCAGGAATTATTGCAGCCATTGCACTTGGGAGAGGGCGCAGACAGCTCCTTCCATGCACTGCAGGGACTCACACCACTTAAAAGAGGGTAAGGAGAAAATAGGAACTGTGTCCGAACCCTTCTCTCCACTGGCATGCAGAGAAAGCTGGCTGCACTGGGGAAGAAGAAACCTAAAAGATAGTGCAGACTGCTTGCCAGGATGGGCAGGTAGGGTCTGTGCATCTCTCAGGTACAGTCCATCCCTAAAATCCCCTGTTTCCATCCCCCTATGTGAGACTGCAGCTAATAAGCACAATGTAGCCCTGTGTGTTTTCCCATCCTTGGCAGCTTAGTTTACTGATAAAACCAAGCACTGCAGAATCAACCCAGCCGCATTTTAGGCCGTTTCATGCATTCTCAGCTAAACTGCCTGATAAAGGGTGCATAGCAATGTATGAGACAATTTGCAATCACAACTTCCTCTGGGGCGGTGGGAATGTCATTGATCAAAGGGCCCTGCAGTTGTATTGCAGGTCTATCAGTTTCATTACTCTTGGTAACGATGAGGTACTCAGCAGAAGGAAAACGGCTGCTTGGCTTATGCCAGGTTGGCTTTGTTGCTATAAAAAAAAATCTTTAAAGTGAGGAAATGTTAGACAAAAGCTCTTGAAGAGAATAAATAATGAAGATCATTTGTATAACTACATTTTTGACCATATTACCTCATCTCTAAACTAAGAAAAAAAATCTAGCTCACAGCTGGACCTCCAGATTTCTTCTTCCTCCAAAACTGTATCCAGATCCCCATTAAACTTGATTTAATGACCTGCTTTATTGGTGATGTTGTTGGCAGTTCATTTGCCATTTTATATCAAGAAAGTCAGCCTGAAATTGCTTATTCCCCTCCCCCTCACAACTCATTTTTCTTTTATAAGACACCTGGTTGTAGCACTATGATTTAATAAGGATGGGCGCGGTTCCGGAACATATTTAAAATAAAGCCAGACCCCTTATTCTCTGTTCATGTAAACCAGTTTTACTGTAGTTTAGCTCCATTGACTCAGTGGTGTTACTTCTGATTTACAATGCTGCAAGTCAGGTCAGAAGCTGGCTTCACAGCTTCCTGGCACTTCACAGAATACAGAAACCAGTCTCTAGCTTGGTACCCCATCCTTGTTTCTTGCAGAACAAGGCAGTGAATTGATTGACCTAGTTCTTTCTCCACCCAGCAGCTGATCACCACTTGGAGTTTTGGATAGTTCTCTCCCATTGTGGGAGATCATTTTGTTAAGGGGTCACGGCAAGCATCAAACAGAAACCAGTTAACTGAGCTCCTGGACAGAAGCTGTCACTACATGGCTCAGTTCTGCTGTCCTTACTCACACAGAGTAGCATCTTACTATGTGAGTAAACCCTCCATTGAACCACTTACCTCAATAAGGTAGGCCCACCCTGAATTCCAGAATGGGATTGTAAATCTTTCAATCCCTGAAATTCCTTGGTAATTACGCTTCTCACTGGAACAGTTCTGCTCTTAGTGGCAGTTCACACAAATGGATTTAGTGCTAATTTAAGACTGAAATATACTATCTACACTGGAGCGGGAGGTATAATTTCCCGCACTAGCTGCAATCCAGCTAGCGCACTAAAAACAACAGTTTCAGAGTAGCAGCCGTGCTAGTCTGCATTCGCAAAAAGAAAAGGAGTACCCGTCGCACCTTAGAGACTAACAAATTTATTAGAGCATAAGCTTTCGTGAGCTACAGCTCACTTCATCGGATGCATTTGGTGGAAAAAGCAGAGGAGAGATTTATATACACACACACACACACAGAGAACATGAAACAATGGGTTTATCATACACACTGTAAAGGAGCCACAGTATGCCAACATTTTTATGGCTGACTTAGAACAACGCTTCCTCAGCTCTCGTCCCCTAATGCCCCTACTCTACTTGCGCTACATTGATGACATCTTCATCATCTGGACCCATGGAAAAGAAGCTCTTGAGGAATTCCACCATGATTTCAACAATTTCCATCCCACCATCAACCTCAGCCTGGACCAGTCCACACAAGAGATCCACTTCCTGGACACTACGGTGCTAATAAGCGATGGTCAGATAAACACCACCCTATATCGGAAACCTACTGACCGCTATTCCTACCTACATTCCTCTAGCTTTCATCCAGATCATACCACTCGATCCATTGTCTACAGCCAAGCGCTACGATATAACCGCATTTGCTCCAACCCCTCAGACAGAGACAAACACCTACAAGATCTCTATCATGCATTCCTACAACTACAATACCCACCTGCTGAAGTGAAGAAACAGATTGACAGAGCCAGAAGAGTACCTAGAAGTCACCTACTACAGGACAGGCCCAAGAAAGAAAACAACAGAACGCCACTAGCCATCACCTTCAGCCCCCAACTAAAACCTCTCCAACGCATCATCAAGGATCTACAACCTATCCTGAAGGACGACCCATCACTCTCACAGATCTTGGGAGACAGACCAGTCCTTGCTTACAGACAGCCCCCCAATCTGAAGCAAATACTCACCAGCAACCACACACCACACAACAGAACCACTAACCCAGGAACCTATCCTTGCAACAAAGCCCGTTGCCAACTCTGTCCACATATCTATTCAGGGGATACCATCATAGGGCCTAATCACATCAGCCACACTATCAGAGGCTCGTTCACCTGCGCATCTACCAATGTAATATATGCCATCATGTGCCAGCAATGCCCCTCTGCCATGTACATTGGCCAAACTGGACAGTCTCTACGTAAAAGAATGAATGGACACAAATCAGACGTCAAGAATTATAACATTCAAAAACCAGTTGGAGAACACTTCAATCTCTCTGGTCACTCGATCACAGACCTAAGAGTGGCTATACTTCAACAAAAAAGCTTCAAAAACAGACTCCAACGAGAGACTGCTGAATTGGAATTAATTTGCAAACTGGATACCATTAACTTAGGCTTGAATAGAGACTGGGAATGGATGAGTCATTACACAAAGTAAAACTATTTCCCCATGACAGGTTTCAGAGTAGCAGCCGTGTTAGTCTGTATTCGCAAAAAGAAAAGGAGTACCCGTGGCACCTTAGAGACTAACAAATTTATTAGAGCATAAGCTTTCGTGAGCTACAGCTCACTTCATCGGATGCATTTGGTGGAAAAAAACGATTAATCTCTCCTCTGTTTTTTCCACCAAATGCATCCGATGAAGTGAGCTGTAGCTCACGAAAGCTTATGCTCTAATAAATTTGTTAGTCTCTAAGGTGCCACGGGTACTCCTTTTCTATTTCCCCATGGTATTTCTCCCTCCCACCCCACCCCCCACTGTTCCTCTGATATTCTTGTTAACTGCTGGAATTAGCCTACCTTGCTTGTCACCATGAAAGGTTTTCCTCCTTTCCCCCCCCCGCCCCCCCCGCTGCTGGTGATGGCTTATCTTAAGTGATCATTCTCCTTTACAGTGTGTATGATAAACCCATTGTTTCATGTTCTCTGTGTGTGTGTGTGTATATAAATCTCTCCTCTGCTTTTTCCACCAAATGCAGCCGATGAAGTGAGCTGTAGCTCACGAAAGCTTATGCTCTAATAAATTTGTTAGTCTCTAAGGTGCGACGGGTACTCCTTTTCTTTTTGCAAAAACAACAGTGTAACAGCCTCCATAAGCATAATCCCATCTGAAACCCCAGGTGAGTAGTCTTAGTGGCTAGGCTATGCCACGTCAGTGGCTACACTTCTATTTTTAGCACACTCACTCAATCAACTACATCTCCAGCTCCTGTCAAGATGTATCCTCAGATACATAGGTACAACTCCTGGTGGACCTAGTGAAGCTTCCATGGAATTCTCTTGGCCAACTTCAGATGTGCTTAAACAGTGTTGTAAATTACTCATCAAGCCAAACTCTGCCCTGCTGGTATATGCTCCAGTGAATGGTACTATGCCATATTTATAATCATGTAACAGGCAGAATTCAAGCCATATTGTGATCTCACTTACCCCTGTTAACTCTAGCGGAGTTACTCCAGGTTTATTTTGGTGCAAATAAGATCAGAATCTGTCTCATTGACTTGAGTGGGAGTTGTTTGCATTTGAAGCATTATTTGTCCCAGCATTATGATATTTAAAAAAAATAATACATTTACAGTCCTTTTTATTTGTCTTCTGGTATTTGAGTATTTAGGGTGCCCTTGGGTCACATTTTCAAGCTTTCCTCCACAGCCGTGAGGGCAAGAAACACTTTTCTTTTTTTTAAGTTCAGATTCTCAACTAATCACATGCCTCTAGAAGCTAGGCTTTAAGAAAACCACCAACTATTGCAAGGTTCGTGATATAATCTTGAGAGTTGACCACACTGTGCTAGCTTTGTGTATGAGAGAAGCAAGGCAGACAATGGATATCAACACAGATAGGGAACAAAACCTAGAAACAATCCAGCACTGAAGTATTTTGCTTTTCCCTGATGTTTATAAAGGAAGGCAGGAAATGTGCAAATGCTGACAAGATCTAGTGGACTAGCTAACAAATAGGGAACTTCTAAAATGTCACTTCCTTTGATATAGAGAAAGAACACACAACAAAAAGAGTCAGTTCTGGTGAAGTCAATGGAGCTGCATCAATTTACATCAGTAGAGGATCTGGCCTGAAGTTCTATTTGTGGTGAAAAGGAAGGCATTGAACCGGGGAGTGCTCCTAATTCTAACCCAGTCGAAGATGAAGGAGTAAAACCTAACTTCAGCAAACTCTGTGGGCTGTAGGTGGGAGGGTTCTAACTGCACCTGTGCATATGATGACTCAACAGTCCTGAAGTGGAGCAAGGTCAGGGTGTTGGGGAGGGGGATTTTTCTGTTTGTTTTCTCAAAGCTTTTCTTTAAGAAACCATGGCCTCCTCCCAAAATAACAGTGTTTTTACAAAGCTGACAAAGTGAAATAAGGAGTTTGGCATTTTGTACTGTCTGCTTCCTTGCTCTGAGTCATGCGCTGTGAATTCTGGGGGGGAGAAGGGCAAGCGAGGGAGGTGTGCCTGTGTTTGTCTTGGAACACTGCTAATGCGCCCAGCAGCCATCTCTGCTCTACAGAAATGGACTTTCTTACCCTAAACAGCAATCGGAAAGAAACTGACTGATCTTGGGCCCAGAAGCAACCACTGTGTGACAGATATGGTCTTTCTTACCCTCAAAGGCAGGCTAAAAGGCACAGACTGGCTGGCTTTGGCTTTGAAAGTTTGATGCCGCTGGAACAGACTCCATATTTATCCATGTCTAGAAATAAAAAATTAAAGATTCACTAGAGATGTGATTTGTAAAAGGAAGAAAAACATGAAATTCAAGGAATAAAAATAGACAGAAGCCTGCTTAGCTCTTCCAGCACTGTTTGGGCCAACTGGGATTTCTTTAGGGGATGTTTACATGCTTGGGGGCAAATTCAGACCTGGTGTAAGCAGGTGGGACTCCATGGGCCTGGAGTCACCTGCCACTACTGCAGGGATGTGTACTTTGTATCAGACACTTAGATATTTCGGGACAGATTCAATGAGAGTTGGGTGCCTAAATACTTTTGAGAATCTAGGCTGCAGATCCTACAGGGATAGACATAATACGGGTATATGGAAAAGTAATATGACCCCATATGCTTGTCCCAAGAGCAGGACAAGTGGCATTTCTAGCATCACCCTTAAGGAGAGTTGCAGGAGAAGAGGGAAGTAGAAGCATACTCAGGAGTTCTGGCCACCTGTTATAGTTCCTTTCCCCTCCCTCATGGAGCTTCAATTCTAGCCCCTACCCCTCCCCAGCAGCTATACCACTGCTGGGAGCCCTGAACTCCTCAGGAGTGCATTTAGCCAGGTGGCTTCAATGAAGCTCGCCTATTTAGACCAGATCCAAATTTTGCCTTAGGACTTGCTGCTACTCCCAATGAAGCCAGTGTCCCTATACATAGCTAGTGAAGTGTAAGTGTAAGTCTTCGCAGGCTCAGGACCCATGGGCTTAACCAGCCCTCTGTTCTCAGATGAATATCACTCCCCATTAGTACAGACAGAGATGAGACTATGCCCCAGGAGCTGCTGGCCCTTACTCTGAAATACCTTTGAAACAAATGGAGATAAAGCCACAATGAGCTGCAGAGCTGAGGCTCACAGAGAAGTGTTTAGATTGCACAGCAGCCAAAGCAAATATATTTGCACTGCAAGTTATAGAAGGCTGTTAATCAGCCATGTAACTAATTGCTTTAAGCCAAAAATTGTCTTCCTTCTCCATCCTGGAGCCAAAGACCTAACATGATCCTGATCAAGCTAAGCACTATCTAAGGAGTTACACTATAACAGAAAGGGAAGGGAAATATTTTAAAATATTACCAAAAATGTAACCAATTCGCACAGCTATTTGTTTTCACCCCCATTTTGCCCTTCACAGATTGGATTTGGGCCCAGTTTTGCTCACAAGAAACTAGGGGCAGATCTGCTGCTACTCCATTGATTTCAATGGAGCTATGACAATTTATACTAGGTGAGGATCTCCCCTCTAGTTTCTGCGCAAAGCCATCAATTAGGAGAGAAGGTTCAGCCATAAACTGGACCCAGGTTCTCCAAAAGGGTTGACAAAGCCCAGCGTTGCTTTCATAGCACCTTGGCTGAGTTTAAAGTTCATACCATGAGCTGAAATCAAGCTAAGCTATCTGGGCTTTGGATTTTGTAAACTAAAGTTTTGTGCAGCCATAACAGAGGAGCCAAATCTACTCTCTTATTTCTACAGATTAATCCCTCAGGCTCGGCGATAAGGTAATCAGCGAAAGGTTGTTTCAAATGCTCATGTTAAATCACTTCTGCTTCTGGGGAATGAACAGCACACCGGGGGTACAACTATACTGGAATAAAAGACCTGCAGCACAACTATGGCTGGCCCGGGTGAGCTGAATCGGGCTTGTCGGGCTTAAAACTTGCAGTGTAGATGTTTGGGCTCAGGCTAGAGCCGGAGCTCTGGGACCCTCCCTCCTTGCAGAGTCCCAGAACTCAGGCTCTAACTCAAGCCCAAATGTCTACACAGCAATGTTACAACCCCGCAGCCAGAGGCCTGCAAATACAAGTCAGCTGGCACAGGCCAGCCACAGGTATTTAACTGCTGTGTAGATGTTACCTCTAGAGACCTGGTTTCAATTCCCCTCTCTGCCACAGACTCCCCGTGTGACCTTGGATGAGTCACTTAATTTCTCTGGACCTCAGCTCCCCATAAAATGGGGATAATGCCACTTCCTTGGTCTGTCTTGTCTCTTTAGACTGTGAGCTCTTTGGGACAGGGACTGCCTTTTACTGTGTGTTTGTACAGGACCATGTCCCCCAAGGTATTTAGACACCTAATTCCTATTGAAATCCTATTGGAGGATGCAGGCCTACATTGCTTAGCGCAACACTGGATGCTGCTGTCATACAAATTATAAAAGCTTGAAAGTTTTCTGCCTTCTCTTTTTGGCCCTTTACATTTAGCAGGGAGCCTGACCATTTTCTTGCTGGGTTTCTCATAGAGCTGAAGCCAAGTGCTTGCAGTTCCACTTGTTTGCTCCATTCGGTCTGCATGTGGACACCAATGGCAGTGCCACAGCACAAACAGGCTTAGCCCAGTGGACAGGATTTGCTGCCTCAGTTTCTCCTTTGTGGAATGGGAGTAATAATACCTACCTGGCCGGGTGGTGGTGAAAAAAATCATTCAAGGTTTATGAAGAGGACAAACCCTAAATGATGTTAGTTGTATGCATCATTCACAACATTGACACGAGGCTTAAGGGACCATGGGCCAGATTCTGCATTGCATTTTCTAAAAGACATAGTGCAAGGAAGGCAGAAGGGCTGCTCCAACTTACAGCAGTCTATCCTAGGTTGCCTAGGGGCTGAGGTGTGGCCTAGAGTCTCCGTAGCACCAAGCACTATGGCTACTCCCCTTCTGTAGCTCCACCTCCACCTGGTCCTCTCTACCCAGGCTTGCAAGAGGGCAGCATGGAGCCACTTATGTTGGCCCTCTATTGCTCCTAAACAAGGGCCATTCTCCCTCAGGATTTTGCAGCCAGGGCCGGCCCTAGACTAAATGGCACCCCCCGTCCATTTGTTTCCCATCAAATTGCCCCTTGCTGCAGACTAGATTGCAATTGAGCTTTTCACTTCCTATACCGAGCTCCTGAAGGCTTCTTCAGGGGCATCTTATTTTCTATGGGGGAAAACAGACAGTATTAGGGAGAACAAAAGCTATGTTCCACACTCTTAGAAAGTCATCAAACATTATGTGTTAAGCATGGCAAAAGAAGTAACAGTATTTCTTTTAAATTGTTGCATGGGTAGGGGTTCGATAGATATCTCTGGTGTCTCCTTAAATATGTCCCTTATTAGTTGCCTTACACTCTGCAACTCTTAAAACACAAGTTTACTTTCACAATTTACACAATAAAACAAGGTTCACAATATCGCAGCTGGGCTCTTACTTCACTTTGTGCTTATATCTCACTGAATGACAGGTGACGCCCCGTCCCTTATATACCCGCGAGGGCATGGCTGACAATATTCTAGGAGGTTTGAGGAAAATGTAGATCTCAGAAAGCCTGGAAGGTTTCACTAGATTCTACAAAGGTCCAGAACATTCTAGGAGGTTAGTGAAAAATGAATCTACATATGAAATACTTGAAACATGTTACTTCAAACATTCTATTTTCCTTTTTGTCCCCAACAACGAAAACAGCACCCCCAGCCAGTGCCCAGCACCTCAGGTGGTTGCCTGACTCACCTGCCCATAAATCCTGCCTTGTTTGCAGCTCATTTACAGCCCACCTATGTCACTGCACAGCATATAAGTGCCTATGAGGGGCCATAATTGGTCCCTTGTTTTTATTGAGCACTCTGCTTGGCATTGTCTTACGTTCTCAAACTGGGCGTCAGGACCCCTCAGGGGGTCACAAGGTTATCACATGGGGGATTGTGAGCTGTCAGCCTCCACCACAAACCCCACTTTGCCTCCAGCATATATAGTGGTGGTAGATATATTTTAAAAAGTTTTTAATTTATAAGGAGGGTCACACTCAGAAGCTTGCTATGTGAAAGGGGTCACCAGTATAAAAGTACAAAAGTTTGAGAACCACTGTCTTACAGCCAGAGGCTGAAAATGCTTAATACCCAGCAGAGCACTCTCTCCCATGAGGAGTCCCATTGAAGTCTCATCTCCTGGGTACTCAAGGGTGTCATGGGATAGGTGCTGATTTTGGAGTCAAAAAGCAAATACAGAATCACTGCACCTGTTTCTTGTTTTACACTCACTGCCATTTTTAGGGATTGTCCCACTGTAACAACCTCCAGTTTCTTTCATTCATTGCTTACAGCATTGTCCGTCTTACAGACAGCAGTGAGAAGGCAGGCACTCCAGCTCCATCAGGCTCCCAGAGGCTCCCCCACTGCCTTGGGCGGTGAGATGCTGTTGGGGCCTATGGGACTTTGCTAGTTAGCAAGCACTGATATCTTTTGTAAGCATTTGCAAGTCTCTTGTTCTGAGGTCCCCCTAGTGGAAATTCCTTCTGTCCCAGAGCTTGGTTAGCATCACTGTCCCTCTTTTATCTAATACCTCGGTGTCAGTGACCCTGGAGTCACCCAGGAGGGCGGGTATCAGTGTCTGCCCTTGTAAACATGTGTAGGAAATCTCCATTCATCACTCCCACTCCCCCTCTATTATTGTGCCTGTCTTTTGATGCCCCATTCTCTAGTATACTGCCTTTGTCCTGTTAGCCTCTTGCCACCAGCAACAGTGGGAAAACATTGTGGAGTTAGATGCAGCTGGAGATGAAGCTAATGATAATCTCTGTGCTTCCCTGTTTGTCTTTCCACAACCGTCTGTGAGGATATGTCTACTCTGCAATGAAACACCCACGGCTGGCCTGGGTCAGCTGACTCAGGCTCATGGGGCTTGGACAGACAGCAGGGCTGTAAAACGGTGGTGTAGACATTCGGGCGGGAGCCCAGGCTCTGGGACCCTCCCCCTTGGGACTGCAATTTTATAGGCCTGCAGCCCAAGTCCCACGAGCCTGAGTCCGCTGACCCATGCCAGCCATGGGTGTTTAATTGCAGTGTAGACATCCCAAGAGAATCAGTACCCCGAACAGCAAATGAGACATGTTTTACCCTGTTGTATGGTGAGAGGGTCAAAGGCATTGATTTCTTACCCACTGCCACGCCTGCCCAGAGGCCAGGCACAATATGACACTGCTCTTGGTAAACACTCTCCAGGAGTGCTAAAGTCTCCAAAGGCAGGGCCAGGGCCACACACTCCTCCTCCCAAGCCAGAAGGAGGGGAGCATAGCTCAGCTCTCTGCTAGGGTGCCAGAGCGGACACTGCTGCTTGTTCTCCTCTGGAGCCTCAAGGAGGAGTTCCCGCCCAAATACCTTGGGGGATTCCCACAGCAGCCCAACCCCTTCTTCCCTCCAGCAAAGTGGTGATTTAAAGACACAAGCTGCCAGCCCTTGGTCACAGAGGGAGGCAGTGGCAGAGCCAGTGTTAGAAGTAGGAGCTCTTGATTTCCAGGTTTTTCCCTCAGTCAATTTCTCAATGAGGTTTTTTTGAGCTGTGCCCCCTGAGGGCTGTGGTACCATGTGCTGCTCTTGAACCATGCTTGCAACTTCCACTGGCACCAGTGGACGCTCTGCAGCCAGACCGAGGGCAGGGTATGGTGCAGAGTGTGCTGCAGGGATTGGGGTCTGCTAAATCCACATCCTATGCAGAAGGAGATGCATGGACTGCTTTGAGAATTTGGCATAGCTGGAAAAACATGAATAGTAATTGTGCTTGTGACTTAGGTCTTTTATCTTCAAATTACTTAGTCACCAGTGAGTTGAGTTTAACCTGTCACTCTGGCCTCTGCTCCAAGACTGTTGGCACTTAACTAACTCTAATCCCCAACCAAGACCAGGCCTCCACTGTGCTAGGCGCTGTACAAATATATTAAGCCAGTCCCTGCCCCAAAGAGCTCACAGGAACACTAATGTTGCAGTATCACTGGGCTACCTGCTACAATGGAGGATTGTGACCAGAGTCACAGCTGACCTCCCAAGTAGCCTACAAGCCCTGCAATCTATAAATCCATATGTTGTGTCAGTGGGCCTCTGATATATTTGTATAAACAATTCCTGTGCCATGTGCTACTGTAATAGCAGTCTATCTTGTGATCCTAATCTCCAACAACAAAGTTCTAAATGCCAACTAACATCTATGCAGAATCTTGCTTGCTGAAACCCACACTCCATTTAGTTAGTAGGCAGAGCATTTTTACACCACATATAATGGTACTCACTGCTACATGATTTTGTTGAGACTAATGCTTATCGGGATTCAGAAAGGAATTTATATGGATAATAAGAACATCTAGGGTAAAATTTGATAAGATCCAAATTTATGAGCGTTGTAAACCCTCCTGGCTTCAAGGCATAAACCAGCCTCTAAGTATCTGAGATTAGGAAGAACCTTCCCCAAATGGAAGAATATTCCACAGTTGCCAGATGGGGTTTCTTCCACCTTCCTCTGAGGCATGTGGCCACTGTGAGAAATAGATGGACTAGATGGGCCCTTATTCTGATCCACTGTGTACCTAGGGTAAGTCAAGTTAAAATCATGAACTCTTATTTTTGCTCCCCTTGATAATAGGTGCAAATAAATGGCAAGTATTGCTCTACAACAGTGCAATTTGCTTACCAGTTATTATTTATGGACCACATAATGCGGGCTCCTAGGTGCTATGGGGATAACAATAGTGATATTCACAATAAATATGTGTTTACTGGTATTAGAGTAGTGTCTAGAGGCCCCGGCCATCAATGTCTGAAATTTTGCTTAGACATTTAAGGATGTCTGGGGACAGTGCTATGTACAATACCCAGCATGCAAGCAAGGCATATTGACATTTTATCCAGCTAGGAAATGCTGCTTCTACTACCAGGGAATAGATTGGAATTTCATAACAGAAATATATATGAATAAATTAGGGGATGTAAAGTCTACAGAAAATGACACGGTCATGGAGCGTAGTCAGAGACTGACAACTGCCTATATTTTAAATGCTCATCTGCTGGAAAATATCCTCCGGGATCAGAGTCTATATACTTTAAAAATACATAGGGCCAGATTCTCAGCTGGTGTAAAACAGCATAGCTCCACTGAAGTCAATGGAGTCTTATTTTATACCTCAAGAGAGCTACGTCACTTTACACCAGCTATGTCACTTTAAATCTGCCCCCCCCTTTTTTTTTTTTACACTGAATTTATAAGGGGCTGGCCTGAGACTCAGGGGAATGAGGCAGCTTACCCATGGATGAGACTGCTGTCCTGATCTTCCCATGTGCTACTGCTTTGATCCAGCCAGAGAACTTTTAGGAGTGAGGTTGAACACCAATTTCCATGGATAGTTCAATCCTTGGGTCTTCTGCATAGCCTACCAAGAAGACACTTAATGCTAATTGTGGGGATATGGACACTTCTGTACTGGCAACTGCACTGAATCTCACCAGATTTGTTTTATAAAAGCTATCAAACAGAGCCAAGATGGTGACGAGTTTGGGTCATTACTGATCTGGGCAAAATCCTGCAAACAAACATGCCAGTGAGTAATTTTGCTTGTGTGAGTAGTCCTGTGGAACTCAGAAGGAAGGAGCCCATCAGCTCAAAATCCTAGAGAACATCATAACGTAAGTCAAACTGAGAGGATATCCTTTTATGGCAACTAAATTAATGACAAATCGCAATTAAAATGGAGGGTCCTGGTGGTTTCCTCATATGCCTCATAAAGTTGCAAAACAAAGTCTCCAGACAGGGAACGTCTCTGTCCAGAGAAGAGCCAGAACTGAAACAGTAGTGGTTGCTATAGGTCAAGACTGCGGTAATTTGCTAGAGCTCTGGAGCCCAAGCATTGAGTAGCAGGGATGTGCTGCAAGGCTAGAATGAGGAGCATTGCCAGAGCTATATGTGGAAAGCATACAGACTACAATCAAAATCAGGGCCCAATTGTGCTAGACACTATAGAAACGCATGGTAAGAGACAATCCCTGCCCCAAAGATCTTACAATCTAAATAGCTCTATAAAGAAACGTGAGGGGAAACAGAGGGTTGACATGACTTGTTGAAAGTTACACAACTGGTCAGTGGCAGAGCCAGAAATAGAAAATAGTGGCTGTATCCTCTGGCCTTGCTCCTTTATCTGCAGTGCTACTAGTCCTTTGCTTTCACAAGCACTAAATTTACACTACTGTTACAAAAATAATAAAAACCAAAGCAATTTAACTCAAAGTAGGTACACCATTGCATTCCAGGCCATCAAGGAGGAGTTTAAAGGGGAAAAAAAACTCTATAGTCATTAAGAGAGCATGAACACTCAGTGGCAACTTGCTTATCCAGAGAATGACAGAAATACCCAGTGGTACTGTACATGCGTGCACAAAGGAGGAATGGGGAAGATTGCCCTAAATCATAGACTGAATTTATTCAGAGGGCAGAACAAGAATTGAGAAATAGAAACATACATCAGAAACATTTATCACAAGGTTGAAGGAGCCTCGAATTAACAAGGCAGTAGATCAGGAGAACATATTTGATCTCCCAGAAACAGGAGATGCTTTGGCAATTTCAAGGGAGACCCAGGGGCCTTGAATACAGTCCACATAGCTCAATAATTTAACGAAGTTCCAGGGACAGTACAGAACAATGTATAGAAAAGGCACTTTGACACAAGCTGCAGGGCAAGGGGGGGAGGAGGTGTTGCACCAATTAGGTAACCCAATGAGAGGATTTAGCCTAAATGGAGGGATTACAGTTTCAAGAAAGTGGTGTTGTGCCAAGGAACTGATTGTATCTAATTGGAATATTTTAGGCAAATGAAAGAAAAATCCTATTGGGAGTTTCAGAGTGTAAAGTTATCAGACAAAAAAATTCCCATATTTTGTCTGAAGAGGTAGCAAATGAAAGGCAGCCAAAAGCAGGAGCTTTTCAAACCAAAGGCCAGATGTAATACAAATTAGGCCTGGGGTTTGAACTACAAAAGCCAACACAGACCTTGGGAACTAGACTGTTCAGTGGACTGCACATAACACAGAGCCTTGTGCTTCTAGGTCACCAGGCCCAAGTTAATAGGGACTGAAACTTGGTGATCCCAGCCCAGTTCCTAGTGGACAGGTGCCTACACCATACAAACAAGTATTGCAAGGGAAGTTTTGTTGACGGAAGCCACAACAGGATAGACGTGGCTGGGATTGAGCTCACAACAAGGTGTTGAGCTCACAACGGCTTGGGTTAATCTTTTCTTCAGTTCTGGCTTGTTTAGGCTGGAACTCAAAACCCACTGGAAAATTCCATGAACAGCTCAGCATTGAACCTGATTTCTACACAAAAGTGAGTCCCAGAGGTTCACTCCAAACTGGGGCCCAGATTTCCTCAGAAGGTTTGCACAGATGGTATGGGCATAGCTTCCATCCTATACCTGTTCTGGAGACAGAGCACCAAATTTATTCAAGCATACCCCTGGCTAAGCCACAGCCCAAAAGCCATTGTGTACTGATGTGCTATGGGGATTCCTTTTGTTGAGTCCCTCTTGGTGTGTCATGAAGGAAAATAAGTGGGAAAGTGACTTGAGAACAAGGATGAAAGCAGAATCAAGAATAACTTGACTCTAATGACTTGCTGTATTGTCTGTTGAGTTTTCCAAAGCAAATAGAACTCCAGGAGTGTTACTTTTGCAACCACACATGGTCCATGAGCACAAAGCAGGACCCAGGAATGACTCATGGGCATTTTTCTAAGGCACCTTGGTAAGATGGGAATTGAAAAGAAAAACAATGTTATGCCACTCAATAGTTATGCTGAACTTTTGCAAAGGCCATCTGGACTGCAGCTCAATGTTATGATATATAACATTTTAGGATTCACAATTGCATTCCTCAAATAAGATCCTCTAGCTCTGCAAAGATATACAAATACTAAGGTTATTTAGGATTAAGAGCAAGATATTAATACAAATCAACAGCACACAAAGTAAAGGTGCAAGGAGCATCCTGTATGCAAACAAAAACAACCAACCACAAATGGTCTATTTTGAGGTACAAGCGAGAGAGTCATAGTGGCAGGGATAATTCTGTCAGCCTCTTGGACGCAACCCAATGTAAAGTAGAAAATCAGCACAAACACACCTGATTGTTTTTATACTCCCAGAGTATGGGGTGCTTCTGCTTCTGCTGTCACCGAGAGTCTTATCAGCATAATCTGCAGGGACTTAGTTCAGATTTGATGGAACTGTAACTCAACTCACATACACATTTCAGTTCCAGAGTTGGGTTCTTAACTTACAAAACCCACATCAGACCCTCAGCTTTGAAAGCCAGGATAGCTCCATATTGATTGTGTAGCTCCCAAGTGACGTTGTGGAATCCCCATAATTGGAGATTTTAAAGAACAGGTTACACAAACACCTATCAGGGATGGTTTAGGTTCTCTTGGTGCTGGCTCAGCGCCGGAGGCTGGACTGGATGTCTTTGAGGTCCCCTCCAGCTGTACACTTCTATGACTCTATGATTTCAATGGAACTGTGCAGGTTTACACCAGCTGAGGATTTGGTCCTCTAAATCCAAATTGTCTCTCTAATCCAGGGGTGGCCAACCTGAGTCTGAGAAGGAGCCAGAATTTACCAACGTACATTGCCAAAGAGCCACAGTACTTTGTCAGCAGCCCCCCGCCAGCTCCCCCCCCACTCCCAGCGCCTCCCCCTCCCTCCCAGCACCTCCCGATCAGCTGTTTTGTGGCACGTAGCAGGCTCTGGCGGTGAAGGGGGAGGAGCGAGGAACGAGGGCTTTGCAGGCTCTGGGGAGGGGGCAGGAAGGGATGGAGTGTGGGGAGGGCTTGTGGCAGAGCCAGGGGTTGAGCATTGACTACCCCCCAGCACATTGGAAAGTTGGCACCTGTAGCTCCAGCCCTGGAGTCGGTGCCTATACGAGGAGCCACATGTTAATTTCTGAAGAGCCACATGTGGCTCTGGAGCCACAGGTTGGCCACCCCTGATCTAATCTGTTTATTCTCATCCCTTACCGTCCCAAGTGGTAGCTGAAGTCCTTTAACGCTAGTGTCCACACTGGGCAGCATTGTCTCAATCATTTAACTTTTTTTTTTTTTGGCCCATCTTGCCCCAGAGTGGCATTTTGGCAGAATAAATGGGAAAACATGTGTTATTGCTTTTTACCATGAGGAAAATTAACATGGGGATTAATATAGCTGAGAGCCAGGTAAGGCTGCTACATTCCACCCTACCACCTACGAATCTTTCCTATGGTCAAGAGAAAGCTTGAGCTGTTAAAGTCATTGGCAATTTTGCCTGAGTATTAATTACAGGACCAAGTCCTTGTTGATGTTTCTTGCTGGGAGTTTCAGTACTCTTTGAGGGAATCTCAGTGAAGACATGGCTGAAAGATAGCTAGCAAAATGAACTCCACTCCCTTCATATGTAGACCCTTTGTTCTGATTTCATTTTTATTTTGCCATAGAAGAGGAAAATCAAAGGGGAAAACCACTGAGTTGCTTAGTAGATAGAGCACTGAACTGGGACTCATAAGACCTAGTCCCATCTCTGTCCTGATGGGTGATCTTGGGCAAGTCACTTCCTCTCTCTGTACCTCAGTTTCCCCATCTGAAAATGGAAATAATAATAATATTGACCATCAGGGGCCAGCTTGTAGGAGAACCATTCTCCTGGCAACCTAATGAGTGCAGCTGACCCTGGATGATTTAGTTGGGGTTGACCCTGCTTTGAGCAGGGGATTGGACTAGATGACCTCCTGAAGTCTCTTCCAACCCTAATATTCTATGATAGAAGCTGTCTGACTACACCACCTAACTGGCTGCAGGAAACAGCAAGCTGATATTTAAGCAGCAGTTCTGCAACAGCTCAATATGCTTCTTGCCTGCAACTGTTCATGGTCTTGTCCCTGCCTCTGCTATCTCTAATCCTGCTCTAGGCCCAGCCTGTATCTGCTCCTACTCCAGAATTCAGCTCCATTCTGACTCCCTGCTCAGATCCTCAGCTACATCTCTTGACTGTGACCCAGGTTAACCCTTTGGCTTCAGACTCCTGGCTCTGACCTTTGCCTTCACTCCAGGACCTGCCCTGACTGGATTCATCTCTAACTGATAGGCTGGACTGTTGCTCCAACCCTTAGGCCAGACCAGCCATGACTCAGTCATGGACACCGACCTCTTTTGTAAAGCAATTTCAGATCCATAGATGATAAGTGATACGTATTATAGTGAGGGTCAACTGGCCTCCACTAATGCACCTATTTGTGTATGCAAGAATCCTCTTTGGGCAAGCACATGCAAATCAGGTCATTAGACACACAGTTACCCAGCCCAGATGATTGCTTATGAAGCTGTGTGGCTTTAGCAACACTGGATGGATCCAACTGCATACCAGCACATGGAGGCTGCTTTTAATATGTTAGTGGGCAAATTTTCAATCTAAAGCATAAAGTCCATGTGTCCTCTGTAAGAATTCTAAGAACTTTGAGGTGTGGTGTGGAATTGAAGTGAATTGCAAGACTCCCTTTGGGAGAGGAACAGAACTTTACTGAGAAAACGCAAAACCTTGAGAGACCCTGAGAAATCCTAAACCCCGCTGAAATCAATGAGTTGTGGGGGCTCAGCTCTGCTCAGGCTTTATAGAATCATAGAACTGGAAGGGACCTCGAGAGGTCATCTAGTCCAGTCCCCTGCACTCAAGGCAGGACTAAGTATTATCTAGACCAGGGATGGTCAAACTACTGCCCGTGGGCTGGATCCGGCCCCTCAGGGCTTTGGATCCGGCCTATGGGATTGCACCCCGGGGTGCTATAGGCCACACGCCGCTCTCAGAAGCGGCCGGCACCATGTCCCTGGAGCCCTGGGGGGGCAGAGGGCTCTGTGCCTTGCCCTTGCCTCCAGACACCACCCCCCAGAGCTCCCATTGGCCGGGAATGGGAGCTTTGGGGGAGGTACCTGGAGGCACGGCCAATGGGAGCTATGGGGGAGGTACCTGGAGGCGTGGCAAGAGCAGTGCACAGAGCCCTGTGCGCCCCTCCCCCCCAGGGGCCGCGCAGGGACGTGGTTCCGGCTGCTTCCCGGAGTGGAGCGGTGCAGTGCAGCGTGGGGCCAGGACAGGCAGGCAGGGAGCCTGCCCTGGCCCTGATGCACACCGCTGCCACCCCAGAGCCGCTTTAGGTAAGCGGTGCCAGGCCAGAGCCCGAACCCCTCCTGCACCCCCATCCCCCAGCTCCCTGCCCCAAGCCCCCTGCTGCATCCTGCCACCCAACTCCCTGCCCTAAGCCCCCTGCTGGCATCTCACACCCCTCCTGCACCCCAACTCCCTGCCCTGAGCCCTCTGTCGCAGTCCACACCCCTCCTGCACCCCTGCCCTGAGCCCTGTCCTGTACTCCACAACCCTCCTGCACCCCAACTCCTTCCCTGAGCCCCCTCATACACCCCGCACCCTTCCTCTGCCCCAATCCCTTGCTCTGAGCCTGTTCCTGCACACCGCACCCCCTCCCACACCCCAACCCCTTGCCCCATCCCTGCATACAATTTCCCCACCCAGATGTGGCCCTCAGCCCAAAAAGTTTGCCCACCCCTGATCTAGACCGTCCCTGACAGGTGTTCGTCCAACCTGCTCTTAAAAATCCCCAATGATGGAGACTCCACAACCTCCCTAGGCAATTTATTCCAGTGTTTAACCACTCTAACAGTAGGAAGTTTTTCCTAATGTCCAACCTAAACCGGTCTTGCTTCAATTAAAGCCCATTGCTTCTTGTCCTATCATCAGGGGTTAAGAACAATTTTTCTCCCTCCTTCTTGTAACAACTTTTTATGTACTTGAAAACTGTGATCATGTCCCATCTCAGTCTTCTCTTCTCCAGACTAAACAAACCCAATTTTTTCAATCTTCCCTCATATGTCCTGTTTCCTACACCTTTAATCATTTTTGTTGCTCTTCTCTGGACTTTCTCCAACTTATCCACATATTTCCTGAAATTCATAGATTCATAGATACTAAGGTCAGAAGGGACCATTCTGATCATCTAGTCCGACCTCCTGCACAATGCAGGCCACAGAATCTCACCCACCCACTCCTACGAAAAACCTCACCTATGTCTGAGCTATTGAAGTCCTCAAATTGTGGTTTAAAGACTTCAAGGAGCAGAGAATCCTCCCTCAAATGACCCGTGCCCCATGCTACAGAGGAAGGCGAAAAACCTCCAGGGCCTCTCCAATCTGCCCTGGAGGAAAATTCCTTCCCGACCCCAAATATGGCAATCAGCTAAACCCTGAGCATATGGGCAAGATTCACCAGCCAGATACTACAGAAAATTCTTTCCTGGGTAACTCAGATCCCATCCATCTAATATTCCATCTCAGGGGATTAGGCCTATTTACCCTGAATATTTAAAGATCAATTAATTACTAAAATCCCATTATCCCATCATACCATCTCCTCCATCAACTTATTGAGTAGAATCTTAAAGCCAGATAGATCTTTTGCCCCCACTGCTTCCCTTGGAAGGCTATTCCAAAACTTCACTCCTCTGATGGTTAGAAACCTTCATCTAATTTCAAGTCTAAATTTCCTGGTGGCCAGTTTATACCCATTTGTTCTTGTGTCCACATTGGTGCTGAGCTTAAATAATACCTCTCCCTCTCCTGTATTTATCCCTCTGATATATTTATAGAGAGCAATCATATCTCCCCTCAACCTTCTTTTAGTTAGGCTAAACAAGCCAAGCTCCTTAAGTCTCCTTTCATAAGACAAGTTTTCCATTCCTCGGATCATCCTAGTAGCCCTTCTCTGTACCTGCTCCAGTTTGAATTCATCCTTTTTAAACATGGGAGACCAGAACTGCACACAGTATTCTAGGTGAGGTCTCACCAGTGCCTTGTATAACGGTACTAAAACCTCCTTATCCCTACTGGAAATGCCTCTCCTGATGCATCCCAAAACCACATTAGCTTTTTTCACAACCATATCACATTGGCAGCTCATAGTCATCCTATGATCAACCAATACTCCAAGGTCCTTCTCCTCTTCCATTACTTCTAATTGATGCGTCCCCAACTTATAACTAAAATTCTTGTTATTAATCCCTAAATGCATAACCTTACACTTCTCACTATTAAATTTCATCCTATTACTATTGCTCCAGTTTACAAGGTCATCCAGATCCTCCTGTATAATATCCCGATCCTTCTCTGAATTGGCAATACCTCCCAGCTTTGTATCATCCGCAAACTTTATTAGCACACTCCCACTTTTTGTGCCGAGATCAGTAATAAAAAGATTAAATAAGATTGGTCCCAAAACCGATCCCTGAGGAACTCCACTGGTAACCTCCCTCCAGCCTGATAGTTCACCTTTCAGTAGGACCCGTTGCAGTCTCCCCTGTAACCAATTTCTTATCCACCTTTTGATGTTCATATTGATCCCCATCTTCTCCAATTTAACTAATAATTCCCCATGTGGCACGGTATCAAATGCCATACTGAAATCTAGGTAAATTAGATCCACTGCGTTTCCTTTATCTAAAAAATCTGTTACCTTTTCAAAAAAGGAGATCAGGTTGGTTTGGCACGATCTATCTTTTATAAAACCATGTTGTATTTTGTCCCATTTACCATTGACTTCAATGTCCTTAACTACTTTCTCCTTCAAAATTTTTTCCATGACCTTGCATACTACAGATGTCAAACTAACTGGCCTGTAGTTGCCCGGATCACTTTTTTTTCCTTTCTTAAAAATAGGAACTATATTAGCAATTCTCCAATCATTCAGTACAACTCCTGAGTTTACAGATTCATTAAAAATTCTTGCTAATGGGCTTGCAATTTCAGGTGCCAATTCCTTTAATATTCTTGGATGAAGATTATCTGGGCCCCCCGATTTAGTCCCATTAAGCTGTTTGTGTTTCGCTTCTACCTCAGATATGGTAATATCTACCTCCATATCCTCATTCCCATTTGTCATGCTACCATTATCCCTAAGATCCTCTTTAGCCTTATTAAAGACTGAGGCAAAGTATTTGTTTAGATATTGGGCCATGCCTAGATTATCTTTAACCTCCACTCCATCCTCAGTGTTTAGCAGCCCCACTTCTTCTTTCTTAGTTTTCTTCTTATTTATATGGCTATAGAACCTTTTACTATTGGTTTTAATTCCCTTTGCAAGGTCCAACTCTACTCGACTTTTAGCCTGTCTCACTTTATCCCTACATTTTGTGACCTCAATAAGGTAGCTTTCCTTGCTGATCGCTCCCATCTTCCACTACCTGTATGCTTTATGCTTCTTCTTAATCACCTCTCTAAGATGCTTGCTCATCCAGCTTGGTCTACAACTCCTGCCTATGAATTTTTTCCCCTTTCTTGGGATACAGGCTTCCGATAGCTTCTGCAGCTTTGATTTAAAGTAATCCCAGGCCTCCTCTACCTTTAGATCCATAAATTCTTCAGTCCAATCCACTTCCCTAACTAATTTCCTTAATTTTTGAAAGTCAGCCCTTTTGAAATCAAAAACTCTAGTTGCAGATTTATGTTTGTTAATCCTTCCGTTCAGTTTGAATTGAATTAGCTCATGATCACTTGAGCGAAGATTATCCCCTACTACCATTTCTTCTATGAGGTCCTCGCTATTCACCAAAATTAAATCTAAAATGGCATCCCCTCTAGTTGGTTCAGCAACTACTTGATGAAGGAATCCATCAGCTATCACATCTAGAAAAATCTGAGCCCTATTATTATTATTAGCACTGGTCCTCCAGTCTATATCTGGGAAGTTAAAGTTTCCCATGATCACGCAGTTTCCATTAGTATTTACTTTATTAAAAACATTAAAAAGGGCTCTATCCATATCCAAATTAAATCCCAGAGGTCTATAGCACACCCCAAGCACTATCGTAGGAGAGGCTCTACTAGTTATCTTCCCCAATGTAATTTTTGCCCAGACGGACTCTGTCTTATCCATTGCATCGCTTCTTATTTCTTTACATTCTACCTCATCATCGATATACAATGCTACTCCACCACCTTTACCTTTATTTCTATCTTTCCTAAACAGCACATACCCTTCAATACCTGTAGTCAGTCATGACTACTATTCCACCATGTTTCTGTTATCCCTATAATATCTGGTTTCATTTCCTGCACCAGTAGCTCTAGTTCCTCCATTTTGTTACCTAGGCTCCTCGCATTGGTGTACAAACATCTTAATTTTTGCTGTTTGGCCTCACTCACATTTTGTACCCTATTAGGCACAGTCATTCTACAGCCAGTATAACCTATTAGACTAGTATCAACACTGCCCTCACTCCTTATATACGTTCTCCTACCCACGGCTGTATCCTTTCTTACTTCATCTTCTTTCCTCTCAATGCTAAAATCTGGCATGGAGTTTACCTGGACATCTCCCAACCATCTCCCCCAAATTCCTAGTTTAAAGCTCTCTTTATCAGTTGTGCCAGCCTCCATCCTAGAAGTCTATTTCCTTCCCTACTCAGATGAAGTCCATCCCGAGAGAACTGTCCTCTGTCCATGAATGCCTCCCAGTGGCCATGCATCCCAAAGCCCTCCTTATAGCACCACTGCCTAAGCCATCTGTTGACAGTCATAATCTTGTCACACCTTTGTTGCCCTTCTCTAGGAACAGGCAGGATCCCACTAAAGATAACCTGAGCCTCAATTTCCTTAAGCGTCTTCCCCAGCCTAGCATAGTCTCCCTTAATACTTTCCAGCGAGAATCTAGCCATATCATTTGTTCCCACATGAAGGATAATTAGGGGATTCTTTCCCGCTCCCTTTAGGATCCTTTTCAACCTCAGGTCTACATCCCGTATCTTAGCACCCGGAAGACAGCACACCCTTCTATTCTCTGGATCCACTCTGGTCACAGGCCTGTCTATTCTTCTCAATAAAGAGTCCCCCATCACATAGACCTGCCTTTTCCTGGTGACGGTGCTATTCTCCAGTCTCTCCCCTGTTCCCTCTGGCTGCAAGTTTTTTCCATTCCTATTTTCCCTTATAATCCTCTTCAACCCATCCTGTATCCTCCTGGGGCTCATATTTGGTGTAGTCTCCCTTGACTCTTCCCCTTTTCTTATAGGACTAGCCTCTCTTCTCTTCTTCCTTGCCCTTCCACCTTCTGCAACTACCTGCTGAGCCCCTTCATTTTCCAACTCTGCAAACCTGTTCCTAAGCTCTATTTCTCCTTCACTAGCCCGTCTTTTCTTCTGCCTGGTTCTTTTAGTCACATGCTTCCACTGACCACTTTCCTCACCCAGTCTCCCCTCAAAATTCCCCAGCCCTACTTCCATCTGTAAATCTGAGCTTTTCCCTTCAGATACCTCATATCTTTGCTCCATCATCTGCTCAAACCCCTTCCTAAACTCAACCAGACTTTCCACCTGCATCTCCAAACCTCGGATCTTTTCCTCCATCAGCTCTATCAGACGGCATTTCATGCAGAAAAAACTCTTACCAGGTCCCCCCTCCAGGATCATGTACATACCACAGCTTCCACATCCAGTCATCCTCATTGTGTCTTCCACTACAGGAGTCACTCCCGCAGCTGCCTCCATATCCATCATCGCCTTCCCACCTAAATCCTGTTAATCTGGGAAACACAAGCCACACCAAAAAGACCACCCCCCACAGCAAAAACAAACCCCAAACAAGCACCACAATACAAACTCCCCTTTCAAACTCCCACTCAAACTCCCCTGTTTACAGCTCTGTTTGCTAGCTCCTGTGCCGCTGAAATGTGGTGCCCAGAACTGGACACAATACTCCAGTTGAGGCCTAATCAGCGTGGAGTAGAGCAGCAGAATTACTTCTTGTGTCTTACTTACAGTACTCCTGCTAATACATCCCAGAATGATGTTTGCTTTTTTTTTGCAACAGCGTTACACTGTTGACTCATATTTAGTTTGTGATCCACTATGACCCCTAGATCCCTTTCTGCAGTACTCCTTCCTAGGCAGTCCTTTCCCATTTTGTATGTGTGCAACTGATTGTTCCTTCCTAAATGGTTGACCCAATGTGATAAATTTTCCTCAATGACGATTGACCCAACGGCTGAAAAGATGCTTCTCCTTCCTTTCAAGAGGCAACAGAGAGATATGATAATGTAACAGGCTGCTGATTAGACTTTCATTGTAAAGAGTATGTGATCTGGGCCTGAACATCAGACCTTTGTGGCCATTTTCTGCTTGCAGTTACATTTGTGCAACCCCATCATGATCATAAGAATCCTAATATCATTTAAGAACACACCCAAGGAGCAATTCCTGAAGGTATTGTCTGAATTCTGGGATTTTGGGACTCCAGGGAGGGAAAAGAGAAAAATCATCTCTGCCATAGGTTTTAATAATAGTGAACTGGGCTCCTGTTGGCAGACATTGTTTCTATAACTTAAGAGCAGAGAGCGTGCATGTGTGGATGCATGCGCACATGAGCAGGTCAGACTGTTTGAGTGATTGTGTTTCCTCAAAGGGTCGGGCTAGTTTCTGTACCAGCCAGAGAAAATCTCCTACCTCCCAGCCTGAAGGAGCAAGTTTACACATAGGTCTCCATTTATGATGGAAAGGAAAAACATTGCAGATTCTCCTCTCATTTATGCTAGTATAAATCTGGAGCAATTCCTTTGAGGTCTAAATTTACAGTGGGGTAAATGAGAAGATAAATCTAATCCTTTGCATCCACAGCAGGATAAATCTCACTTTATGTTCAGGGTCCATTTATAAATAATTTTTAAAGGGTTAATAAACAATTAATAGATTTTTTTAATAAGTGGTTTAATCAACTTACTTATTGTTATGGAGTTCAATAAGTTGCTTATAACCTTATAACACTTCCTATTGAAGTGTTTATAACCATCTATAACACCCCCTGCTCATGTCTATAACATATTAATCTTTTATCAACCCTTCATAAATGGAACCTTAATAAAATTGCTTATTCTTTGGGGAAAAAGATAACCAAGTATAAATTGGAAACAAAGTGGGGGGCGGAGGGGGAGTGGCCACACAAACACACACACACACACAGACAGCAAGTAAAATAAATCAATCTACATAGAAACATAGGAATTGTCTGACCAGGTCCACCTAGACCTTTATCCTTTATCCTGTCCAAAGCATAGCCAGTAACAGCTGCTTCAGAGAACATACATTATGGAGGTATTCATTCACCAATTATGGGGCAACAACCTGAAGCGTAGGAGTTGTATCTCCTGTACTTTTTATCCTCTCATAGAGCTTTGTTTTTCTTATTATCCATATAAAAGTCTGTATCAGTTTTTGAACCCTCCTATAAACTGTTGGCATCAGTGATACCCTGTAGCGGTGAGTTCCATGAGTTGTGTAAGCTCCCCAACCCCCCCCAAAAAACCCAAACAGCACACCTCATTAACTTTTCAAGAAAAAATTAGGAGGTGCCAGATTTGGATACCCTGACTCATGGTGAGTACTATCTCACTCATTGAGCAATTCAGTTGATTCAATGGGACTATTCAAGGAATAAGGTTTTACCTAATGTGAATAACTGTGTCAGAATCTGGCCCTGAATATAGAAATGCACCTTATTAGCAAAATGCCATTATTCATGCATGGCTTAAACACTGGCCATAAAGATGCCAGCCATAGACCCTTAGATCTGACACCCAACATCCTGAAGACATTTATCACTCAGCACCCTTATCATGGTTTTAAATTCCTAAGGCCCAATGCAAACAACTTGTTGGTTCATTTTTCCATGCTTTTGTACATTTTTGACTGCCTCTCTCTTTCCATCTATTCAACAGCCTCAATTAGTTTCTTCACTGATTCCAATCTCTTTTTCTCCTATCAGTGCCACCATTGTTTACCCACAATACCTTTGGTGTCTGCCCCATACAGGCATGTCCATGCTCGGTTCCCATCAATTCCTGTGCAACTTTAGTGGTGCCATCTCATTCACATCTTTTATGTATTCTTTGATGCAGAGGCCCTAGTGAGTTTCCCGGGATGCCTTAGCATTTTAAGCAGCTCTTCCCAGAGTTTGTCAGCTGAAAAGCCCTTGCTTCTACAAAAGAGGGATGACATCAGCTAGTGCAGAATCACCATGACAACCGTCCAAGATCAGCAGGCCCACAACATGTTGTTTGAATAAGTAAGCAAAGTTTAATTCTCAACAAGTTTTGGGCAGAGCCTCAGGCTTTAATTGGCAGAAATGGCTCTGTCTATGTTCCCAGACATTTTACCTCCACTCCTGTCACTATTTTTATGAATGAAAAAAATGTTCTTCAGGTGTGGAGAAGGGGAGAATGTTTTAAAAACGGAGTTCAATCCGGAGGTAGGGCCAACATGTAAGCACCAAGTTACACTGGGACAGGAGGCCAGTTCCAGAAGCCCTTACTCAGCTTTCACTCGGGCAAACTGTCACTGAAATCGCTCAGTGGGGAGTTCTGCCTGGGAGAAGCATTGTGGGTTTGGCATATAAGGCCTGGTTTGCCATTCCGTTATGGGGAGTCAGGCCCATAATTTATAATCACCTAGGATGAAAGTAATGAAATGAATATGAGTGTTAAAACCCTCAGGTTCTGAAACTATTGTGACTAGATTGTGATCCACAGCAAAATTGTCTCCAAAGCGACCTTTATAGGCTAAGCATCCCACATTTTAATCACACACACACACACACACACACACACACACACACACACACACACACACACACACACACAAGGAGGCTATATTCTGATAAGCAGAACTGGGAAGGAAGATATTTTAGATCCAGGAGGATAATTCTCCCAATTTTTCAGTTTTAAAATGTGATTACTTTCTGGAAAGCCCCACTCTGTTGTTTGCATCATTGTTGCTTTCCAGCACATAAACTCATTATTAAATTGAATCATGCAAGAAGATTAGCTTTCTGGATCCAGAATACCATACTTTCTGATTCTTCATATTGGTTAGTTATAAAACATATGTATCCTATTTGGTGCGATTTAAAGTTTGCGTAACCCATGAATGCTTCATTAAAACAGCTGCTCACAATCTGTTAGTGTACATATTTTCCACCCGTAAAACAAACACCCATCATTTTCGGGGCATTCACAATTTGGGCCTGCATTCAAATTCTGGAGCTTGATCTTATTTTTGATGCTAATATTCCAAGTCTTGGGTCCGCTCTGGCTGCTTTGCACCACTCTGGGTCACAGGGTTTGCCCATGGAGACTACATCCCAAAGATGTGAATGCAAAGGGGAACCTTGCCAAGTTTCCAGGAGCCTACATGGGTGTCGCCATGTAGGGGTTGTTCTGTGTTCAGTGTCAGCTCATTATTGAAAAAGGATGTTCATGCTGGGGAAGGCTCACAGACACACATCTCTTCCTGGAAATATAAATCCATTAGCCCTTGCATGTGTCTGTAATAATTTCACTTGAGGTGCTGGATAATTATCTGAGATCTGTCTCATTTTCTCTGACAGCCCTTATGCACAGGGTCCTAAAATCCAGGTTCCAGCCCAAGCCCAGATGACTACACTGTAAATTAAACAGCCCCTTAGCCTGAGCCCGCAAACTTGAGTCAGGTGGCACGGGCCAGCCGCGTTTTTTTAATTGCAGTATAGACATATCCAAAGAGTCTAACCCAAAGTGTTGAAATCTCCTCCCTTCTGCCTGATCTCTTCCTCAGCACTGATCAAAGACTTGTTTGCTGGTCCGCAAGGAATGTTTGACTTGGAAAGATCCACCATGCCAGGATGTCAGCCTTCTTGGCGTCAGCAGGCCTAATTCTGCCTTTAATCACCCTGGTGCTAATCTGGTGTAATTCCATTGGAATCAGTGGGGTTACAACAGATTTGTACTGGTGTGACTGAGGACAGAATTTGAATTGTAGTGTGTGATCATAGCTGGCTCCCTATACAAGTTCAGAGAGCAGGATGCCTCCTTATCCCACTTCTGTATCTAATCAGGAAACAATTCAATAGGATTTAAAAAAAAACAAAACAAAAAACAGCAATTTGGATGACTCAGTCATGCCACTGTCCTCAAAAGAGCAGTTCCTCCTCAGACCTGAGCCCCAACTTGTATCCAGTTGACTGATATTTTTGTGCACATTTTCTCATGTCTTTATTTTTATAATAATTGTATTCTTCTAGCCTGACTTGAAGCAGTTCTTCGGAAGCTCCACAGTGAATCAACTCCTTTTGTACAACATCCATCCATCTTCTTCCAGCTCTTCTATTAAATTTTGAAGTGGAGGTTAATACCCTATTTCCTACATATTCTTCCGATCTCCTTTTCACATGCCCAAACCATCTAAGCCTGAATTCCCCTCCGCTTTTCTATAATTGGTGCCACCTTCACACTTACCCTCATTCATTCATTCTGAACAGGGTCCATCTTTATAACTTCAAGCATCCATCTTGACATTTTAATTTCCACTGTATTGAAGATCTTCTCTCGTCTCTTCCTCAGTGCCCAGCATTTGGAGCCATTCAAAAGGGCAGGCCTAATTACCATCTTGTAGATCTTACTTTTCAGTTTGATGGGAGTGCTCCACTCACTTATCTCCATTTAGTTCATGCCTTTCCTCTTCTGCTTATAAGTTCATCATTGAGTTCACCATTATACTGTACTATCAAACCTGGATACTTGAACTTCCATATCTTGATAGTGGCTGGCCTCCCAGACTTACAAATCTCATTGTCTTTCTTCAAGATACCATCGAATCTAAAGACAATATACTGTTTTAGATCTACTGATTTTCATGCCATTTCTTTCAAGTACGCGCCTCTATTGCTCTAAAACTTGTTCCACTTCCTCTTTGCTTTCTACCACAAGCTCTCGATCTGCAAAAAGCATGCACCTGAGCACTGTTCCCTTTAAGCTGTGCGCATGTGTGCGCACACGTAGATCCTAAACCCCATGCCCATGGCGAAACACTGTGCGCATAAAAATTTGCACAGAAGCACAACAATTTGCACAGAAGAAATTTTTTGTGCACAAGGCCTGTCAAAAATTAGAGGGAATTGACCTGAGGAGTGCTACTTTCTGCATATTTTTCTAGGAGTTCCTTGAGCACCAGCATGAACAAGAAGGGCTAAGTCCAGAGCCTGTACATACTCCAGCTATTTCTAGATACCATTCATTTTTCCCACATAGCCTTCTAACTGTGGTAACAGAACCTTGAACATGTCCTGGATGCATAGACACAACTCCAGGGCTGGAGCACCCAGGGAAAAAAAAAATAGTGAGTGCTCAGCACCTACCAGAGGGTCCCGCTGATCAGCTCTGCCCCCTCCCCCTCAGCACCTCTCACCCACCGTTGATCAGCTGTTCAGTGGCAGGAAGGAGGTGCTGGGAGGGGAGGGAAAGGAGTGGGGATAGGAAGAGGTGGAGTGAGAGCGGGGCAGGCTCAGAGGAGGAGGCAGAACACAGAGGAAACAGGCGGGGCAGGGGTGGGGCCTGGGGCAGAGCAAGGGGTCAAGCACCCCCTGGGAAATGAGAAAGTCAGTGCCTATGCCTAGATGAGTCTGATATAATCTTCAGGTATCTGTTTCATTTGCATATGCCACCAATGACTTCTCTCAAAACATGGTCACAAGCCTTCTCCAGGGTTCCACACAAGGCCTGAGAGCCAACAGCTGGTGCCTGCACACAACACTGCCCATATTCCCTGCTCTTCCTTTTCCATTTCATTACAACATCATTCACACACTCCAATGCTAGCAGGGGTCACACAGATCCTGACTTATCCACCCTTGATACCAACAGCTAATGAGTCACTTTCTTTTAGCAAAGATCATTGGTAGAGTGGGAGTTTGGGGAAGGAAAGCCAGTATGACCATAAAGAATGAGCCAGTTCCTCTACGTGCGTGTGTCTCTTTCCAAGCTCTTCAGTAGCAAAGGGACATAATACTGAGATAAACAACCTCTTCTCTACCTTACAATCTTTCAGTCAGAGCAATGAGAAATGTGGCAGAAAAATGTTTGTTTGATTCCATATTGGTTCACACATATGCGCGTGCACACACACACACACACACAGCTTCTGATTCACAAAAACCACAAAGACCACTTTAGCCAAGCCACCATATTTTCCTTGATTTGAAGTCAAAACCGGCAAGTTCTGCCTGTTTTCTTCCTGACACTATCCATCAGCCTCCGCCTCACTCTGCCAGCACCTCAGTTTTGCTGAAAGATTCAGAGACCTGGCACGAGGTTTGGATGTGTGATTAAAACTCTCAGATCTCAGGTTTGATTTATGAAAATTTTCATGCAGCAACATTAGCACTTAGAGCTGCTTCCTGTAGCATATGTGGCTGTGGTTCATAGTGAGAAATTGGCCAGAAGGGACATTATGATCTAGTCTGACTTCCTGCATAACACAGGTCAGAGAATTCACCCTGTGATTCCTGCATTGAGCCCATAACTTGGACTGGAGATGGATCATGTCTTTTTGCTGCAACTGTTCTGAGATTGCTCAGTGTGTAGTGCACCTTTAAATTTGAAGGCACCTGCTCTCTGCAAAAGGCTGCTACCTCTGGGGGAAGCAGAGTGATGCAGATGGTCATTATGGGGGAAGGACAATTGCCATGCTTTCCCTTTCTGGGGTTGTTCATTTACTCCTCCATGGCATTCAGCAGGGGTGCTAAATGCTGCTAGGAGAATGTATGAAAAGGCAGGATTTTGTATAACTGGACTTGGGGTATGGAGACCCATGAGTCTTGTAACTAGAAAAGGGCCTGGGGCAGACAAACTTTTGGCTTTATACATGTAATCATGTTATAGGTTTGGTTTTTAGCTATAGACTTTAGTTCTATTCAGTATGATTATGGCCCTTATTCATTTTAGCAACATGCCTCTCTTTCTACACATTCCCCATCTACCCTCCCCGAGACCTGACTAGCACACACAGACTAACAAAGGCATGATGACAGGTTTCAGAGTAGCAGCCGTTTTAGTCTGTATTCGCAAAAAGAAAAGGAATACTTGTGGCACCTTAGAGACTAACAAATTTATTAGAGCATAAGCTTTCATGAGCTACAGCTCACTTCATTGGATGCATTTGGTGGAGAAAACAGAGGGGAGATTGATATACACACACAGAGAACATGAAACAATGGGTTTATCATACACACTGTAAGGAGAGTGATCACTTAAGATAAGCCATCACCAGCAGCGGGGGGGGGGGGGAGGAGGAGGAGGAAAACCTTTCATGGTGACAAGCAAGGTAGGCTATTTCCAGCAGTTAACAAGAATATCTGAGGAACAGTGCGGGGTGGGGTGGGGTGAAGGGGAGAAATAACATGGGGAAATAGCTTAAAGGCATGATGCTGCACAGAATTCCTGATGCATTAGTAGAACTCTGTTGGTTTCAGGCACCTCCCTTCTCGGGGTAGAGGTCATGAATGCTAGTGTGCTTCACCAGCATTTGGACTAATAGCCAATGCACTGCTAGAGAGGAGCTCTGTATTCTACAGTCATAAGAGTTGTTAAATTTAGATTCTATCTGCCCATCTCTTTGCTGTCCAGGTGGCAAGTTAAAAAGCCATAACATTACATTTTGGTTTTAAGAATGGGGCATCCTGGCCAACATTCCTTCTGTCAATAAAGCTAGTCTCAGGAGCCAAGCTGTGTGGGAGCTATTTCTGAGTGCACTATGGCTATTCTGTTTGCCTACACAGTCACTGCAAAGCCGGGTTCTAACTCATAGATATAAATTTGTGCTTTTCAAAACCAAAACAAAATAAGAATAATCCCACAAGGCAAAACACTCCACTGCGCACACACACACCTCCATGGGAGAGTGGAGGAAAGAAAGAATAATACCTTTAGTCACTTCATGCACTACTGAAAAGGCACACAGTTACTACAGTGATGAGGCTAGTATGAAAACTTATTTGGAATAAAATAGTTTGTAAAGCACAATGGGAAAACTTGAGCATGCAATTGTGAACCAAATGCTGCTCTAACCATCATACTAGGGGGAAGTGCCTGATGGCTGTGTGCTGCAGAACATGCACTGCTAAGCTCCTGTGTTTGGACCCCCTCCTCTTACAGCCGGTCTCTGAGTGATCTCATCCAGTCACGTGCCTTCACCTAACACTGACTGTCCACTAGCCCAATGACTGTCTCTCTGCTCCTAATGGTTTCTAGAGCTGGCTTAAGTTTTTGTTTAAAACTTTTTTCCCCCTTCAAAACTTTCACAAGTATTCCATTTTTGAACATTTTGGGGAGTGGGCATAGTGGTTGGACTCACCACCATGGTGCTTCCTCGTGGTCAGGTATGACCTAACAGTGCTTTGGTCTCTAGTGCCGCCTGCTGACAGTCGTTCCAGTCCTGCAGTGGTATGCCTCGTCTTGTGACTCAGCCCTCCAGCCAGGTCACTTTGAAAGTTTTGAAGGGGGAAAAAAGTTTTAAACAAAAACTTAAGCCAGCTCTAGAAACCATTAGGAGCAGAGAGACAGTCATTGGGCTAGTGGACAGTCAGTGTTAGGTGAAGGCACGTGACTGGATGAGATCACTCAGAGACCGGCTGTAAGAGGAGGGGATCCAAACACAGGAGCTTAGCAGTGCATGTTCTGCAGCACACAGCCATCAGGCACTTCCCCCTAGTATGATGGTTAGAGCAGCATTTGGTTCACAATTGCATGCTCAAGTTTTCAAAGCCTCTTCCTGGGCTCTTCATGAGGATCACCACCTCCTCTAGCTCCTCCCCAAATATCTGGTTCTTCCCTTTGTGTCAGGATCAGTCACAGGAGCTTGTTCGAAGCCTGCGTCTTCCAGGTCTCTTCCCTAACCACCTTCTGGGCTTCTTCATTGCCCTGCAGGAGCCTTCCTACTCCACATAGGTATCTCCATAACCCAGAGAGTAGCTGTAGAGTTCTTCCCTCTCTCTCACTTGCAACTCCTTTCTGCTCCCCACTTCCTCTCTTTGTAACACCACCCAGCTCCTTCCCAGCTGGGCTTTATTAACTCTTCCACAAACTATGTAGGAGAGACATAGGGGGGTCACCAAAAAAATCATACTTTTTATACAGCATTTTTAAAAACAAACAAAAATGTTTCAAAATTTCCCAAATGTTTCAAAATGTGACTTATTTGCATTACAGTGGCATCTAGAGGTTCCAACCAAGACTGGGACGCTAATGTGCTAGATACATACCTTAATGTACATACAGGTAATGAGAGACAGTCTGTCACAGATTATTAGCTTCATTTTATAGATGGGGAACCGAGGCACAGAGAGACAAAGTGACTTGCCTATGGTCACAAGGGAGTCTGTGGCAAAGCTGGAAATTAAACCTAGATCTCCAGAATCCTAGTCCAATGCTTTAACCACAAGGCCATCTTATCCCTCAATGTGTGGTCAAATTACACAAACTGATATTGTATTATGGGTTAATGTTAGTTTCTGAGACAGATTAGAGCTAGTGCGTATGGGAAAGTAACAGGCAACAGCTACCTTTTGTCTCTGCACTGCATGGCAGACATAAAACCATTAATTTCTTGCTTTATGAAGTGGCCTTTTTAAAAATTTTAAACTAATTCCACAGTAGTCAAAGGCCATCTGCATTGATCAAGGGCGATTTACTGCCTAGGTTTCAGGAGCTGTCCTAAAGGCCCAGTTTGCAAGTTATATCAACACATTTTATTCCCAATTTGTGGGTAAAGGGGATTGTTTAGTAAGAGACAGAAGTAAATGCTGGCAGTGAGTCAAGTGGCATAGATTAGTGAGATAATCAGTAGAGATAACATACTTGGCAATTGTTTTGCACTGTGGCTCCAGTTTATAAAATGTAGGTTCTCCTGTTTGGAATGCATGCTTTCCTATGATGCTTTGGATGTCTTACTCTAAAAGGCATGTGTACCATCCCAGCATAAAAACATGATACAGATTAACTTAATTTTATTCTTCTACTCATTTTGGATAAAACTCCTGACTGTATAGAGCATCAGTACAAGGCCTGTGAACCATTTAATTCCAAGACAAATCCTAATTTGAGGCATTATAGGGTTTTAAGTGGTACATATGCTTCGCAGTGGCTTTCTGGAGGTGGGAAAAATTCACCCTTTCAAACAGGAAGATTCAAAATGTATATATTCTTGCAGGCGGTGGTAGGAAAAATTACAGACTGGAATGTCCACAGAGATATATTATTTATTAATATAGATCGCAACTGTCACCTGTAGACCCAACATTTATTTCCTGAGAAGATGTGAAGGAACAAAACTTGTCTCCTGCAAATGTTTGCCGTAATACCATCCAAGTGAATTCACGGTTTTTATTACCATGAATGTCTGATGCAAATCCTTTTCCCCTCCCCCCCACATATTTGATACAGTTCTGCTAAGACACCTCCTGGTGTTTTTGCTACATACAGTAGTGTAATATACTGACTGGTCAATATCATCTCATTGTGTTAGTGAAAAACTAGAATAACACAGCCCCCAGAGAAATCAAGCAGTGCTCTTCACCAGCACTCCTGAGAGTTTGTTCTCAACCTGGCTACCTAGAGCAGACTACCAGTGAATAGAAGAGCAGAAAGCAGCTGAAAGGAGAAGTCAGAAGATAATCAGCATTTTTCCTCCATCACAGAATAATTCAAATTATGGAATAAAAGCTGGGCAGGATCTTTTCCCCCCCTCACACAAAAGAGTAATCATTTTTTTAAGGGGACATGGTCCTGATGTGGCAAAACACTACTCCTGTCAATAATCCGGTCCTTATTCAGCAAAACTGGATATCATAGAATCTTAGAGTTGGAAGAGACCTCAGGAGATCATCTAGTCCCAAACCCCTGCTCAAAGCAGGATCAACCCCAACTAAACCATCGCAGCCAGGGCTCTGTCAAGCTAGGACTTAAAAACCTCTAAGGATGGAGATTCCACCACCTCCCGAAGTAACCCATTCCAGTGTTTCACCACCTTCCTAGTGAAATAGTGTTTCCTAATATCCAACCTAGATCTCCCTCATTGCAACTTGAGATCATTGCTCCTTGTTCTGTCATCTGCCACCACTGAGAACAGCTGAGCTCCATCCTCTTTGGAACCCCCCTTCAGGTAGTTGAAGGCTGCTATCAAATCCCCCCTCACTCTTCTCTTCTGCAGACTAAATAAACCCAGTTCCCTCAGCCTCTCCTCATAAGTCATGTGCCCCAGCCCGCTAATTATTTTCATTGCCCTCCACTGGACTCTCTCCAATTTGTCCACATCCTTTCTATAGTGGGGGGCCCAAAACTGGACGCAATGCTCCTGATGTGGCCTCACCAGTGCCGAATAGAGGGGAATAATCATATCCCTCAGTGCTCCGACTAATGCAGCCCAATATGCCATTAGCCTTCTTGGCAACAAGGGCACACTGTTGACTCATATCCAGCTTCTCATCCACTGTAATCCCCAGGTCCTTTTCTGCAGAACTGCCGCTTAGCCAGTCGGTTCACAGCCTGTAGCAGTGCATGTAATTCTTTTGTCCTAGGTGCAGGACTCCACATTTCTCCTTGTTGAACCTCATCAGATTTATTTTGGCCCAATCTTCCAATTTGTCTAGGTCACTCTGGACCTATCCCTACCCTCCAGCATATCTACCTCTCCCCGCAGTTTAGAGTCATCCGCAAACTTACTGAGGGTGCAATTGATCCCATCATCCAGATAATTAATGAAGAAGTTGAACAAAACCGGCCCCAGGACCGACCCTTGGGGTACTCTGCTTGATATCAGCTGCCAACTGGATCATCGAGCTGTTGATCATTACCCGTTGAGCCTGATCTAGCCAGCTTTCTATCCACCTTATAGTCCATTCATCCAATCCATACCTTTTTAACTAGCTGGCAAGAATACTATGGGAGACCATATCAAAAGCTTTGCTAAAGTCAAGGTATATCACATCCAACACTTTCCCCATATCCACAGAGCCAGTTATCTCATCCTAGAAGGCAATCAGGTTGGTCAGGCATGACTTGCCCTTGACTGTTCCTGATCACCTTCCTCTCCTCCAAGTGCTTCAATATGGATTCCTTGAGGACCTGCTCCATGATTTTTCCGGGGATTGGGGTGAGGCTGACTGATCTATAGTTCCCCAGATTCTCCTTCTTCCCTTTTTTAAAGAAGGGCACTATATTTGTGTTTTTACAGTCATCAAGCACCTCCCCCGATTGCCACAAGTTTTCAAAGATAATGGCCAATGGTTCGGCAATCACATCAGCCAACTCCCTCAGCACCCTTGCATGCATTGCATCCAGCCCATGGACTTGTGCATGTCCAGCTTGTGATGTTTCAGTCCATATTCTTTATGAAAATATATTCGTGATATGAATCTGACATAACAGATGTACTTTATGCAAGATGGGTCTTGTAAGATATCATTGGAAAGATTATAATTTACTGAATGTGATTATCCAATTTGTATGCCTGTATCATTTCTATATCAGAAGTTAGGAATATTGACTATGTATCTGTATTTCAACTATGCTACTTTGGGTGACGCCCACTGCTAACACTTCAGGTACAACAATGGAAAAGCCAAAGAGGGCTTATGGCCCATCAGCAAGGACAATGCACTGTGAAAAGGCTTGGCCTTCCTGCAGACTCTCCATACTGCAACTGACTCATGGACACTGTGATACTACAGATTCGGGTGGTCTTGTTACCTGATACTAAACATTACCTGGAACTTCTTGTAACTTTCCACTGGAAGGGAAGGGGTGGGAGGGTCAAATTTGGGAAACAAAGGGATTATGTAAATCCTATTTAAGGGTGGGGAGGAAGGTAAACGGGACTCCTCCTCTCCATTGCCTTGTCTGCCCAAGAAGAAAAACTGCTAAAGCCACCTGAAGGGAAGGCAAGGGGGGAGTCCAGACTGAGCCAGGGGTCTAGTCTGAAAAGAAATATTACTGGAACTCTGAACCACAGAAATTTTGCAACCTGCCTAAAACAACATTTAGGGTAAGAAATTACATTTTGCATCTGACAAAGTGGGTATTCACCTATGAAAGCTTATGCTCCAATATGTCTGTTAGTCTATAAGGTGCCACAGGACTCTTTGCTGCTTTTACAGATCCAGACTAACATGGCTACCCCTCTGATGCTTGATTTTGTAACCGGTTTCATAAGTATATAGAGCTTAGCTTGCAGCTTTTTGGGGAGGGGGGGGTCAGTAATCTACTTTGTTGTGTCTGTTATCTCTTATATTCACTTAAAATTCACCTTTTGTAGTTAATAAACTTATTTCTTGATTATAATATAACCAAGTTTATATAATTTCTTACTGGGGGTGGGGGAAGGGAAGAAGTTGTGTATATCTCCCTCCACATTGAGGGACGGTGCAAATTTCATAAAACACTCGGGTTTGTACCCCTTAAAGGGAGTGGGCACCAGAGCGTTGGGGCAAGCCTCTAAGGCTGAATCTTTCCAGAGTGGATCTCTGTCTCTGTGCAGCTGGGTGTGGCCGTGCCTGTGTGCTTGGCTGGAAGAGGCTTGTGAGCCTAACCCAGCAAGGCCAGGTAAAGGGGACACAGGCTGGTAGAATAGGCTGACTCAGTGGCATCCCAGCACATCAGTGGTCACCCCAAAGGGCCCAAACCCATCACTCAGCTTTTCTAAATAGTCCTTACCCTGTTCTTTCACCACTGAGGGCTGCTCACCTCCTACCCATGCTGTGCAGCAGTCTGGGAGCTGACCTTGTCTGTGAAGACCAAGACAAAAAAGCATTGAGTACTTCAGCTTTTTCCACATCTGTCACTAGGTTGCATCCCCCATTCAGTAAGGGACCCACACTTTTCCTGACCTCCTTCTTGTTGTGAACATACCTGTAGAAACCCTTCTTGTTACCCTTCACATCCCTTGCTAGCTGCAACTCCAATTGTGCTTTGGCCTTCCTGATTACATCCCTGCATGCTTGAGCAATATTTTTATATTCCTCCCTACTCATCTGTCCAAGTTTTCACTTCTTGTACGCTTCCTTTTTGTGTTTAAGCTCACCGAAGATTTCTCTTAAACCCAGCTGATGGCCTGCCATATTTGCGATTCTTTCTGCACATTGGGATGGTTTGTTCCTGAGCCCTCAAAAAGGCTTCTTTAAAATACAGCCAACTCTCCTGGACTCCTTTCTCCCTCATATTAGCCTTCCAGGGGATCCTGCCCATTAGCTCCCTGAGGGAGTCAAAGTCTGCTTTTCTGAAGTCCAGGGTCCATATTCTGCTGCTCTCCTTTCTTCCTTTTGTCAGGGTCCTGAACTCGACCATCTCATGATCACTGCTGCCCACTGTTGCCACCCATTCCTACTTCCCCTACCAATTCTTCCCAGTTTGCGAGCAGCAGTTCAAGAGGAGCATGGCCCTTAGTTGGTTCCTCCAGCACTTGCACCGGGAAGTTGTCCCCAACACAGTCCAAAAACTTCTTGGATTTAGATATGATTGTAAAATATATGCTATAGCTCAAGCAGAAAATGCAGAAATTATTAAGTGAGGTTCTAGGGCCTGTGTTATGCAGGAGATAGATTATTATAATGGTCATTTTCAGTCTTATTTATGAAAGCACATAACCATGTGCTTACACTATGCATGTGTTGAATGCTTTGCTGAAATGGGGCCTTTATGCATAGTTCTAACTTAGCTGTACATTGGTCCAATGTCCAATACTTATATTCCAAGGCCCATAGCATATTCCTCATTCTTTTTGTAGCTTTCTGAACTGGTCGTGAGCCAAACAATTCTACATTCTCTATGGTTCTGTGCATAAATTCTGTGTTGCAAAAAAAAAATAAGCTGAGGTTGATGGATTTCTTTTTCCATATATCCATCACTTTAAACTCTCTAACGAGGTCATTTCTGAAATCTGTAAAAATATAAGCAACATTTGAGGCCGGGGTCATGTTGTAAATTATATCTCCAAAAATCGAATGGAGGTCAAAAAAAGAACTTGGATTGAATTGCAGAGCATCTCTGATTCCTTGCCACACTTGTGTATCTTTGGGCTTTTAAAAATATACAACCCTGCTGTTACAAATGGAACATTCTTTTCTTAAGCCAATAGTTCTCAAAGTCTAGAAAAACATTTTTATTTATTTTTGTTATTGTTAGTAAATTTCTTATCCCAGCAATTAGGGTGAACTAAGCTGGGACAAGTGTTACTGACATGGGCAGCATTTCACCATGGCTATTTTTATATTATTAGAGGTTAAGAACAACATCAGTGTTACTTCCTTCGCCATCTGGTCCAACCACACAGCACTGAAAGTCCATTGAGCAGAGTTCATCCAGGAAAAGAATAAGATCAAAGTCAAAACAGGAAAATAAATTGAGGAGATACCCATGAAATGCAGAAAAAGGTTTCCACTAGAGGGTTTCATGGACTTAAATGCAGGATTTGGGATTACATTATACTTTGATTCCCTTACCAGAAAGAAATAGCAACCAGAAAACTGCTCAGAGATTATATAGGGTCCATGATCCCTTTATATGAGAGAACTAAAATATTTTCACTTTCATCAATGCAATCTCATTGACTGCAATGGGATTTCACTGGAGTAACAGAGCAACTTAGACCATAGGAAAGTGGGTATATATTTCTATTTTTTTTTTTTTTTTTTTTACAAGAGCTGTTAGTTGCTTACCTCCCTGTTCAGCAGAGCACTTACTTAAAATTAGGTTTATTTGTAAATCCCACTTCAATGGGATTTACAAATGCATGTGTTTAAGTGCTTTGCTGAATCAGGACCCTAGGTGTTCACGGCAGGGACTGTATCTTCTTACATGTGTACAGTGCCTAGCCTTATGGGGTTGTGATCCTCATGCTATTGCAAGACAAATGAAATCAAAACAGCTTATGGATTTCTTCCTTCATAAGGACAGTTATTCAGGCTCTTGGAGGAAAGTAAGGGATTATCCAGCAAGGTGTAAGTTAAGAGAAGCAGAAAGAATGATTTCTAAGTACACCATGATATAACAATTCAAAGTACTGTCAATAGTTGAGGTGCCACAAAGTTACAAGACTACAAGGTTAAGCCACAAAGTTAAGGGTAAGAGATTTTGCATTCAGGGAACAGGCACCTAGTCATGACTTGTGGGTTTGGTAAGTGTGAAAGTCTCTCTTCCATCTCCAGCACTAGGGTGATATATTTTTTTCAACTGAGATGAATGGGGAAAAACAGTCAAACCATGGTTAGCTCTGTAGCTGAATTTACTGAGTGTTGGAATCTTGACATTAAATCCAAGGTCCCGCTTCTGGATTCCCCCTCTCTTCATTTGTTGAAGCTTTACTCTGAGAAGCCAGGCCCACTGTGAATAAAGTCACTGGTTTCATTTGCCTGGATGTAGGGCAAATAGGACAACAATCAATTTGTGCTACGCACAGTTATAGTTCTCTTCCCAGCCAGACGGGCTAGAAGCTTTAGATTTTTAACGAGCTTCAGTTCTTCCAGAAATCATCAGAACTGCAAACAGAACCTATATCTGCAACACTTAGAGCACTTTAAAAAAAAAATAGTCTTGGCAACCTGATCCTGAACGGTGGGATTTTCACACTGGCTTGTTATTGTAGGGTTGCTTCTGTGCTGTTCACGGTGGTTTTGTTATTGTAGGGTTATTCAAGAGGCTTGGCTGCTGGCATGGTCTTTGGGTTTGTTTGGGTGTTTTTAGACTTGCACTAAAGACTGAAAAGAGAGAGGGAGAGAGAAAATTGTGTGACTTTAGAAAGCAGATGAAAGAAGTAAAAGATTTGGTCTCTTCCCATTCTCTCAATTGGTAGAGTACCTGACAATTTGTAGGCCGACAACAGAAGAGCCACTGCTGTGCTTCAGTTCAATGGAATCCTTCAGGGAGAGGAATTTTAAAAGTGAAACCCCTCCTTGAAAAGCAACAAGAGGATGAACTGTGACATCTGTAGCGCTGTAAGCTCTGCAAGCCCCTTTTAGCACAGGCAAGAACTCAGTGAGATTTGTCTGGGGGCACTGTTGATCTGTAGCAAGCCCT
Organism: Dermochelys coriacea; assembly: GCF_009764565.3. Classification (NCBI taxonomy): domain Eukaryota; kingdom Metazoa; phylum Chordata; order Testudines; family Dermochelyidae; genus Dermochelys; species Dermochelys coriacea. The sequence goes on along the minus strand of NC_050081.1, from coordinate 20,600,011 downwards.
GAGTAGAGCTGGCTGAAAATTTTTAGTCCAAAATTTTTTTTCAAACAAAAACTGACCGATTTGCTAAATGAAAAATTTCACCCCAAACTGTTGAGTTTTGATTGAAAAACTGGAAGATTTTGAAGTAAATCTAAGTTTATCTAAGTTTTTGGCAGGAAAAAATAAGTCGGCTCTTTCCCTGAGACTTCACCTTACTTTGGTGTCAGGGGAGAGGTTGTACTGTCCTTTGCAGACCTGGACTGGCTGGCCTCTCTCTCTCCATCAGGGTGCTCACACACCTCCTTTTCTCAGCCTTTCCTTACCATTTCCGCCCCCCTCATATTGTGACTTTTCTGCCAAAATGAGGAACAAATGAAAGAAGTTGATTTCTCCCCTTTCTGAAGAAAGAATTCAACATGAGATCAAAGTACACAGTCATTTAGCCCACAAAGTAATAAACGTCAATGAGAACAATGTGCTGCTGATGGAGGATTCATGGTATACAGCAGTTCGGAAGAAAGGGAAATGAAGCCTGGAAACTAACTATTCACTGAAACTGAAAAGATGAGGCAGCGAAAGGGGGCTGGGGATTGTGGGTTTGGGTGTTTTTTGGTTTGGGTTTGGTTTGGTTTTAGAGGGAGGTTTAAAAGAGATTTTATTTTAAAAGGGCTCATGGTTAAAAAACCACAAAACCTACAATATCAACATTTACTGGGACAGATTTGGCAGTCCTTTACTCAAGCAAAACTCCCATTGACTTTAATAGGTACTTGGCCTTCCTAAAGATTGCACAACCATTATTATGCTGTTATGCTTTTTAAAATTAGGTTTTCATTCCCTGATGCTTTCTCCCACTTCCTGTTTTTTTCCTTCTGCAGATAATAGCCCACCTTAATTGATTGGTCTCGTTACAGTTGGTAAGGCAACATTCATTTTTTCATGTTCTCTGTGTATATATATCCTCCTACTGTATTTTTCACTCCATGCTTTCATGGGCTAAAACCCACTTCATCAGATGCTTATGCTCAAATAAATTTGTTAGTCTCTAAGGTGCCACAAGTACTCCTCAGGTTTTTTTCCCCCACTTCCTGGTGATTCCTGTACCATAGTCTTTTGCACTTCATCTCAGAGGACTCCTGGGTTCTATTCTCAGCCCTGCTATTCATTCACTGTATAGCCTTGAGCAAGCCTTGTGCTTCACCTATCTTTGCCTCAGTTTCCCCATCTCTGAAACTGACAACAATATTTACCTAATTCACAGGACCGATTAATGTTTGGTAAAATCCTGTGAGAGTCTTGGGTAGTAGGAGGCAGGGAAATGTGATATCCTGTATTAATGGCTACATTTCCTCTGTGTCCCCATCAATGCCAGCAGATGGCTGGTCCATTCCGATACTCCTTTCCCTGGATCACCTAGCCCTGCAGTATTTGCCCTGGGTCAAACCCCTGACCATTCCAAACTGGAATCAAATAGATTTACAGTGGCCAGAGAAGAAACTGAATGAAATCAGTTATAGTTACATAATCTCCAACACTGCCCTCCCATAGATAAGAGAATCAAATTGCATTGCACTGTTAAAAATATCAAGTCAACAAAGAGAATGACTCTTCTGTCCCCATCTCCAGCAAATGGTGTCCTCTCAGTTGTAAAGGGTTAACTCCAAATGATTTATCATATCTTGGGGAGGAGGAAGGGATGATTATTTTAGAGTTATCAATGTAAGCTAACAGCTGATGAGTTAACAAAGCTTCCTCTGACATTGTTAGGTTGGGATAAAGAACCCAAATTAGTCTTTAGCCTGCCATAGATTCCAGAGCTTAATTGTCCCAGAGAAAGTTCTCTTGTGTTCACCTTTCCACTGCAACTTGTCTTGCAGTCACTCCAAGCATGTGGGGAATGGGGCAAGTAAGCAGAGCTCTTGATGTGACAGCCATAGGCTAAAGGGTGCTAATTAGATCAAATTATCAGCGTGCACATTCCTCGCACGGTTACAGAAACAGCTGAGGCATTTGGAAATGAAGAGGGAAACTCTGAGGTAACTCAAATATCCATCCTATTTGGGCACAGCGAATGATGCCTGGTGCCCCGGCGCACCACTTTTGCAGATCCAAACCAGTGGATTAAAATATATGAAATAGCTAGTGTGGTGCATGCATATGACTCGCATTGATGAGCCAACGCAAATACTTTTTGTGCTCTGTGAAATAATTCAGAGCTCAGGTTCCAAACACCATCGTTTTGATAGAAGATTGGAAGCACAAATACGAAACGAATCCCCATGTTTGACTTTGTTTTATGATTTGGATAGAATTCAAGCAATTTCCCATTACACCCATGTGGAGAGGAACAGACTATTCTGACAGCAGCTCAGCAAACCAATGCTATTGCTAATGCCACTCACGCTTTGTGATCAATGTTCGGTTCCTGGTATGGACAAAAGCATCTGGTTCTGGCTAGATCAGATGAAATAACCTGTCCAAAGTTGAACCAGGCTCAACCCAACACTTTTCTGAGGTTTGAAAACGTCAAGTGAACATTTCTGGCCTTGTTTTATTTCAACATTTTTGCATGTCTCTGAATTTCTTTGGTTTTGGCCAGTACCTGAAGTAGTAAAACCAGAAGAGAAGCAGTTCTCATCATACTTCCGCTGTGGTCAAACTGAAGGAGTAGGGAAATCTGACACAAGAGGAATCTAATTTTGTGACATTTCCAGATCTCTTTTCATAGTAAGAGCTTCTGATGAGTTTGGATAAACTCTGGATAACCCTTCGAACCTTCAAGTGCCTCAGTAAACTGGAAGCAAAAGGTGGATCCTGGGACTTTCAAAGGAGCCTAAAGGAGTTAGGTGCCCATGAAATTCAGTGGGAGTTGGGGACATCACACCTTTATGATCCTTTGAAAATATTAGCTTGAAGCTTTATTCATCACTAGTACTGACAAAGGCAATAGGCCAATCAAATATCTTTCCAGAAATAGTGACCCAAATTCTCCTACTATATACCAGCATAAACCTGGAGTAACTCCAATGAAGTTATACTGAGAGCAGAATGGGGCCTAATAGGTTTAAACTAGATGGAAAGTTGAATGTCAGTTCCCTTGTTGAGAGGGAAGGATATTAACTTTTCATGGCAAAGACTGTAGAACTGGTTTGTGGCTTTTGACTCTGAGCACCATAACACCAATTAGTAATCAGGTGGTGTCTGGTTTCGGTGAGGTCATGAGGCTAAGTATGACTATGCCTGTCTATCTCCTAAAGACAAGTTTGCCAGAATAGAACATGATGTAAGGATAGCGCAGGGAGATGTAGAAAAGAAAAACCAAACACACTGGAATGTTGCATGTGGCTAATTAAGCAACAAAGCAGAAGTGTATTAACCTGACACAGACTTGGACATTTTCCTGCTCAATAGCCTCAAATCCTTGTACTTTGTAGGAGAAGAAAATCCCACTTATTAGTTTCACCTCTTATTAAAGGTCCAGGTCAATAGGTAGCAATACTCAGCAAGTGTATTCAGTTCTGTACTAGGCACCCATCACCATGGTATCTGAACACCATGGGAACTGGGTATTTAATAGTTAGTGATACCAGAGAGGGAATAAGAGAAATAGATAAATGTTGGAAGGGTGACAAAATGATTGGATTGTACAAACATATGATACGGAAGATCCAAATACCACAAAGATCAGGATAGGCTACCTAAATGGATTGAATCTGTATGGCTGATACTTACTGATATCTCAATCATGAAAGGAATAATTAAATACTTCAGCTGTTGGATGACAAGATAAGCCATTAACAGAGGAACAGTGACAAAGGGCAACAATCATCTATCCCATCAGTCAATCAGGGCATAGCAGATTGCATAAATGAGAATGGAAGACCCCATCCAATCTACTTTGAAGTCAATGGGAATCTTTGCGTTGACTTCAATGAGCAGTGAATCAGGCCCTGAATGCCCAGTTCTAGGTCAATAACTGTACAGCATCCCTGCACTGTGTCTGGTTGAGACAACTGGATTTTGGTTCAACTGCCAGAGACAAGGTTCATTAGGGTGAGTCTTTGTCAGGTTAGAAAGTGTTATAAAAATTGACAGCTATGAGTTTTCAGGACCTGCATTTAAAAATCCACTATCGTAGCTCTTTTGTCAGCAATGGCAAAGCACACAATAAAGTACCAGGTATACTCTGCACTGAATGCTAGTACATTGCTAGCTTATTCTCAGAAGTGCAGAGTTAAAGAGCTGAGGGGTGGGCATGGAGAATGGGCATGTCCCAGGAGAAACGAGTTTAGCATGCCAATTAGGTGCTTAGCAAGGCACTCCCATTTTAATCCTACTAGCAGGCAGGAATAACTTTCCAGCTGTTCAGCATCCCTCTTGACTCAGGATCAAGTTCCTCTGTACTCCCTATCCTCGTTGGCACTTTTGCCTTTATGCACAATGCTCCACACCTCTGTTGCATAGGAACAAACCCTCTGTCTGTTTCCTGTGGAATCATTTGAGATTACCATGCTTTGACTCATGGGCTTCTTACAGGTTTTTGGGCAAGACTGTCCTTGTATTTAAAATTGGGACAAAAAGAATATGGCATCATTAATCACAGGCCTATTGTTGCAGTATTGTTCTCCTTCCTAGGCGTTGCCAGCTTCGGTGTCAACAAAGAACCAAACAAGTGATGCTGTGTGTAACTTTGTTTATATGCAAGAAGAATCTAAAGAACTCCTTCTGTATAAAAATATGTTGCCTTATGCTTCCCTCTTCCCCATATCTGTGGCTCTAAAAGTCACAGATAATCACTGACATTGTGCCATGAGAGAGAGGGGATCAGCGGACCAGCCTCCTAACTGCCTAGAACCCAGGCCTTCACGGGAATTCAGCTTTATATTCAGTTTGGCATCCCAGTCCATTTACTTTACATGTTTTTTTAACAATGCACATGAATCAAGAAAAAATTGTGTCACCAAAAAAATAGAAAATTTGACTTCCCTATTTAAACATGAAAAAAAATCCATCCAGAGTTAGTCTGGCTCAGAAAACTTGCAATACAATATGGAGCTATGACCCTATTGTCACTGGTTCAAATCAAAACCTGGATTGGGAGTGGCTGAAAGTTATCACCATCTGACAGATGCTTGGGGACCTTCCTGAAATGAATTAGTGGTTTTAGCACAGATCCTAGTATATAGGAGTCATACATCATAACTGGCAGCCTGGCGGAGAATTTGAACTACTTCTTAAGAGCACAGAGCTTGGACCACCCTGTGGACCTTAGCAATGGTTCCTGCAAGCCAGGATTGAAGTGTTCTGGTCCCCAGCAGTCTGGAGATGCTTGAACTGCATCTACTGTGAACAATGGCCTTAAGGCCTATTAGTGTGTCACCTTTCTCAATTCACTCTTCAGACATTCCACCTAGCCTGACTACACTACTTCTTAACCTTCAGGCCCCAGAATTTTTAAATGCCTGAAAAATAAACACCCAAACCCTGGATTTATAATGATAAACCTTTTGGTAATGGCACTAGTAGCATGATGTCATGAGCTATAGACACCAAGCTCTTTGAAAGAGAGACCTTGGCTTTCTAGTATAGACCAAGTCTTAATGACAGCATTTAAAAACCCTAGCAACTGCCAGAGCCTTGTCTTTTCTAGCGGTCCCAGTGCTGCTGCTGCCACCAGTGGAGCTGTCCAAGGGACAGTAAAGATATTTTTTGCAGATCCTCAGCTGGACAGTTCCAGTGGACCTATGATAATCTGCACCAGATGAGGCTCTTCCCCTAAACTTCCAAGGTAGACAAGCCTGCATGAGAAAGATGAACCACATCTTCAGAACCACATTCCACTAGAATTTTCAAACAAATTTAAGAGAGTTAGCTATGGCCTAGCAGAGTTGTGTATAGACCTGCTTCTGCACTTCCTGCTGGCTATGTTTGTCAACTAATCAATCAGTCATGATGATAAACAGGCACAGCAGTTAAAATTGCCACTACGATTATGTGGACTGAAGCGATGCATGGAGCACGTCCATTATGTGCTGGTAAAAGACGGAGCTTGCACTCCATCAACTTGGCCACCCTCCCACTAGCATCCTTGCATATTTCATTCTCACTGCAGAGGGTTGTGAGTTTATCAGCATCCTTAGTCACAAAGTGATGTTCCTTGCCAGATGGTGGTGAGAATATACAGAAACCTGCACTAAAGCACACCTATTTATCTTATCAAAAAGGAGATCAAGAGGTGAGTTGCTCACAGTGGATAAGTATCTTAAATGGGGGGAAAAAATACCAGCTACTAAAAAGGCTCTTTAATCTAGTGGAGAAAGTGAGAACAAGAACCAGTGACTGGAAGTTAAAATCAGACCAATTCAGATTAGAGTTAGGCACAAAATGTGAACAATAGGGACAATCAACCATTGGAACAAACTCACAAGTAAAGAGGTGGAATCTTTAAATCAAGACTGGATGCCTTTCTGGAAGGGGTGCTTTTGCCAAACACAAGTTTTTGGGTTCAATACAGGACATCCTCTGAATGAAATTCTCCAGCCTGTGCTATACAGGTAGTCAGGCTAGATGATTTAATAATCCCTTCTGGCCACTAAAAAAAAATCTCTATGAAACCTCCCATATTAGAAATGAGTGAATAATTTGCAGTAAGCAGTATACCCCAATTTAGTTTTTTTGTTTGTTTTTTTTTTTGCTCACAGAAAGTGCATGAACAGATGGAGTAAATCCAAAAATTCAGCATTCACAGTGATTCACCTGTTTGTTTGGGCTTTGGGGGTGGGGGGGGGGAGGCTGGGTTTGTTTGTTTTGTTGAAGGGCTTGTTTATCTGTGGATTTGATCATGAACAACAGGACTGGGTGAACCCCACAACCAATCACGACTAATACAGATTTGAATTAGAAAATAGTTTTCATATTTTCATTTTGGTCACCTTTGCTTGGGACATGCTCTTAGAAGCTAGAACGCAAAATATTTCTGTACGGATTTCACCCTGTTCCACTTGCCAAGCATTGGTCTTTTTCTGGTTTGTTAATGGAGTTTGAAATGAACATGGCTTCTTGTTTATGTCCTTATATGTGCGTCAGCAATGACAACAACACAGCTGTAGAAATAGGGTCAGGCAATTATTACTCCTGCAGAACCCTAAGAAACATACATCTCTGGTTTATGTAGGTTCTACATAAACATTGTTTTTTAAAATTATTTACTCTTTTCCAAAACTGCTTAGTGCTGGATAAATGGTGTTTAAAACCAGCTTATATGGGCTGGATCCTGAGCTAGTGCAAACTGGTATAGCTTCACTGAGTGGGCGGAAATCTGCTGATTCACACTCAGCAAGAATCTGGTCCTATGTGTTTAGCTTTAAAGTCTGGTCTGATTTACACCCCAAATGAAATCAAAGGATCAAATTAATCTTTCTGGTGTAAATCCAGAGTTAACTCCATTGTCACCAAGAGTTACCCCCACAATGAATTTAGCCCGATAGGGCAGAATTTGACCCTTCAAATCTAGATGCTATTCCTCACCAGATAAATCACATTTGTATTGGACACTATCACACTTTTGCATTTCCTGAATCATTTCTCTTTCACTTTGACAAACCATGACTCCAGATTGCAATTTACACATTAAATCCTATATGTAAACCCACCCCTTAAGGAGCCCCCTAGAGAGGGGGTGCTGTTTGTTTTAGACTTGCAAATGCCATGAGTTAAGAAGGTATCAGCAATTACTGGTTAAAGACAAGAGCTTCATACAATGCTATAGGGGACAGTCGAGTTTCAAAAATGGAATACGAGAGTTCTTTGCAGTAAAAAGGTCAAAATGAAAAAAACCCTAAAACCTCCTGTCCCATTTCTCAGTGGAAGCAAAATGTGATTTTCATCTACAAAATTGTTTAGCACCCAACATTTGAGCTTCTTTGAAAAGCTGGCCATCCTTATTTTGGTGTCTAAATGGAGCAGAGCAATTTTGCAAAACTGGCCCATACAGATCTAAATGCTGATTTCTTTGATTTGGGCAAAATTCATTATGTCACACTACATCACCTGAAGGAGCATTTATCCAACCTCATCTGTGCAACTGTTAAAGAAAACTTAGGCTTTTTTTTTCCCTTTATTACTCAAAATGCTGTCAAATGATTTAAATAAATGAACTGTGCGTGGACCCTCTACGGCAACAGGGTTTCCATGGAAAAGCCACAGTTTTAACAACCAGGCTCCTGAGTCACTTCTTAACACAGAACTGGCAGTTCCCCTTGGGCAGCGACAAGGAGAGTACAATCACCACTTTCTTGTTTGCCTTCCCTTTCTGATTCTTAGAGGTTTATTTTCCTTGGCCTATCCCAAGTAGAAATCTTTCACTCCTGATGTTCTTCACACTTAGGCACTCACTCCTGCAGCTGTTAAAGGCCGGGAGGAAAACTGTATCAAGTGCCATTTCAGATGGTGAGTGCAAGAAATCAAATAGTTTTCATTGCTTGAGCCTCTCCATATGCAAAGATTTACTGCTGCTAAATACTGGCGTAAGCAGCCCACAGCCTGGCAGGTGCTTCCTGCTGAGGGCAGCACATTTTTACTATAATCTTGTTCCTTTATTAGGCTTAGAACTATGTTTAAAACCCAGCTGACATGACTAGATTATTGATTCCACGTTGAGGCGTGGATTTATAGTTTGTGTTTTGAGAGCTGCAGAAGCCAAGTTTAATGTGCTTTTTAAATGTAATATATAAGAGCTTTGAAGATTACTGTAAAGCCAAAAAGTCATCTTTTTCCTCTGGTTTTAAGGCAGGGAGAAAACACAATGCGTACTATACGACGCCTATGAAAGAATTCATACAAGGGAACTTTAATCTCCACTCTAGACCAATGGTGAGGGCAGAATCCTCGGACCAAAGTGCTGCAGCAGGAAGATTCAATTGCAATGGCTCTTGTGTTCCCAGTGCATGGGGGTTCCCAAACCTCTGCTTGGAGGGCTTAACCCCAGTGCACAGGATTGGTGCAAAACAAAGTGAGGAAAGGGGAGAGGCTCCATTTTAGCCATGATTAGTGTAAGGCTCTGTGTTCACGGAGTGAGACTCCTACCCCTCATTCACCCTGGATCACGTCATAGTCCATTCACTTGGGCTCTGCCCAGGTACCAGGATTTGGCCCATGGTCAATAAAGTATTTGAGCTTTTCTTCTGCTGTCTATTGGCATAATCCTACATCACTGATTCCTCCTCCTCCTCCACAAGGGTCCCGACTCCCTTTGAAATTGCAGGACGTTTTGGGGGCTCAAGAAATGCAAGATCAGGCACCAAGTCCCCTTAGGCCATCGATGGCAACTGCTCTGCATCAAGAGAACACAAACTCAACCATCTGCCCTCTTCTCTCCTCCTTCTCGGTGCAGGTGAAAAGCAACCTAGGCAGATGCCTACCCCTCACCACTGATATCTCTGTGAAACTGAGGTCAGGAACAAACTGGAGCACACTTTTCCTATTTCAGCAGGGATTTCATACTAACAATCCAGGCGTTGCTCTTATATGGCAACCCCCATAAGAGGATCTCAGCACAATTGCTAAACATGTAATTCTCTTAGTCTCGCAATATCCCTCTGCAATAGGTAGGAATTTTCATCCTCATTTTCCAGAGTCAAAATGTAGACACAAGAGACGGAAGAGACTTTCCCAAGGTCACACAGGATGTCAGGCATTGGCAGAGCCAGGAATACAATCTGGGATCTCTTTTGACGCCCACTCCAGTGCTTAACCACAAAGCTATTCTTGCTCTGTGAGCACCCATGTCTTGTAATGCAAGTAATCAATGTCCTCTCCATGGTAAGGAATCTATCCTTTAAAAGTGAAAAATGGCACTTTGCAAAACCAGAGGGGAGCCAAGGCCTTGAACCAGTATTTCTGTCCTGTGTGCAGAACTTTCCACAAAGAGACCATTGGATTAGTCTTGTAACCACTGGGTTAGGTTAGCATTAGAAAGCAGCAAGAAACATTCAGCCAATAATAATAATGCTAAGCAATTATATAGTGCTTTGTGCTGAACAAACACAAGCTAATTCATCACAGCCCTAGACCAGCTAAGTCCACCGCTTCTAAAACAGAATACGAGACGCCTCAGGCAAAGACTGACAGACTCAACCATCAGAGAAAGGAGAAAAGGCTGGGGAAGGGGAAGGGGAAGAATTGAACAAGAATGTGGGGTCTGTATTAAAAACAACAAGTCTTAAAAGCAAAAGCAGTGCAGGGCAAATCATTACTCACTCTGAACTCCCGTTGCAGTCCCTAGGCCAAATTCTGCTCAGTCATGCTGGTGTCAACCAGAGTAACTTAACTGACTTCAGTGTAACTGAATGCTGACCCAATAGCAGTTTTGCCTGAATAATGACTGAAGGCCAAATTGTGTTCTCACTTACAGCTGTGCAACTCCATTGATTTCAATAAGGTTCCACAGGCGTGAAAGGAAAATTTGGCTGTGAAGTAGAACTAGAAACCTTTATGAATACACACACACTTCTCCCCAACCCTTCTTCTGTTTTGTCAGTTTAAAGAACAAGCTCTCTGGAGCAGAGACCGTCTTACTCTATATTTGTACAGTGCCTACCACAAGGAAACCCAACCATAATCAGAGCTCCATACAATCAATGGGAGTACAAATAATAATTATTATTGTTTATATATACACAAATACTGCATTGGGTGAATTTCACTAGGAGTTGGACAACTAATTCCCTTTGACGCCATTGAAAAATCCTAGCTCAATAGCAACAAACACTACAGTTTACAATAAGCTATTATTGTAGCAATTACTTTTTTGATAAGGGACAGGACTTGTCCTGGTACCATTGGAATATATTTTAATGACAGATGAAGAAATTGATCTGGGTACATAAAATCCTTTGCCCAAAACACAAACCAAATTATTTCTGAGACTGGAGGATGTTTGGGTCACATTTTCTCCCCCCAGCAGTTTTCATTTTGGTAACCTCTGCACTTTTCTAACTGTGATCTAAGCAGAAACAGGAAGTTCCAGAAATCTTTTGAGGCCCTGTTTCTTGCAAGGCTTCAGATTTTGCAGACTCCAATTCCATAAGGACCAGAGATTTTGGGTGCTTATCCAAACTGCACCTCCACATATTTAGGTTCACTCATTGCAGATTTCAATGGGATTATAACATTGTCAATGACTAACAACTGAATGATTAGGTGACTTGTTCACCTTCTAACCACTAAGAGCTATGGCTTGGCTTCACATTGTGGTTTCATACATGCCAGCCAGAATGTTACGTGGCACCTTATAACTCAGTTATGAGTACCTCCAGGAACCTAGAACTGCATATTATATGGCACAGGGAGAGTTGCTGTCCTTAACCATTTGGTTTACATCTGAGCTTTCAGCTAAAACAGAAAAAGAGAATCATGGGATTTTTTATTTTATTATTCATTTGTTTTTTTAATTGCTCCTTTGGTATTTCATGTGTTTGATCATATATCTTTCGAAGTAAATACACACTACCTCATGGATTTCCGGAGCAGGAGGGCACAGGGAGGAAGGGGACTATTTTCTTTCACCATATCAGTTTTCAATGTGACACACAGTTCACTGCAAGAAACAACCAGCCCTAATGAGAACACTTTCACAGTTGTTGTACCCAGTGTCAGTTACTTGGCTCCAAACCCCTCTCTGGAAGGTCAGTGTTTAAAGGGAAACTTGAATCAGGACGCTTTCTTTGTTGCTCATGGTTCACGCCCACATCAGTAGCAAATTGAGATACTGAGCCCATAATTTCTGCACAAACCCTGCAATTACTTTTACACAGTAAGGGACTCACTCTGATGTCACTTAAATCAGTTTTACACTGGTGTAACTCCAAGGACTTCTAGATTTACATCAGAGCAAATGAGATCAGAATCAGGCCTCATGTTTTTACCCCTGAAACAACAGCACAGATTTGGTCCAGATAAAACCCTGTTTTCCAAACCTGGTTGATGTCTGGAAGTGACAAAGCTCAGGATGTAAGAATGTTAAGATCTGAGATCAGTATAGAGTGCTCTGCTGTGTCTCCATTATGCCCTGCAGCCCTGACCTTCAGTAAGACAAACTGGTGAGAGACGACCCAGGAAACGTTCAGTGTTTGAGCTTGGTTCTTATCATCACTCAAAGGTTGTACGTCAATCCACCAAGGCGTAGCTAGACTCTCCAAATGTGCAGAAACAGGCTGGAAATCCCATGGGAACAGTCACATGCAGCGTGCCTGGTGTCTAGCAGTGTCAGAAACAGCAGGAAAGAAGCCTTTTTGGCACACTGGAACCCAAGAGTGAGAGAGCTCAGCAGCTAAACCAAAAACCAAATGAAAAAATAGCTAACCAAGCTTTCTCGAACCCCACCACATATTCTATTTGGGTTACATTTGAGTTTTGGGTCAATGTTGGATGAGGAGCATGGAGAAAGGTTCTTGTTTTCTCTGAACCATCCCTGACACAAATGGCTTCAATTGACAGACTAATCCAAATAGCTTTGCAACCATCCCATGGGTGAGAGGGGAGTACAGCTTCCAGATCCCACTCATTCCTTGGCCTCACTGCTGCATCTGCCAACAAGGAGGCAGTTCTGATGATGGCTTTTGTGCTGTGGCCCCCTTTCCACTAGGACCCAGCAATGACTTATTATCATAACTGGACAAGCCTTTGTTATGTTCTCGTTTTAAATGTTAAGACCATTAAGGGTGCACAATCCCTTTTTGTCTTTATTATGACCATTAGTGCGAGGAAGTTTGGCCTGGAGGTTACAGCGTTGGACAAGGCTGTAGGCAACCCACGTTCAATTCCTTATTCCACCATAGACTTACCTGTGTGATCTTGGGTAAGTCATTTAACCTCTCTGTGTCCCACCTGCAAAATGGAGATAAAGCACTGCCCTGCCTCACAGGGGTCCCAGAGAGGAAACAGGCACCATCCATTGAAACTTCGAGAAATGACACCCCGGGACTAAGTCAGTTCTGGGATACATAGACATTATTAGTGGTAGAGAGGCAGTGTAGCATCATCAGAAGTGGAACCAAAAAACAAAATGAACAGCAGAGAAAGAAGCTGAACAGTTACCTCCAGTTTTACACTGCATACCTCCAGTTTTACACCAGTGTAATTTGATTAATCTCAAAGAGTTTACATAGACTGATGTAAAATTGGAGGAACACGATAGCAAATCAGGCTCTCAAGTGACCTTTATTCCATTCACAATCAGAAAGCAAAAATCCTGCTCCCAGACAGAAGTCGGCTGCTTTCAGAAAAGACTACAGGAGATATGTGTGCAAAAACAGGATCTGTCCCAAAGGGCTCAGATGCATGTCTCTGTTTTAGAAGCCTTAACTGTAGTGATCTGCATGGAAATTGGAAGGATGAGCACAGATTACAGGAGGGAAGAGTTTGTTGAAAGCATCAGGAAGTCAGCCTGTGTGCACATGGCTAGAATGCTAGCTGCAGCATCTCTGTCAATAGTTCTCTTAATAAAGAGCCAGTTTAGTTTTAGTAATTTGGAATCCTGACCTGTTATTACCCACAGGAAACATTCAGAAAGTTAAGGATAATAAGAAAGAGAGAGAGAGAGAAGCTCTCAGGGCCCAGTTCAGCAGTCCCTCCATACAGCAAGGCTCTTAAGCATATCCAATTGCCATGCTAAAGTCCCATTGACATGAGAACATGCTTAAAAGTTTTGCTGAATAGAGATGGATTTTAGCTGATGCTTTATTGCTTTGCTGAATTGGGGTCTCAAAGTAGAGCAGAGCTAGGAAAGTGCAAGTTGAGGAATCATTCAGTTCTATCTTAGTCTCATATTGCAGCATTAACCTAGCTCTTAAGCCACCATACTCTTTGGCTTTCCCAGCCTAACAGACCCAAGTAAGGCAGCAGAACTGGATCTCTCTCTCATTCGTGCTGCAGCAGGGTCAGAGTTCATTCTGTTTGCTTTTCTATGCCTTTTCTTAGACAGAGCTCTTTTCACTTTTTGGCCAACAATCCCCTGTTCTAGTTTGACTGGGCTTATCTGGTATTTCCTTATGCATCCTTGCCTTTTATTTGCCCATCAAGGAGCTGACTGTCAGATTTCAGATTCCCCTCAAACCTGTTCCTGAGTCTTTGAGAGTCCCCACTGATTCAGGTCAGGATCCCAGGCTGGGAAGACCACAATCATATTCTCATTCTTTATCCAGTTTAATTTATTTCTGACACCAAGAGTCTTAAGCTTCTCATTTTACCCTCACTGTGGACTCTGACCACTGCAACAGCCCTCCACAGCTTTGCTTGCAGTAACGGGGGGAATGACATCATGAGAAGCAGTTTCCACAGAGACAGACAGTGGTCATTACTAGTTCCCATGGCACTGGTTAAGACATGCGCTGGTGTGAAGAATACACACCCGCCAGGCTATTTGTATCCCATCTAATCATCTTAGAAGTTAAACAGTTTGCCTTTATTCCCTGTATTTTCAGAGTCTAACGGACACAGATGAGCTAGCAGAACCAGTGGGACTGAAGGATTCTTTCTTCCCAGTGCTTTGCTGTGCCAGCACTTGGCTATGGACAAAGAGCTGAATAATTCTGTCCTGACCAACCCTGCTGAAGACTTAATGAATTCACTAGAGTTGCTCAGGTGTGGCCTAGGGAAGAATTTGGCCTAAAGGGGCTCCCTTCAGCCCTGCCAACTAGACCATGAATTTAACAACCCTGTCTCCTGGAAGTGCAAGCCTGGCTCCTGTAGTCTGTGAAGTTACCATGCATTAGAGTAATGTAATGGGCTGCACCTTGGAACCATTCAGAAGCTGAAGTGTGTCCAGAATGCAGCAGCCTGTTTAAGAAGCTGAACTTTTCATGGGGCTCTGTGAGGTGTAATAGTGGCCAATGGGCTTATGGGTGGAATTCCAGCTGTTGGTTCTGACCTATAAAGTTCTAAATGGTTTGTACCCCCGTCACCTGCAAGATGGCCTCTCTCCTCGCTCCATACTACCACAGCAGCAATCTGAAGAATTGTCTCAATATAGAGAGGAGGGAGTTTCTGGCAGGGCATCCTCTGGAATATACTTCCCCAGGGTTCCTCGTTGCTCAGATTTGTTCACCTTCCAGCCATGTTGCAAGACTTTCCTTTGTATACAAGTATTTGAGGTGGGAATGAATGAAGGCAGGATCAGGGGGTGGGAGTGATTTGTTAGTGTATGGCTGGTTAGAGGTGGGTTTTGGAGGTCCAAGATAATTGCTGGCTTTTGTGTTGTTTTGAATCATAAGACTGGAAGGGACCTCGAGATGTCATCTAGTCCAGTCCCCTGCACTCATGGCAGGACTAAATGTTATCTAGACCATCCCTGACAGGTATTTGTCCAATCTGCTCTTAAAAATTTCCAAGGATGGAGATTCCACAACCTCCCAGGGTAATTTATTCCAGTGCTTAACCACCCTAACAGTTGGGAGGTTTAGGTTGGACATTAGGAAAAACTTCCTTGCTGCAATTTAAGCCCATTGCTCCTTGTCCTATCCTCAAAGATTAAGAACAACAATTTCTTTCCCTCCTCCTTGTAACTTTTTATGTACTTGAAATAGTGGAAAGGGTGCACACTAAAGCATGAGAAGGCCACTCCCAGTGCATAAGCATTATGTATACAGAGTGTGACAAAGCTCTGTTCTTGCCTCCGTGGGTCCCGTGTTTCTTGGTGGATTTCGCTAGCCTCAGAGGCTCACTGTGACTCTCCACGTAACCCTTCTTTCTCTAGAGACAAGGGTCACAGTCTACTGAGCCATTTTCATCATAAGCCAGCGAGGGAGGTGAGGAGAAATTATCCTTCCTTGCACAGTCTCTATTGTCTCCCAGTCTCAGTGATTAAACAGGGGGCAAAGGTGGGGGAGGGGGGAGCCCAGGCCCACCCTCTACTCTGGGCTCCAGCCCAGGGACCCTAATAGTATCAGCTATGGTAGCTGACCTTTTAGAAACATGACATGTACAATTCCCTGGGCTACTTCTCCCACAGCAGCCCTCACTTCCTCAAGCTCCACTTCACCCTTACCTCAGGGCCTCCTTCCTTGTGCCTGCTATGGTGTGTACTACTCAGCCTCTCCAACCGTGCAACTTCTTTCCACAGCTCCTGACGTGCACACCCACCTGACTGACTGGGAGGCTTTTAACTAGTTTCAGCCAGCCCCTGATTGGCTTCAGGTGTCCCAATCAACCTAACCTTCTCCCTGCCTTCCGGAAAGTTCTTAATTGGCCCCAGGTGTCTTAATTGACCTGGAGCAGCTTCCATTTCACTTAACCTGGTACCAGGGATTTGTTTAGCCTAGAGCCAATATATCTATCTCCCACTACTTTTCTATAGACATCTGGCCTTGCCCCGTCACAATAGATTAAATATACCTACCTTACTGGCAAAGCTATATTCATTCCTGCTAAGAAGCTCACCAAAGCCCTGGAGATTTTACTCTCTAGAGTGATCGGTCACAGCCTCGGATGAACAGGGATAAGATAAATAATGAGCCTGCAGAGCTCAACACAAAAGCATTATGATAACAAATAAAGGTTTGTATTAAATTAACATAAGAGGAATATGGCATCCCATTTGCTCACCAGTTCAATTCCAGACCAGGTTGACAGCAACTGGAAGTCATTACCATTGGGTTCCTGTTTGTTGGCCTATGAAATAATTGTGTATACTAGCCTTTTTAGTTACTCTCACTTTGCAGCCCCAATGAGTAGCAAGAGCAGGAGACTAGTGTAGACAAGGCAGTGGTGGCTGCTGACATTTCAAATACCAGGTCATCTAGACCTGCTCTGACACAGTGATCAAAACATCAGTGACTGCTCTAGTCTAGCCCTGCTCCCACTGATGACAATGAAGGAACTGCACTGGTTCCATGGATGATGGGAAATTTTAGGGGGGGAAAGGCCAGTACAGACCCAGCTTTTCATTGGCCCTAAACCAGGAATAGTATTTGTCATTAACTTAAAAAGTTTTCTCCTCTAAACTGAGCCCTTCCTTCCTTGGACTTTCAGCCTCTCATCACCCCACAGTTCTCCCCACAAGTGGTGGAAATAAGCTACATAGGTTCAGCCTACCATAATTGAGTGATGACTGCAAGAAGATTAGAAGAATTAATCCCCATAATATATGGAAAGGATCAGGAGTGTTTCATCTCCTTTTCCCTTTACAAACAATCTCAAGTTTCTTTGGGGGAGGGGAGGATAATGGAAATTCCTGTGGATCATTCCTAGGGGGTTGGAGAGATTTTTTTTTCAGCTTCTCCTGCCCTCCCGCATTGTAAAAAGAAAATCTTTGCGGAGCTTGTAACTTACAATGGGCTGAAACATTATCTCTACAACTATTTGCCTGCTTCCTACTAATGTAAACATATTAGACGCGTGTATATATTTCTTAAGCAGCTAAAAAAAAAGAAAATGAAGGTAGATGGTCTTTCATGCTTTTGAGCAGAATGTTGTTATAACTTGGGTCATATTTACAGCTGAACACCGCATGAAAGTGTGCACAGGCTGCTATACATTTGTTATTAGGTCCAATAGTCTTTTTTTAACTGCAGCAGAAATTTGTATTTCGTTGCCTTTACCATGAGACACACCGCAGCCTTCCTGGAGAAGAAAGAAGAGGCACCAAGGGTCAGTCTGATATCTCCGCACTTAATACACTTTCACAGTACTCGGGGTCACAGCGTACCAGGAGTTAAATCCCCACCCTAATGAGCTGTGTGGGGTTAAAGCAGAGAAAGCTGAAAGCAACGTTAAGGAAATGTTTTAAACCACCATCACCACCCACGAAAAAAACCCAAAGCCACCCTAATTGTAGTATCATCTGAGCTGGAAGGCAGCTCTCCTGGACCAACTCCTGTAAGAGCAACACTAGCCTAGGGGTGGGCAAACTTTTTGGCCCGAGGGCCACATCGGGGTTCCAAAATTGTATGGAGGGCCAAGTAGGGAAGGCTGTGCCTCCTCAAACAGCCTGGCCCCTGCCCCCTATCTGCCCCCTCCCACTTCCTACCCCCCTGACCGCCTCCCTCAGAACCTCCAACCCATCCAAACCCCCCCTGCTCCGTCTCCTGACTGCCCCCCCAAGATCCTCTGCCCCTCATGCAACCCTCCTGCCCCCACTCCCCGCCCCCTTACCATGCCGCTCAGAGCAGCGAGACTGGCAGTCATGCCACCCGGCCGGAGCCAGCCACACCGCCTCGCTGTCTAGCACACCAGGGCTGTCGGCACGGTGAGCTGAGGCTGCAGGGGACGGGGGACAGCAGGGGAGGGGACGAGGGTAGCTCCCCAGCCTGGAGCTCAAGGGCTGGGCAGGACAGTACCACGGGCCGGATGTGGCCCATGGGCCGCAGTTTGCCCACCTCTGCACTAGCCCTATGAACTACATAATACACTCCAGAGTTTAATTAGAACAATACCCTTCACACTCCCATGGCGCCTTTGATCCAAAGATCTCAAAGTGCTTTAACCAATGGGTTGGTGTAATTTTCCCTGTTTTACTAATGGGGAAAACTGAGGTCTAGGTAAGTTAAGAGTCCTACTCAAGGTCACCCAGTAAGTCAGTATCAGAGCTGGTAATAAGTCTTCTGACTCCCAGTTCCCTACCAGGCTGCCTTGGGGAACAGAGGACCAAATGCAGATGTATGCAAACCGGTAACCAGCTCTTCCTGCAAGCCCTCAGTAAAGCATTCACAGTTCAACACCTCTCTTGTTGCCTTCTTGAAAAGGATGTTAAATCTCCTTGCACTGTGGTAGCGCTGACTCTATGCAACATGCTGAACGTGGGTCATTGGAACTGAACATCAGCACACAGCTGAGTGTTGGTGTTCTCCGTACCTGGCACTGGTTTGACTCACGGTATCTGATCCAGGAAGGTGCCTGTCTCTCCCTGATCCATACAATGTAGTCCCATTATTCCAAAGACCATGGCTTCACAGCCCTAGCCTGCAGAGACGTAGTGTGAAGAGCTCAGTCATGCATATATAGTATCATTCGATATACTGGGGGAGCAGCTCCATTAACAGATGCTTTTCTGTGCTGGTTGTGAATGGGGAGTAGCAGCCTGAGGCCTTGCTAGGCTTCTCAGCCTCTGAACATGCATCTGGATGTTTCTATGCAGCTAATTCAAGGGAGCCAGATAAATTAGAGGGTAAGAACTATACCTTGTCCCCTGGGACATGCCTGAGAAACTCAGGGGCTGGAGGGAAGGAATTCACTGCCCTTTCTCCAGGCTACTGAGCAATTGCTACTGCAGCCTTAGGGAACTGCTGGGGCTCCTGCACGCTCCGTCTTAGGCCTTGTCTACACTGGCAAGTTTCTGCGCAGTAAAGCAGCTTTCTGTGCTGTTACTCCCAAGGTGCACACCCTGCCCCGCCACTTAGTGTGCAGAAACTGTGCATTTACAGCACTGTAAAAACACCACCCCGAAGAGAGGCGTAGAGCTTTCTGCGCTGGGAGTACAGCACCATGATGCCAGTGTAGACACCCTGGTCGATTACAGCGCTTCGATTGGCCTCCGGGAGCTGTCCCACAATGCCTGTTCTCGCCTCTCTGGTCATCGGTTTGAACTCTACTGCCTTGCCCTCAGGTGACCAACCATCATCCCATCCTGTAAATTCCTTGGGAATTTTGAAAGTCCCCTTCCTGTTTGCTCAGTGATTCGTGCAGTGGTGTCAGCGCATCTTTCCAGGTGGCCATGCCTGCTCCACGCACCGGGCGATCCCCCGTTTGGAGCAGTGCCGAGCTGCTGGACCTCATCAGCATTTGGGGAGAGGAGGCTGTCCAGTTCCAGCTGCGCTCCAGCCGTAGGAATTATGATACCTACGGACAGATTTCAGGATGCATGACAGAAAGGGGCAATGACTGGGACACACTGCAGTGCAGGGTCAAATTGAAGGAGCTGCAGAACGCCTACCTCAAGGCGTGGGAGGCAAACCGCCGCTCCGGTGCTGCGCCCATGAGCTGCCGGTTCTATAAAGAGCTGGACGCGATACTCGGTGGAGACCCCACCTCCACTGCAAAGGCCATTGTGGATACTTCGGTGGCTTGCATGCCAGTCAACAGTGGACCGAGTCAGGAGGAGGAAATCTTGGATGAGGATATGGAGGGGGAGGGGGACCCAGAGGCAGAGGACAACTCGGAGGTCAGAGATGCTTTCAGCCAGGAGCGCTTCTCTACCCCGGAGGAGGCTACCCAGTCACAGCTGTCAGAGCTTGGCAAAGCGCAAACAGAAGAGGAGGCCCCTGGTAAGTGGCTTTGATTTTAGGAATTGCTGAAACGAGTTGTTGGAGGAAGGAGGGTTGCAGAAAGCAGGCTTGTGTCTATATGATGCACATACCTCCACATGTCTAGTCTGAGCGGCGGAACAGGGTGTTGATTGACTCCCTCACTTCACGGGAATCTGCCTCAGGGATCTCCAGGAAATTCTCAGGGAGATACTAGGCAATCCACTGCTGCAGGTTCTTTGGCAGAGCTGCTTTGTTTCTTGCCCCATTAAAGGTAACTTTCCTGCGCCACTCTGCCATCACTGGGTAGGACCATTGCTTCACACAGGCAAGCCGCATAAGTGCCAGGGCGGAAACAGCAGTCTTGGAGAAGACCCTCCATTGATTCCCTGCTCACCCTCAGCAGCGAGATATCTTCCATAATAAACACAACCTGGGAAAAATGTGAGGACAGTAATGATTATAATGCAACTCCCCCTACAGTGCCAGCTCTCCCCAAGAGCCACATGCCAGGTGTGCAGTACAGTCCTGGAACACTGATTTCTACTGCCCCTGTGGTTACTCACCATTTTGGGGGTCTTGTGGCTCATGTGTGCTTGCCTGGGGTCAGCCAGTTAGTGACAGGTATGTGAAGAGTGGCAATGTTTTAAATCACTGAATCAGTGGTGTGTGTGTTGCGGTCATAAATATAAAGGGAAGGCTAACCACCTTTAAATCCCTCCTGGCCAGAGGAAAAACCCTTTCACCTGTAAAGGGTTAAGAAGGGGGTGTAGGGCTTGGGGGGATTTGGAGCGAAAGACGTTTCCAAGTGGGCTCTTTCCCGGTTATATTTGTTAGACGCTTGGTGGTGGCAGCAATAAAGTCCAGGTAAGATAAAATAGTTTCATAGATACTAAGGTCAGAAGGGACCATTCTGATCATCTAGTCCGACCTCCTGCACAGTGCAGGCCACAGAATCTCAAAACCGATCCCAGAGGAACTCCACTGGTAACCTCCCTCCAACCTGACAGTTCGCCTTTCAGTAGGACCCGTTGCAGTCTCCCCTTTAACCAATTCCTTATCCACCTTTTGATGTTCATATTGATCTTGGGGAAGTTTTAACCCACGCTGGTAAAAATAAGCTTAGGGGGTTTTTCATGCATGTCCCCACACCTGTACCCTAGAGTTCAGAGTGGGGACGGAACCTTGACATTTGCAAACAATACTGCTTCTGTAAAATGTTGCATTTTGGCTTCACAGCTCTGACCTTGGAAACCCAGCCTCCCTCTTTGTTATCGCTGGCTGAACAGCTGTGTAGAATTAGAAATTCATGATGCACTCCATGACTGAAAACCAAGAATTGAAGGAGTGGTGGGACAGCGAGAAGAGGAACCGAAAGGAGAATGCGGTGCGGCTCTTAAATGTTATGGAGCGCCAAGCGGACACGCTCCAGGCAATACTAGCACTACAAACTGAGAGGCTCTGCACCCGCCCTCCCCTGCAGCCGCTGTCGCAAAACTCTTTCCCATGCACCCCCCAGACACTGCCAACACACTCTTATCAACCTCCTGGCTCCAGTCTGTACCCGCTGTATTCCACTTCTGTCCCCATCAGTCCAGCCTCCGGACTCCCAGTACCCACTGCACTCAACACCCGTCCCTCTGCAGTTTAGCTCTGCAGAAGTACATTACCTGCTGCACTGTACTCCAAAGGAGAAGGTTGGACATGATACCTGGACATAAGCAAATCTTTAACCATCCCGGAACCCCACCTCCTCCTGGGACCCTTCCTTCCCCCATCCAGCTCAGTGCTGATGTGTTTTTTTGTTTGTCTCTCTCCTCTGGTTGTTTTTTAGTGAAATAATTGTTTTGGTTTGAAAACAATCTTTATTCCATTAATTGAAAGCAAACAGAGCCCTGCAAAGCAACCGGCAATTTTCTTACACCTTCATAGTGCATCGTCTGCACCAATCACAATCACCTCATAGCATTACAAGCACTGCAATCCCGAGCATAGCAACAAATATCAATGGCTTTCAGCTTCAAATTGCTGCCTCAAGGCATCCCTGATCCTTATGGCCCCGCACTGTGCCTCTCTAATTGCCCTGGTCTTTGGCTGTTCAAATTCAGCCTCCAGGTGCTGAGCCTCAGCAGTCTAGCCCTGAGTGAAGCTTTCACCCTTCCCTTCACAAATATTATGAAGCGTACAGCATGAAGCTAGAAGCATAGAAATATTGTCTCAGCCAGGTCCAGCTTCCCATAGAGGCAGCGCCAGCTGACCTTTAAACAGCCAAAAGCACACTCAACAGTCACTGTGCACTTGCTCAGCCTGTTATTGAACTGGTCCTCGCTGCTGTCAAGGTGCCCCATGTATGGCTTCATAAGCCACAGCATTAAGGGGTAGGCAGGATCTCCCAGGATCACAATGGGCATTTCCCCTACGGTGATCTTCTGGTCCAGGAAGAAAGTCCCTGCTTGCAGCTTCCTGAATAAGCCAGTGTTCCGAAAGATGCAGGCGTCATGCACCTTTCCGGACCAGCCTGCGTTAATGTCTGTGAAACATCCACGGTGATCCACAAGCACCTGAAGAACCACTGAGAAATACCCCTTCCAATTAATGTACTCGGTGGCTAGGTGGTCTGGTGCCAGAATTGGAATATGCGTTCCATTTATTGCCCCTCCACAGTTAGGGAAGCCCATTTGTGCAAAGTGATCCACAATCTCATGCACGTTGTCCAGAGTCACAGTCTTTCGGAGCAGGATGCGATGATTAATGGCCCTGCACACTTCCATCAACACGAGTCCAAAGGTTGATTTTTCCACTCTGAACTGGTTAGCGACTGACCAGTAGCAGTCTGGAGTAGCCAGCTTCCGCAGTGCAATCGCCACACGCTTCTTCAATGACAGGACAGTTCTCATTCTCGTGTCCTTGCGCTGCAGGGCTGGGGCGAGCTCATCACACAGTCCCATGAATGTGGCTTTCCTCATCTGAAAGTTTTGCAGCCACTGCTCGTCATCCCAAACATGCATGACAATTTGATCCCAGCACTCAGTGCTTGTTTTCCAAGCCCAAAAGCGGTGTTCCACTGTGATCAGCACCTCCGTGAATGCCACAAGCAATCTCGTGTCATAGCTACTATGTGTGGTGAGATTAATGTTGCACTCCTCTTGCCTTTGTAGTTTAAGGAATAACTCCACTGCCACTTGTGACATGTTAGTGAGAGTGAGCAGCATACTGGTCAGCAGTGCGGGATCCATTCCTGCAGCCCGAAGAGGCAGACCGCACAGAACACAAACCGTTGAAAGATGGCACCAAATGCAGACAGAAGCACAGGGATTGCTGAGATGTGAAGCACTGCATCACGGGGCATTGGGACAGGACCCAGAATGACCAGCAACCCCCTCCACCTTCCGACAACTCTTAGTGGCAGAAGAGGAAGAGATGTTCCATAGATTCATAGATATTAAGGTCGGAAGGGACCATTATGATCATCTAGTCTGACCTCCGGCACAATGCAGACCACAGAATCTCACCCATCCACTTCTGCAATAAACCTCTCACCTATGTCTGAGCTATTGAAGTTCTCAAATCATGGTTTAAAGACTTCAAGGAGCAGAGAATCCTCCAGCAAGTGACCAGTGCCCAATGCTATAGAGGAAGGTGAAAAACCTCCAGGGCTTCTTCCAATCTGCCCTGGAGGAAAATTCCTTCCTGACCCCAAATATGGTGATCAGCTGAACCCTGAGCATATGGGCAAGATTCACCAGCCAGATACCCAGGAAAGAATTCTCTGTAGTAACTCAGATCCCACCCCATCTAACATCCCATCACAGGTCATTGGGCCTATTTACCATGAATATTTAAAGATCAATTAATTGCCAAAATCATGTTATCCCATTATACCATCTCCTCCATAAACTTATCGAGTTCAATCTTAAAGCCAAATAGGTCTTTTGCCACAAATTAAAATGTTCTGTGAGATAGCTTCTTAGAGTGCACTGCTCTGAATACCGCTGCAAGTGCCACAAGGGTGAACATGCTATTGTGCAGGCAACTGAACACACAACAGCGGTTTCCTTTCAGTGCTCACTGAGCAGCGCTGTAACTCTGCCAGTGTAGACATACCCTTAGAGGGTAATGGCCAGCAGATCTACGGAGCACTGGATCCACACTCAACTGCTGGCTTGCACCTCCCCTGCCTATACGCTACTTGCACAGGAGCGTGCCCTGTGTGGGCCATTTCTGCTGCACTTGGGCAATGGTTCTCAACCTTTCCAGACTACTGTACCCCTTTCAGGATTCCGATTTGTCTTGCATACCCCAAGTTTCAGCTCCCTTAAAAACTACTTGCTTACAAAATCAGACACAAAAATACAAAAGTGTCACAGCACACTATTACTGGAAAAGTTGCTTACTTTCTCATTTTGACCATATAATCAGAAAACAAATTGATTGGAATATTAATATTGTGCTTACTCTTCAGTATGATACTTGAGCCTGATTTTCACAAGTCTGAAGTCAGAGCCCTGGATGGTAGAGTTGAAGTCTGAGTCCTATCGCATGGGGCTGAAGCATGTAATTTACCTTCCTGGGGCTCCCTATGGCATGAGGACCCAGGCAATTGCCCTGCTTGCCATCCCTTAATGCTGGCCCTTCATTTGTGACTCCCCCCTCCAACTCATTCCATGACCTCCCTGGAAGTCACAACCTCTAGGTTGAGAAACACTGATCTAGATGAGTTGAGTCCCCCTAGAAGACCTCTGTGTTCCCGCAGGAGTACAGATACCCCCACACTTGGGGCTTTTAGCAGCCCTGACAGAAGGATTTGCTCCCTCAGCCTCTCTCTTGTCTGTACCTTGTGTCTCTCAGACTCCCATTCATTGGCTAGGAGTTGCACAGGGAAAGCAAGGGCATTTTCTGACAAAAGCCAAATTGCTTGATAGGAATCAAATGCTGGTGTCATGTGAGTCACTAACAGAGCACAAACCAAGGGCCTTTAACCCTGCTGCCCTTGAGTTATCCCATTACCACAGAGGTACTGATATGAGCTGTACTGATGCGGGCTGCTCGTGTCCGCCTCACTTTATGAAACCATTCTACTCCTAAACCTCCTAGGGTTTTGCAGCATTTGATGCACCACAAATTAAAGCAATAAACAAATATTCAGAGGGAAGCCATCACTGCCAATTAGACCATCTGGATTTCACTTTTATCCAAAATAGACTGGGATAAAGATATAACTCTGGACACAAAGGCAAACAACACTGCGACTCCACCTCTGGCTCTTCTCCAATTCCTTGGCTTGTGGCACAGCGAGGCAAGGCCTGAGTTGGCATCTTTTCAGCCAGATCTAACATATATTAACCACTCTCTTTGGAAATAAAATACGCGCCAAGGAAGCAGGACTCCCAAGACACACACACACCCCCCCAGGCCTCAGCACGCTCTCAAGCTAAGTAATTGTGATGAGTCCTTTCACACTACCATCAGTCTCCTCATTTTAGTTTGCAAAGAACATTTAATACCCATAGGTCCTAGCAGTCTCTGCAAGGGCTGTTGTCCCACAAGGGAGGGGAAAAGTTGAGAGTTTCCACTTGCAGAATTCTCTACAAATTCTCCTCTCAGGATTTGATCTCCTTCTTCCTCTCCTGGAAGTGGCTAAGTATTAGACATCACACCCAAAAACCAATGGATCCCCAACGGCTTTGGGCTTCCACTCTGCCTCCTGGCCCCTTCCTCTATCCCAGTGCCTCCACTCACTGCTGCCAGGGGCTCTCCTATACTCACTTGAAATATCCCTTTCCCCTCAGGAGGAGAGTACACAGAAAGCAGGGAAGTTATTGCAGACAGGTTCAGGTTTAATTTATCTACTCGAGTCCAAAAGGTTTCCAGGGGATACAAGGCTGCAGACAGCAGCCATCCCACCCCGCACCCCAAGACTCCATCTCAGCCTCCTCCCTTCATCTGAGCAGGTTTCAAACCTCACAGAAAAGACTCCAGGGGTGTCAAAGGTAGAGAAGGTCTGTGCCATGGAGACAACACTCTTCCCGTCTTCCACACTCTCCAGTTGGAATTCACTGACTCTCTATCCCCTCCATTTGTGGGATAAATTACCCTATGTAGTGACACTGGGAGATGGGTGATATTTTTTCAACAAATAGTAATTTTGTCCCAAAAAATGCATTTTGGGAGGCACCAAAATTATTCGTGGATTTGGCAACTAGTTTTGGCTGGAGGAAAAAAAAGAACATAAAAAATTTGGAAATGTCAAAACAGTTTGTTTTGAGGGGGGAAAAAAATTGAAATGACCCATTTAGAGAACATTGATCTGAAATGTCAATTTGAATCAACCTGAAAGAGTTTTTTTCTGGTTTTCATTTCAGGAAGAAAAGAAAAAAAAACCAGCAATTTTTTTTCAGTTCAGCCAGCAAACCTGTGGGGGGGAAAGGGGCAGGAAGGAGGCCAATCAATTATTTGTTCAGCTCTGGTGATGCTATCATTATATAAATGACTTTGATAGACTTAAACCAGGTGTACCTCCAAGTTTAGATGCAGCTTATCGTGGTTCATGGAGCAAAATAAGCTATCCTGGCAAAAGCACTTTTATTGCATCTATACTAGCACTTTTGCTGATATAGAAATGTCAGCCCCCACCCCCACAAGTCACACCCCTAACCAACATTACTATACTGTCAAAAGTCTTTAAGTGTAGACCCTGGCCCACGTCATCACCTTCTCATATGTGAGTGCAAGAAGATCATTTTGAACTAGTATTATCATGGCAGCCAAATCCAAAACAGCAGGCTCAGGCTACTTATTCCTATTTGGTACCTGTCAGTCCTTTCCTGGTAATTCAAACAGTTATTGGCAATTAATTATGTAAAACAAACAAAGTTCAGAGCTGTAGAGCATTCCTCCTAAATGCTTCTAAGGTTGCCTGTGTTGCAACTGGAGAAGGCCTCCTGAGTGGTTCTGCTATTGTGAGATTGGGAAGAACATAATGCAAGTGGCTCTATCATGAAAGGCAACCACAGTTTCATTGTCTGGTTTGGATGCTGATTTGAACCTGTGGAATTAGCCCCTTCCCACGCAGCTCCCTGACAAGCAGTCAGTGTGCTAGGGCAAGGCTCAAACAGCTCAAGGTCTGAATTTGTGTAAGGATTCTGGGTATGGAGCAAAGGTCAGAAGAATCCAAGTCAAAGCCAAAGTCAATGCTGTGAGCTCAGGAGTGGAATCAGTCATGGCAGTTCACTGAGGATCCACATTGTTGCCTGAACACTTCTTGCTATGTCCAGTTGGCTTATATGGGGTCAAGTGGTCAACTGGGAATCTCCAGGGCAGTAGCCAATCAGGTCTCTCAGATGGGACTTACCATAGTGTACATCTGCTGCGGTGTGCAGATCATAGGAAGCAGCTGGGTTACAGCTAGTGGTGTCTTACCTGATGGCTCTCCTGACCTGTGTTCAAGTCCTGTTAATCCTTGTGCAAGCCTCTTCTCCACAATTACCAAGGTGCCCCAAATTTTCCAAACCCTTACATTTGAAAGTTAGTGGCAAGGCCTAGCAGGACATTTGCTGGGCTTTGCAACGGCTTCTTTCAACTTTCCCAGCACAATATCTTTCTCCCAAGCCTGTATTTAGGCTTGGAATGATTAGATTATTGGTAAATGTCGGTAAACATTGATTTCACCATACACACATTAACCACCAAAAAAATCTTTCCATTGACAATGATCAAAATTTATAGTTAGGCAAAGTGAGAAAAATGCTGTTTGAGAATTTAAGAGTAAAAATCCAGGGATTTTTACTTTTAAATTAGGCTTGTAACAAATGGGCTAGCGAACAAATAGTAAAGACTGGTATGATGCATTGATTTAAGAATATTTGCGCTGGATATTTTGACGTGTGATGTTGGCAATTTGTGTTTTAATGCTTTGCAAAGCTCTGACTTTTTGAATCTCATGTCTACTGTAATTAAATAATTGTCTGACTCCTCCCCCCCATAATCTCTTGCAACTGTGAAAATTTAAAATCTATAAAATTTGAAAAAACTGCTAAAAAATAAACATTGATATTAGCTGTCAAAGTTATTTTAAAACATTGAATTCTGCCAAGACTATTACTTGTATTGCATGCCTCTGAAGAGGAGATGCAAAAGATCTGAATGCCCTTTATAGGTTACTATAGTCTTAATTGCAGCCAAAACTGCTCAAACCACTGAAAGATAATGAGCTATTTTTGTAGAATTATCCTCTTCCCAATGCTAACTCAAATGCATGCTAGTGGGCTGGGATGACTATTATAATCCAGGAGCTTGTTATCCATAATTAGCCATTCCAAGTCTCTGAAACACAACGAATGCATTACAATTTGGGCCAGCAGCCTTGTATAACTGTCTGATTAACCTTGCACATAGCAAGGTGCTGAAATGGAATTAAAGCTCTTTGCATAAGATAGAGGTTTCCCACCATTTTGTATGTGTAAAATTCATGAGTTTTGGTTGAAAACATTTTATTTGTTACATAAACCAGACTTAGTCTATGGCTTCCTCGTCAGCTATCACATCTCCTAAGCCCACCTGCCTGCCTCTTTGAAGCTCGACATAATGCCACCTTCATCCATGTAAATGTGCTTGGGATCAAATTTCCTGCCGAGGTTGCAGAATTTCAAGGAGCCCAAAGATTGTGGAATGAAATAGAAGTTTACACTGGAGGTGTAAGATCCACCGAGCAATTTGGGACCACAGTATTTCTGTTGCCTGAAAGGACAAAAGAAGATCACCTTTGGCCAGGTCCAAAGCCCACAGTAGTCAATGGGAGTCTTAAATTGGGATGAATTGGGAGGCGCACCAGTGTGAGTGATGGGTGCTAACTGGGACACCTGGGTGGCGACTGTCCATTCCTTGGGCATGGGGAACTGTGGAGGGAATAGAAAGCTGATCTACGCCCTTCTCTCATTCAGGTTGCATCACTGTGGCTTTAGAAAAGGCCATGTGCCCAGTTCTGCTCTTGATGGTATGCAGGTGACCCCACCAATCGTAATTCATCATCCACACATTGGCCAGTCTGTTTGTCTGACACTTGACCTCAGCACAGTAGCATCTGTGTAACTGAGAGCAGACCGTGGCCCCCTTCCATCTCAGGCAACACAGCAGTAGGGACTGACAGGGATAGATGGAGGCCATAGACAAACAAGTGGGCAGACCTGGCAACCCCAAGGCTGGGTTCAGCCGGGTGCAGAGGGCCAGCATGGGGCCGATGACCCATTTACTACCCATCTACCAGCAGAGCTTGCTCCTATGTTGATACTAGCAACAACACAGGGCAGCAGGCAAGCTGCTGGAACATGCTCTATTCAGAGTCTCCCAGCGGCTGGATCAGCCCTTGGCACAGGCTAGGGTAATGCTGAGAGTTGTCCTAACTTGTGCCCTTACTGACACAGTTTGTATCAGGCTTGCAGCAGCAGGGAGTTGCCGGACAACAGGACCTCACTACTCACACCTCTTGTCTACTCCCACCCTAAATCACTCTCTGGGTGTTTCAGCAGGCGTGGTGCAGCACTGGTGAAATTGTGCCACTGCAGCATATCAGGCAAAGATACTCTATGCTGACAGGAGCAGCATAAGCTATGTTGGCAGGAGAACTCAGCTGCCAACAGCACTGTGCACACAAACGCTTATGTTGATGTAACTTATGTCGCTCAGAGGAATGGAATATTCACATCCCTGAGCGACACACGTTTTGCTGACATAGGCTGAAGTGTAGACGTAGCCTAAACCAGGGTTGGCCAACCTGAGCCGGAGAAAGAGCCAGAATTTACAAATGTACATTGCCAAAGAGCCACAGTACTACATCAGCAGCCCCCATCCGCTCGCCTACCCCCACTCTCAGGACCTCCCACCCACCAGCAGCACCGCCAATCAGCGCCTCCCTCTCCCTCCCCGCACCTGCTGATCAGCTGTTTTGTGGCGTGCAGGAGGCTGTGAGGGGGAGAAACAAGGACACTGCAGGCTCAGGGGAGGGGGCGGGAAGGGGTGGAGTGGGGGCAGGGCCTGTGGCAGAGCCAGAGGTTGAGCAGTGAGCACCCCCCAGCTCATTGGAAAATTGGCGCCTGTAGCTCCAGCCCTGGAGTCTGTGCCTATACAAGTAGCTGCATATTAACTTCTGAAGAGCCGCATATGGCTCCAGAGCCACAGGTTGGCCACCCCTGGCCTAAACCAATATAAAATGGGTTTAAACTGTCATTACAATCCACTCACAAAGTTGCACCAGTTAAACTAAATCAGTTTAAAGTCATCTCTTTAGTTAAACTAGTGCAGTTCTGTACATAGATCAGGCCGTAGGAAGTACATAGGCCTCATGCAGTCCCTCTGCAAAGGGGTGAATTTCAGCCTAAAGAAGGATCAGTGCATTTGGGACCTTTTTCACTGGAGTTTTGTAGAAGGAACGTTACCCTATTTGGTGTTCTTCTGGGGTCGTTTCCTGGAGGTTTCTATTTCTAACTCCCAATGACTTCTTGTGGGGAATGCATTTTTACAAAAAGGTCTGTGCTCATAGAAATTGACAGCATTGGAAACAAAGTCTGTATGTAACAACAGGCCAGGTACCGCATAGAGAGCAGCAATTGCGCAGGAGATAGGAACACCTGAAAATCACAAGAGGAAGAGCTGTTTCCTCCAACCTGGGCATGGTAGTAGGAGTTGTGTCTCCTGGCTAGAACAAGAAACTAGAGCCTCCAGGCTTTGGGCCCTATTCCTACCTAGTGGTCAGAGTAAGGAAACTGACTCCTGGGTTCTATTCCCTGATCTTGTGCAACCTTGGGCAAGCCACTTGAACCTCTCTGTGCCTCGGTTTACCAGTCTGTACAATGGCTATAATCATTCTTACCTGTCTCACAGGAGTGTTCTGAGTCAATAAGTGTTTGGAAAGTGTTCAGAGATTCTTGGGTGAAAGCTGTTATAGAAGGGCAAATTATTCAGTGAAAGATACAGAAACTTCTTTACTACACTTTCACAGTTTCCCACAAACAAAAACACACTGTTGCAGCTTCTTCAGTTTCTTTAATCATCTCCTCCTAAAGAATGAACTGCTGGCATAATTCAGAAGGCGCACGCCTTGGAAAGACAGAAAATGTATGGCATTGTGTCCAGCCTGTGTTTGAAATGGTAGGAGACCTTGAATAAGCTTTTTATGGTCTCCATGGCTTTGCTTGACCATAATGTCAGTTTGTAATTAGCAACAGATACCACATCTGTCACTCGAGATGTTATCATCAATCTTCTTGTGTTTCAAAGTGAGGAGTGGCATGTAAATTATGGGCAATTAGGTCTCTGAAATAGGCTTTATAGGGTTTGAAATATTTGCAGAGGGACTGGGATGCCTGGAGTCTGTTGCAAAGATACCAGTGGAGAAGGCAGCAAAACAGACAGTAGAGCAGCTCTGAAACTGGTGGCAGGTCTCATATAGAAAACCTACTGCCTCCTTTTAGGCCATTGAAGTAGGATTTCTCTAGCTTTGCAGATAAGATTTAAGAGGGTCAGTACATTTTCAGAGAAGGAGTGAATGGAAAAGGCAGTAACTGCTTTTCTGATTCTGTAACATTAAGTGGTTTGCTCAGATTAATTCATAAAGCAGAAATACAGAAATCAGAAATAGGGAAAGACCAATTACCTCATACAGCTGATTGCAACCAATGCAGACCTGTTTTTTATTCCACATTTTTCTAGTGCCTGGCTAGTTTTAAATATCCCACCTAGGGCCAGTTGGAAATATTCTGAAATTTTGTTGATGGAAAATTGGATTTTCAATCAAATGAATATTTTCATAGAAAGTGTCTGCTTGCCTCAAAAATTTCCATTTTTTCATCCGGAAACCAAAAACATTTGTTTTCAGGCAAAAGTTTTTCTGGTTCTGGTCAAAAATGACCTGTGTTTAGCCATATATTTGAAGTTTGGGGGGTTTTCTGTCTTTCAGCACAGTTGAAATTTTCCACAGAAAATTTTTAACAAAAATAAATAAAAATCATTTTCAGCAAAATTTTCTGCAGAAAAAGAACATTTTCTGACCAATTATAATCACTTCCCTTGGGAGCCAATCTGATTTCATATCATTACAATATGTTCTGTTCCTTCCTTGTCTTGGCCTCCCACAAGATGCCAGCTAGAACAGAATTTGGCCCCATACTCTCTCCTTTCATTTGTTGAAAGAATTCAGACCTTGCTCGTCTGCTGCAATAGGGCACCCACCACTGGTAAAAACACAGCCAAAAAAGATTATCTCCTTCCAACGAAATTAGTGTATGTTTAGAAAAGAGTTAAATTTTGTTCCCTTTACGGTTGCAACCACATCTTCCAAGTTGTTAACCTGGAACTGAACTTCAGATAATACAACCCTAACCTTGCTCCTTTATAAGAACCAGCAGTCAACTGCTACTTTGTGTCCTCCCCAACTCTAGAATGGCTTGTTTTTCTTTTCAAGTGGAGACAGCTACTAAATCTAAACTCCCTTCCACTCCTTAGCACTCTTGGGCTTCTCCCCAGTGGCAATGCTTTTCCATCGTCCTTGCTCTCGGTTAAATAAACATTATGACACTTACTGATTGCTTTAACAAACTTCACTGTTCCATGTTCTCAAAAAAGCATGATTATCTTTTTACAAGGAACATTCTTTTCCTGTCGCTATGCCTACTTCAGCATCATCCAGCACTATAGCCAAGGTTTGCAAAAGTGACTAGCGATTTTGAGTGACTCCATTCTTGCCCATCTTGAAACACCTTGAAGAGGGCCTGGTGCCAAATCCTCAGCTGATGTAAATTGTCATAGCTTCATTGACTTACTGGTGTACAACAATTTACACAAGTTGAGGATATGGCCTCTGATTTTCAGAGAATGAGTGCTCAGCATTTTCTGAAAATCTCCCTTTGACATGACTCAAGTTGGGATCCAAAATTGACAGACAGACAGACACTAACTCCCATTATAGTATCAAGAATAGCAAAGGAAGGTTAGTTAGTTTTGATCCCAAATCCAGGATCCAGATTTGGTTTCCTGTAATTTGCAACTAAATTACAGAGTCCATAAATATTTCTGGCAAATAAGTTATTTTAACAACCATTCATCAACTTCATATACTATTTCCTTAAGATGATAACCTGTGTTTTAAAAATTGCATGGAGAAGGGAAACTGCAATTTGCTTTAGCCAAACCAAAATAACATTCAGCCCAGCCATTTGGCGTGTGTTGGCTGCTTCTCTGCTGATAAGTGCTTACCAGGCCAGCCTGTGATACACAGGCTCAGAGACTGAGTGTTTTATGGTAATTTATCTTATTATTGCAAGAAATAAGCTTACTTTGATTCCCCTAAAACATAACCGTTTTTCTGTTGGTTCAAACCTGGTGATGTCTATCATCTTTTCACTTTTCTATTCTGCTAATCACATCAGAATAACATGAATTCTTTTAATGACAAAAGTCCTAAGAAATGCTTAGTTTTCTCACTTTTCTCCACTTACAATTTTATTCATGTTTTTCCTCTATAAATAACAAGCCAGATCCTCAACTGTATAAATCAGCAAATGCTCTATTGAAGTCAAAAGAACTATGGCGATCTAGACCAGTTTAAGAATCTGGCCCAGTAATCTCAGTTCATATACAGTATACAGGACAGCACAAGGAGACAATCATAAAGATAGAGGGGGTACTGGGCATCTAATCAGAGAGAAAGTATATTCTATTTATCCAGTTATCAATCAGGGCACTTGTATGGTCCTCATCTTCATGGCATCTGAGGCATGGATCCACAAAGGTACTAAGCCCAGTTTTTATAGGTTCCACTGCGATCCACAAAAGCCCCTTCCAGTCCAGTACCCTATGATGAACAGCCACCATCTTCTCCATCCATTTGCCCCTGCTTATCTGGACTCCTTCCTACCATTAGTCTTTCTTCGGGCCTTTTCCTCAGTCCCTTCCTG
Organism: Dermochelys coriacea; assembly: GCF_009764565.3. NCBI lineage: Eukaryota > Metazoa > Chordata > Testudines > Dermochelyidae > Dermochelys > Dermochelys coriacea. Next base: position 20,565,852 of record NC_050081.1, on the reverse strand, counting down.
GCACTTTGTAACAAGCAACACCACACAGGGCTTCTCCCCAGAGATTCAGATCCTATCCTTCTGTTAGGGTCAGCCACAAGAGCTTGCTCCACTCTTGTATGTTCCAGGTATTCTTCCCCCACAGCCCTGGCTTCCTCCTTGCCTGGCAGGAGCCATTCTGTTCCCCACAATTCTCTCCATTCTTTAGTACCAAGAGAATAACTGCAAAGTTCTTACCTCTCCCCCGCAGCCAGCTTCTGCTACCAACTTCCTCTCTTTACAGCATCACACAGCTCCTCCCTAGCTGGGCTTCATCTCTAATTAGGCCTTGCTCACCATCCAGGTGCAATCAGGTGGGATAACTGGCCTCTTGTGCCTACATTAACCCTTCCACCACCTGGGTGGGGTAGACACCCAGTCACACTTGGTTTACAGTTTTATACCTGGCTATATTAAATTGGAATTTTCTGTGTCTTTGGAGGGTAAAAGAAGCATGGCATGAACAGAGAAGAGGATTACAAAAAAAGCAGTTCAGTGTACTGTCTGAAGCACTGACTGGGTATCCTTCCCCTTCTGTTTCATACAGAGGGCCTAAGTCTCACACATGGCCAGCACAAGATGGGAGCAGGGGAGAGCAAAAGTCACTTCATGCCACCTCTGCAGCTCTCCTGTTGTGCCTCATGACTTAGGCACAATTGCCTATGGCCCCCATGGGGAGGTGGTGGCAGCTGGGAGAGCCGCAGCACAGCAGCGCTCCATGCCCCATTGTCTAGGCCCCGCTGCAATTCAAGGGACATTCTACAGAGATGTTACACAAGTTCTATATCAAGCAAAGGCTCCCACTTCACCAGGGGACTTCCACTGCAGCTGGATCCACCGGTTCCATGGTGCCCTTTGTGCCAGGTTATAGCATGAAAAGGAGTCACGCCTAGAGACTGTAAAGCATCCAAGGTTTGGACTGAGAAGCTCTAAATACAGGGACTTGAGGCCTGCATGATCCAAGAAGTGGAGGAATTGGAGAGCTGGAAAATTCAAGGTACGGAGACAGTAAGACTGTAAGGTGAACTGAGGAAGCGTTTAAGAATCTGGGAATTTGAACAACATGTGTTGTGAGTGCTGTGTCTTGCTTTGGTCTTTGTGAATTAAAAGTTGATCTTTTCTTGTGACTCAGAAGGGACTTTTTTGGAATAGTCTCAGTGGATGAGTTGGCTATTTACCCCAGACTTGGGGGTATAAAACATCTTGAACATCAACAGATTATTTCCACTCTCAACTCTTTGCAGGTTATAAAAGTTATGTTTAAAGTGCCACATCCTTCGTAGACATTTGCTTTTATTAACAAAGAATGCCTACGTGCACAACCAGAAAATCCTATGCCTAGACGGTATACTGTGGGTTATATAATAGGCTCCAATTCACCTTATGTGAGAACTGCATATCCAGTGGCTTTCCTGATATAGCAGAATAAATTATTTCTTTGAGATTTAGCCATTCATGACAAATGAACTACCAGCAGGACCAATCTCAGCAGAACTGAAAAACAGAGTTAGGTGGGACTATTCCAACAGTTTTTTGTTTGTTTGTCTGTTCTTTGTTTATTTTAAATCAGAAAATGCTGGTTAATCTAAACAGATACTGTTTCTGGGATGGTTTGGTTTCAACAAACCTCCTGATTCTAAAAATTATTTTCCTTAGGTTTTGAAATTGCAGAAATGGGATGTTTTGACATTTTCAGAAAGAAAAGTTTTGGGGGTTGGTTCCCAATGACTTTTTGTTTAAAATTGTTAGTTAATTCGTACAAAACATTAAAAAAACAGATGTCAAAATCAAAACAAAACGTTTCAAAATTATTGAGACAAAAGGTTTTGTTTGACCCAATCCATTTATTTTTGTTTGTTTGTTTGTTTTCTTTCATTATGATGATTGGTTTGTGAAACTTTTTCAAGATTTTGACTTTTCAACTCAGTTCAGGCTGGGACCAAATTCCAAAACTCTCGTGGGACAAGAAAACCACACACCTCTACCACAACAGGATCTTTCTCATCGCACTCAGTCTACTAACCTGTAGTCTGATTGGCTTCTAAAAGGGAATAGTGTAATTATCCACAATTTATTATTAGTATTACAGGAGTTTCTAGAGGCCCTAAATGAGAATGTGGCCTCATTGTGCTGGGTGCTGTACAAACACATAGTGAGAGACTGAAAGATGTTCACAGCAAGGACTATCTACATAGGCAAGACAAAGTGGGAGGAACAGAGGCAGAGGGGGTGAAGTGGTTTGCCCATGATAAGCCTTTCTGCTGGACCTCAGCACTGAGATGCATTTCACACTTCATACTGTTCTGCTTTGAAAAGTGACTTTGTAGAAATGACAGGTTTCAGAGTAGCAGCCGTGTTAGTCTGTATTCGCAAAAAGAAAAGGAGTACTTGTGGTACCTTAGAGACTAGCAAATTTATTTGAGCATAAGCTTTTCTTGATGCATCCAATGAAGTGAGCTGTAGCTCACGAAAGCTTATGCTCAAATAAATTTGTTAGTCTCTAAGGTGCCACAAGTACTCCTTTTCTTTTTGTAGAAATGGCACCTTAAGGATCCATATTTATGGTCCCTCCCTTACTCCAGAGCAAAGCTGTTCATCTTAAAAGTGAAAAGAGAGTGATTCTAATTTCCTGCCCTGCAAACTCCTCCTGGAATCTGAAAACCAAGCAGTATTCCTTCAGGCTCACACATCACCAGCAATAAAGATTTTGTTGCTGCTTATTTAAATATTCTACTGATGATGCTCAAGCTGGAGTGGAATCTAGCCCCCTCTCTTAGGGATGTATTGGCTCTGGGCTACTTACTAAAACTTATTTTAGCCAGTGAAGTCAGCAGGATTGATGCTGAATATCCACAAGTTTGATTGTGGATATTGATTAAGGTGTCATTTTTGCATAGTGATTCCTCAGTCACACTTTATGTAAAGATCCCATTTCTAAATGGTTAAGGATTAATAAATGATTATTATATGTTTAAATAAATGGTAATCGATTGTTACAGAGTCCGGCAGGTCAGTGATTTGCGTATAACCAGGGCTTATAACCATCTCTAACACCTTCTATCCAAGTGTCTATAACCATCAACAACGTATTCTACTGATGTCAATGGCATGCTTATCACATCTGTTGATAATTTATTACCCCTTTGTAAACCGTTTATCAATGGAACCTTAATGTAAAATCCCATTTTGAAAAGTGAATTAGTCAGCTGGGGTGGAATTTTCAAAAGCATCTAAGCGAGTAAGGTGCCTAGCTCCCATTGGAAGTCAGTGAGATTTAGGTGCCTTGCTCATCTACATGCTTTTGAAAATCCCAGTAGGTGCCTCTCTGCATTGTTACATATCTTTAAAAATATGGCCCTTCCCCATTCTACCATCAGATCATTAAAGTCTCCCCTTCTGCCTTTTGCCCCTCCCTTTCACCCTTGCAAATTGCTCACTTTTCTAAAATCATTTGTGCCTTCTTGTTTGTTCTGCATGTGGATGTGGAACAAAATTTGCCTTTGTTCAGTTGCCCTCACCAATATATGTCTACACCTGGTATGAAAGATCAGAGAAAACACTGGGCTTCAGCAGCTTGGCGTCATTTTGCCAAATGACTTGAGTAACCCTGATTGCCATTGACAAGGCACTTGCACAGGGAAATAGAGAGCTCCAGGAAGTTTGTTTTCAAATATTCTAATTTTGAATTGCACATAGTTAATGAAACCCTTTACCTTTTATCCAAAATGTCCTGTGAAAGATGCATTAAAGGAGATTGTAATGGCAAAGACCAAGTGCGCCGATGCTCTTGTGTCCACAACTTGAGGTGAACCAGATGTTCATACCAAGCTACACCTGGTTAAGTTTCACAGCTGTGCAAGTTTAGCCAATCAGGATTCTAGCATCCCATAACTCAGTCTCCCATAGAATAACCAGCTGAAAGGGCTTTTTTCCAAAACTAAAATGTGTATGAATCAGTGCTCATAAAGGAGCCAGTTACCAGTTCGAGACTGAAGTCTTCTATTTAGCCCTGGAATAGACACATCAGCAGTAGCAAGACAAATAGACCCTATATGGCCCCACCACTGAGCCTTGACCGTATCCTGGAAGGACCATGTTTAGGACTGGGAAAGGCGTCTATTCTTCCTGTCCATGTAATCAATCACTTCTCTGCCAATAGGGCACAAATAGCGGAGGTGGTGGGGTTCGGGAGGGATGTAATAAAGGTTGGACACAATGGTCTTTTGCCAGCAGTGTCTCTTGATTCAGCTTTCGTTGGGTTTGTTTAGTTTAGGTGTTGTTTTGTTCTGGGGGAATCTTTGCACTACTCTTGCACAAAGGCTTACTTCACCAATAGTGTAGCTCTACTTCTCATCTGAGATGAATTTTGCCTCCCAAATTTAAAGAATAAAAATGGCAGAGAAGCCACCAAACTATTTCAGACATGGGGCAGCTGCCTTTATTCCTTTTCTTAAAAACCAAACAAAAAATCAGAACCACATTTTAGAAGGCACAGAACACTAACTGTTCCTTTTGGACAAAATATACAAACAGTCTTAACACATCTTAACAACAACAAAGCCATATGAGAAACTGGGGAAAAGCTTAACAAATGTACAAAGCGATTGAGCAATAAATGAGGTCACGTCTATGAAGCAATGGTGAACCCAGTAGAAGAAGCAGACTGTTTTTTGGCTTTTCTATCTAGCAAGAAGCAGGCTGCCAGAAGAGTCATGTAAATGAAATACATGAAACTGAATAAAGTGGTCTACCAAACGAGAGGAAAAAGAGGCAGTTGCTTATCAAACACAACCGACAATTGCCTACTGGTGAACCTGCCCTCGACAATCAGTCAGGGAGAATTTCTGTGGAGTAAATAACTTCTCTCTGTTACAGATGCTCCAGCAGAATCTGTCAGATGCCTGAGTTCAGACTCGATGTTCCAGAAACAATTAAATCACTTCAAAAGGGACGGGGGGAAGTCAGGCCCTGACAGCTACATGTTGGATCTTTACAAATCTCTTAATACTGGGACCAGTAGGTAGCCAGAATGGCTGATGCTGTGACTCCAAATGCCAATGGATAGAGACAAGGTAGCTAAAGACTAGGCTACAGTGCTGCACTAGCCCCAATAGCTGGTGATCTTCCCTCCATGGGGGGATGCTTGTTTGACACACATAATGCAGCTTCATTGGCCCTGCTCCTCACTGGCTGATGCCCCTATCCTACCCTCACCCTAAGCAACATGCTGTGGCACTGGGAGCCCCAGCAGAGAAGAGCTGCATCTCCCACCAAGAGGTGAGGAACCCTTAGCAGGATTCACCAATCCTGCCATTCTTCAGTGGGCCCACACTGGCACCTCTGGATCAAGGACTCCATTGTTCTGCAGCCAGGGAAGAATTTGGTCCTTACCACAGAAGGCAATTTCTTTCATAGTAAGCCCAAAGCAAAAGAAACTGTCCAGCATACAGCAGTGTCAGGGTTATCATTACGTGCACTGATATTGGTCATAACAGACAGAGAATCTGTGTATCCAGTAGAGAGAATGGCATGACAACATTCATCCCTGCTCATCCTTAGTGCTTCAGGGGCATGTTGAGGGCAGAGCCATGGACTTGTCCCCTTCTGCACCACTGTGAGTATTGGCCCCACGCACCAGGAGCACTTGCTGTACCCTATAAAAGGGTGCCAGAGGCAGCACAAAGTTGTGTGCCTCCACACCTCGCATGCCGTAGGGCTGTGCCTTATGGCACAAATCGACTGAGTCATAAAAGCTTATGTTTAAGTAATAAACAGAGGGGAATGTGGCCAGTTTTAGCTCACATGCCTTTAGTGTATAGTAAGGCACGAGCTCAAAGGACTAAAGCCTTCATCCACCCAAGAATGGCAAGTGTTCCCAAGTCACCTTGCCTCCTAGGATGCATTATTATTGGTGTGATTACAAACATGGCTGGGGAATGAGATGGCTACAGAGCTATGTGGCTCTAATAGATACTTGTATGTGCTAGCGCCTTTATAGGCCAGGCAGATTCCTCCTTTCCACCAACTCATTTTACTACTGTTATAGGCGACAGGTGCACTCCCCTATCAGATTATTTATTAGTGGCTGTTGCTTGCTCCGTGGCAAGAAAACAAATGATGGTAATTTGGGAGGATTCCGTGGAATTTTACACTCTTCTCAGGAGCTCCCCCTTTTTTAAGTCAATGGATGTTGAAAAGAGACTTTAGTGACTTACCTCTTTCTAACATAAGCAATGCTTCATGCATCAGGAAAGGGAGCTATCAAGATATGCCTGTTCCAAAGTAGCTTCTCAATTACAATGGACATGGGACTAGAGGCCATGCTTACTACCAACCTCCTGGCTTAAGAGACCTCCCCGAAGTATCCTCAACATATGAGTTACAATTATGTTCCACCTTTACTAGTAGAGCATCTCTGTTCAACCAGTTTGAATCCATCCATAGAAACACAGGAAATGCCAGACTGGATCAGACCTGAGATCCATCGAGTCCAGTATCTTGTTTTCCACACTGGCCAATAGCAGACATTCCAAAGGAAGATGTAAGAATGCCGCAGTAGCAGTCTGCATTCTACATTTGGTCTCATCCTATTCTCTAATAGTTAGAGACTGGCCAAAGCCCTAAAGTAGGAGATTTAATATCCTTTCCAAATATTTTTGAGCATTAACTATCATCCCTCTAGATATTCTTTTTATCCATATAAATGTCCAACCTCTTTTTGAATCTTGCTAAGAGTAGTCCCTTGAGTAGTTGCTTAAAATGGCTCTCAGTGTACTTAAAACCTCCATAACAGGCCTCGTCCCACATTCCCTGTACTCTAGTTATTTACTCACTTAGCCCTTACCCCACAAACAGACCAGTTGAAATCAGTGGAAATCTTCTCATTGATTTCTCTGGGAGCATAATTTACTGGGAGCAAAGACAGTCTAGGCTCCATCCTCAGATACACAAAGTTTCTGGTCTTGGGCCAGCCAGGAGATGAAATGGACACTGGCACAGCTTAGAGCAGCTCCAGGGCTGCTCTAAATTATACCATTTGAAACCAGCAACTGGAGCAGCTGAATGTCTGCAAGACATATGCTCTGCAATGCTCCGCAATGCTCCCTCCTGCCTCTGGCATGCCACTTGGTGCAAGGAAGGGGTGGGTGACATTATAGCTATCTATACCAGCTTTGTGCCACCCAACGATTCCCTTGTAATAGGGAGAATCCTTGCCTGCTCTTTTAAAGCAGCTTTACCACTACTTTTCACAGCTTCAGAAGTATAAAGCAGCCAGAGCTGGGTCCCATCCTTAGTACTTCAGGGGCACGTTGAGGAGAGGGCCCCATACCTGAATGGTATTTGGGGAATAATACAGATTATTTTTGTAAGAAATAATTATTTGTAGCATTAGGCCCCATCAAATTATTTTCTCAAGTGAAACACTCCCATTTTATGTTTGTTTTTAATTTGATACAATATTGTAACCTTCACTTTCCATAGGGCAAAGTCCTCCTCGGAGAGAGAGATCATCCCCACAGATCTGATAGTGTTATTGCTCTCAGATTTCAGAGTAGCAGCCGTGTTAGTCTGTATTCGCAAAAAGAAAAGGAGCACCTTAGAGACTAACAAATTTATTAGAGCATAAGCTTTCGTGATGAAGTGAGCTGTAGCTCATGAAAGCTTATGCTCTAATAAATTTGTTAGTCTCTAAGGTGCCACAAGTACTCCTTTTCTTTTTGCTCTCAGATTGTGAATGTCATTGTTGCTGCAATGTCCCCTTTAGTCACTCAGAGACAACATTGTTCTGTCACCTTTTGCCAAGCCAACAAAAATACATAAAGCAAGAATGAAAATCTCTGGATGATCATGAAGCAAATACCACGTGCATCTCAAAGGAAATCACATTTTACATTCTACAATAGCAGGAGGCTCACCTGGTTTTGTTTAGCCCCAATATGACTATATGCTATTGGCTTTCCTCCAATTTATCTCTTTCGAGTTTTGACTATGTGCAAGTGGTTCTCCATATTTACCTAAAGCATTCTGCATGTTTGTTTTTCATTTAGGAACCCTGTTGATTTTTTTTTTAAATGTCTGTTGTAAAAGCTGTAAGGGAACTCAGCAGTTCATGCATTCCAATCTCTGTTCCCACAACAAGGTGCTTGAGATAAAGAAATTGGCTTGATGTAATTATTTGATACGGGAATGAAAGATTATATAGGCACTGCACATCTGTATCACAGCTACAGTTGATGGCTCTGAGTGCTGATTCATGTGCCAGGAATCAGGTGCCAAGGAAAATACATACTTTTTTTATGTATATCCCCAAAATATGCTTATATAAGCCTTACCTAGTATGCAAAGAAGATGACTTAGAAAAAAAAAAAGATTCCAGTGGTGGAATAACACAGGAAATTATGCAACTGATACATGAACCTGAGAGCTGCAGATCCCATTTGGTAACGTCTATCTTTTTACAATGCTTTGGTAAAACAAGACAAATTATCCTCGTTCTCAAATCCAAACTTGTTGCTGTAGATTCAAATGGATTTTGCATTGACACAGCACACTGCAGTCTATACAAGCTGCACGAGGCACCAGTGATTCACTCCTCATTCTTATCCATTGATGCAGGCTGAAATCCACCCCGGTACAAACGTCCGGCTCATGGCCTCTGCATCACACAAGACCCACTGAAATCCACAGAGCTTAAATTGGATTTAAGTGGCACATATACATTGTATTGTCCTTCTGCACAAGGGTTCTGAGAGCAATTTGCGCCTGACGTGGTAGTCACCGACGAGGCCCAGAAAAAGATCATCCTCGTCGACGTCACGGTCTCCTTTGAGAACAGGACCCCAGCCTTCCGCGAAGCCCGAGTTCATAAGCTGGAAAATAAGCCCCCCTGCCCGACACCCTGAGAGTGAAGGGCTACAAGGTGCAGATGGACACCCCGATCATCGGAGCCCTGGGTGTCTGGGACCCCTGCAACGAGAATGTGCTGCGGACCTGTGGGATCGGTCGACACTACGCATGGCTCATGCACAGTGCCTCATGGTCTCGGACACCATCCAATGGTCCAGGGACATCTACATTGAACACATCACCGGCCACCGACAGTACCAAGAGATGTGAGCCGGAACGACATTGTGCATCAACTATGAGAAAGGGACTGAGAGACTTTTTCCATTGGACCATATGAACTGGCCATAAACTCATTGAACATTAAATCTCACCAAATGAGGGTAATCCTCATCATCATATCCATTCATTATACTCCACACCTGAACATAGCCATTATGTGAACAACATATCCTCATATCTCAGTTTCTGTGCTTTGACCCGTTAACCTTTTACCCCCAATTGGGGATATTGCAGATTATGTATTCCTTATGCCATCTGATCCTAAACCAAACTTCACACCCCTTGATAATCTGTACCTTATTCCCTGATAACCAGAAACTTCTACGCTTAAACTCTGTACCGTTTCTTTTATTTTAACATCATCTTAATAAAATTATTAAATCCTTCTACACAAGGGTTAATTTCACCCATTTTGTTTAGCGTTCAATCAGGATGGATAAACCAGGTGGGATAAAATCTAAGCTGAACTTTTGACAAAAACTTGAACTGATCCAAAGAAAGATTGTTTTTGAGAAAAGTGCACATATTTTCCCCATGTTATTTTCCACGTTTGCCTGTGAGGTATAGGAAGGTTGCATCCCGCTCTCTCTCTTCTTCAAGGAGTAGTGTCCTGTACTGTGATCTCTGATTTACGTAGGTGACAAGTGTCACAAGACCAGGACATGGGTGATAAATGGCTAGTGGTTGGAGCAAGGAATCAGGGTCAGAGCCAAGAGTCACAGCCAGAGCTGGAGTCAGAGCTGGGGTCAGAGGCTAGGTCCATGGTCAAAGGGAGAGTCAGCGGCCAAGTGCCAGAACCAATGGTCACAGCCAGAGTCAAAAGTAGGGTTGCCAACTTTCCGATTGCAGAAAACTGAACACCCCTGCCCCGCCTCCTGCCCCACCCCTTCCCAAGGCCCTGCCCCTGCCACAGCCCTTCTCTGAGGCTTCGCCCCCGCTCACTCCATCCCCCCTCCCTCTATCGCTTGTTCTCCCCCACCCTCGCTCATTTTCACCGGGCTGGGCAGGGGGTTGGGGTGCAGGAGGGGGTGAGAGCTCCAGGGTATGGCCAGAAATTAGGGATTCGGAGTGTGGGAGGGGGCTCTTGGCTAGGGCAGGGGGATAGAGAGTGGGAGGGGATATGGGCTCCGGTTTGGGGGTGCGGGCTCTGGGCTGGTGCCAGAAATGAGGAATTCAGGGTGTGCGGGGGACTCTGGGCTGGGGCAGGAATGTGTGTGGGGGGGTGAGAGCTCTGGCTTGGGGTGCGAGCTCTGCTGTGGGGCTGGGGCTGAGGGTTTTAGACTGCGGGGGGGGGGTGCAAGCTCTGGGAGAGAGTTTGGGTGTGGGAGGGGGCTCAGGCCTGGGACAGGAGGTTGGGGATGGGAGGGGGTATGGGGTGCAGGCTCTGGGAGGGTGTTTGGGTGCGGGAGGGGACTCGGGGCTGGGGCAGCTGGGTGGGTGCAGGAGGGGGTGAAAGGTGTGGGCTCTGGGAGGGAGCAAGGGTATGAGAGGGGCTTCCAATCTTGGGCAGGGGGTTGAGGTGCAGAAGGGGGTTCAGGGTGTGGGCTCTGGGCAACGCTCACCTTAGATGGCTCCTGGAAGTGGCTGGCATGTCCCACTTCTAGGCACCTGCCTTAGCCCTGCTGCGGCGCCGACTGGACTTTTAACGGCCCAGTCAACTGTGCCTACCGGAGCCTCCAGGGTCTTTTTTAACCGGAAAACCAGACGCCTGGCAACCCTAGTCAGGAGTCAGAGGCCAGGGTCAGAACAAAAGGTCAGAGCTGGAGTCAGAAGCCAGGAGGCAGCATCGAGACAGATCGGAATCTGACACCAGATGCCAGAACCAAGGCTCAGATCTGAAGTCAGAAGTCAGGAATCAGAGTCCAGGGTCAGAACCAGCTAAGCTGGCAGAGAGAGGTAGATACACTGGAGAGTAGGGATAGGGTCCAGCATGACCTAGACAAATTGGAGGATTGGGCCAAAAGAAATCTGAGGTTCAACAAGGAAAAGTGCAGAGTCCTGCACTTTGGACGAAAGAATCCCATGCACTGCTACAATCTGGGGACCGACTGGCGAAGCGGCAGTTCTGCAGAAAAGGACCTGGGGATTACAGTGCACGAGAAGCTGGATATGAGTCAACAGTGTGCCCTTGCTGCTAAGAAAGCTAACAGCATATTGGGCTGCATTAGTAGGAGCATTGCCCGCAGATCGAGGGAAGTGATTATTGCCCTCTATTCGGCACTGGTAAGGCCACATCTGGAGTATTGCATCCAATTTTGGGGCCCCCACTACAGAAAGGATGTGGACAAATTGGAGAGAGTCCAGCGAAGGGCAAAGAAAATGATTGGGGGGCTGGGGCACATGACTTATGAGGAGAGGATGAGGGAACTGGGTTTATTTAGTCTGCAGAAGAGAAGAGTGAGGGGGGATTTGATAGCAGCCTTCAATTACCTGCAGGGGGATTCCAAAGAGGATGGAGCTCAGCTGTTCTCAGTGGTGGCAGATGACAGAACAAGGAGCAATGGTCTCAAGTTGCACTGGGGGAGGTTTAGGTTGGATATTAGGAAAAACTATTTCACTAGGAGGGTGGTGAAGCACTGGAATGGGATACCTCGGGAGGTGGTGGAATCTCCATCCTTAGAGGTTTTTAAGGCTCGACTTGACAAAGCCCTGGCTGGGATGATTTAGTTAGGGATTGGTCCTGCTTTGCGCAGGGGGTTGGACTAGATGACCTCCTGAGGTCTCTTCCAACCCTAATCTTCTATGATTCTATGAGTAAGGCAAGGCAGGAGCGGGGCTGGGACAAAGTGGGAAAGGCAGGGACTAAGTAGGTGCAGAAGCTGTCACGGTTGAAGGTAAATGCTTTGGGCTGATTCCTGAACTGCTGCTAGGTTTAAGAGCTGATCTGCTGACTCTTCCAACCAATCAGATGTGTAGCCAATCTGGAAGCCTGCTACAGGCCAGCCACGCTCATTAGGTTGCCTGGAGACTGGCTCTGCTGCAGGCCTTGTCTCCTGACAACAGGTTCTTTAATGGATCTGGGCATCATTTCAGAAAAATTCTGGGGAGAGCAAAGTGGTGTTAGTATGTAGATTATTATATGTGATTATATTACATCCTGCAGAGTTGTGGGATGGGAGAATTGAAGAGGAAGTTGGAGACATAATGGAGCATATAGACCTATGAAAAGACAGAGGCAACTGCTCCCCTTGCCCCATAGCAAACAATCCCCCCTGGTGCCCAGAAACTAACCTGAGAAAATAAGTGAAAGTCACATGACATCCACACTAGTCTACTAAAAGTCACATAATCTGCAACTAGCCTTGTACAGCATGATTGTGGGGGACAGTCTAGTCATGGGTAGACAAGGCAAATACATAGCAATCCACTGCCTAAAAAGCCCCACACCTCCTACTCGGAACACATTAATCAAATGAGGGAACACATTTATTGTTCACCATCTGCAATCAGACACCAAAGTAGCCAAAATGTTGGAAGCTTTTGTTTTTAGTTTTTTAATGTTGATCATTCATTTCATGCTTGCAAAATATACCAGATGGAGAAGTGAAGTCTTTTGGGTTAACACAAAAAAGCCCACTATGGGCAACAGCCGTGTAAACCTCCCCCATCCAACCACATCCATATGTCTCACTCCTGACTTGGAGGGACCAACTGTAGGAGTGAGAAGGGAACTAATTTTCTTCACTGAGATGGCAATAAAGGATGCCAACTGCAACAGGGATATCGATCCACTACAAATCATTTCACACAGGCCACTGAATAGCTGCTCAGATGGTGATTTCTGATGGCTAACAGTCAGGGTTGGATTCAAGCCAGAAGGCTACTGGTGAAAGGTGATGTAACCTGTTAGCAAGTCCTGGAGTCATCTAGTCCTCTACAATGAGCCTACCCTGAGGAAACTGTTTTGTAATGGAAACTCCCCTGCCTCTCCCCCCCTTTTCCTGGATGTGGAGGATATGCCCAAAAATGTTCTCCGGCTGAGACAAGCTTAGCTGTACAGTTCCTATTGGCTTGATCAGACAGGCTTGTACAATTCACTTGGTAGAGCTGCTGACCATGAGAGCCTAGTTTCAGCATGAGCCTTGTCCATTCACTGGCCAGCCAACACTGCTAATGGGTTAAGTCTGCTCTAAGCATCTGGTGACCAATTGGCTGCGGTAGCAGGAGGGAAAAAGAAGGATGAGACACATGAATCTTGTGGCCCACGCATATATCTATGGGAAGGAATGAGAGAGACAGAACCAGAGGGGTCTGCTTGCCCTGAACACAGTGTTTGTCCATGTTTCCTGAAAGAAGACATCTGCCTTCTGAATGCCCTGAACATGAGAATCCCTCCATTAATATCACTATGTAAAGGAGCCAGTCAGAACACTGTAGGTTTGCACTGTAAGGGCTTGATCCAAAGCCCATTGATGTCAGTGGGAGTTTTCTCAATGACATGTTTGCTAACCATCTGGCAGGCTACATATCTTAGGTACTTATATGACTCCCTCCATTACTGTAGCACCTCAAAATCTGTAATGTGTGTATCCTCATGACACCGTATGAGGTAGGGAAGTGTTATTAGCCCCATTTTACAGGGGGGAACTGAGGCAAAAAACAAGTCAGTGACTTCCCCAAGAAGATTGCACAGGGAACATTAGGTAGAGCCGGGAATCGAATGCAGAAGGAATCCTCCTCCCTGGCTGCAGAGCCCCATGGTCCTAAGCCATGACAACTCCTGGGGCTCCTGCTCCCTTGTTCTGCAGGGAATAGGCCTGAAGGATCTCTGCCCCCACTTTCATTGCCCCCAACCATGCAGAGGCGGCCTCCAGCAGTACAAGAGTGTGCACAGCAACCCAGATCCTGCCAACCCCCAGACCCCAGAGTGAAGCCACATCAGTTTTGCACTGTCTGGGGCCCTCCACATGAACTCAGAGGAGGGAGCCAGATGGGACCCTTTGTGCTACGTAGACAATAATGAAGGAGTTCTGGGTGCCCTCCATTCAGAGCATCTGAAGATAATAATGTCAGCTCACAAAACAAAGCACAGACAAACCCTGAATATATTGACACCCGAGACAGTGAGAAAGAGCCAAGGGTTTGGGAGAATCCTCAGCCATGTCTAGGAGTGGTGGGGCAGTGCTATCTAATCAGATATGTCGGCTCATGCAAATGGAAAACAGATGAAAAACAGCTGCATTTCACCAGCTATTCTCCCATTTAAAAATCAAAAACTCCTTGGGAAGATTCACTAATGAGCTGTTATCTGAATTTACTGCCATCATCTGACTCACAGTGGTGTCTTTTCTCCTCCTGAAATTTATGACCTGGTGTCTCATCATGCCATGAGTGCAATGGATTTTATAAAGACACACACAGGTCTCCCTGAAAGGACATACAGCCCGCACCCCCACACTGGTCCCTGGACTTCTGCATTTCTGAGAAATGGGTTGGCAGATCTGTGACAGATATGACCAGAGAGAGCCATCCACCTCCCAAGTTTGTACTGCATTTAAGACAGCTTGAGAGGGATTTTTATACACCACCAATTAAAAACAGCATTCAACCTTGTGTCCTCATGCCCCACCCTGACTCTGCACTTTTCCTCCAAGGCAGCTAGACAGTTTTGGGCTCATAAGGATGATTTATGTTGTTTCTTTTGGCAGTGAAATATATTAAATCCTTCAGATACAGGGCGGGACTCAGAACTGTCTTCTCCATCACTTGATCCAAGCTCCAAATCAAAAAGCCAGTGGCTGCAGCATGGAGTATCTAACATATTCCCCAGTTAAGCTAGTAGGATGGGTCTTAAATGAGACAGGTCAGTGGTCTCAATGGCCACTGAACTGGCCAGAAGCTTGACCGCAGCTCAGTAAAGTTTTCTGTGACTTCCTGTATCTGGTACAGGGTCACTGATCAAAAAACAGTTGGAACTCTTATGTTTTTACAGAAATATCCTGATCACTTTGGGTCCTTTTGGTTTGTCTGCCTGGAGGTATTCTGTCTAGGCTTCATTTGGTATAAACCTAAAACAGTCTTCGGAAGGGCAAGTTCCACCTGAGATGGAAGGCTCAGCTTGATAGTCCAGCAAATGAATGGACATGGGAACTGAACTTCCCTCCCAGGTGGTCGTGGAACCGGTGGAGACAGTCAAAAGAGGCCAAACTCAGACGCACGAAGCCTGTCTTTAGATGAGGAATTCCTCCCCCCGCCCCCAAAGTTCTAACTGCTTTTAAAACTGGTTCAGCTAAAATGGTCTGAAAACTGATTGGAGTCATAACAGACCACGCTTGGGTGTCCCAAACTATTTTTGCTGAGCTGTAACTGAAACTGTTGCAGTAAAAATAGTTCAGGTTGCTCAAGCCTGGTCTACACCAAGTCTCCAACCATTTTTAAAATTGGTTTAACCAAACCAGTTATTATACCAGTTATGTTTGGGGGGGAAATCTCCCCACTGTAGACATGGTCTGAAAAGACAGGAAGGCCGGCAGCCTCACTGTTTTTGGAGAAAAGGAAGAGAAAAGGTTATTTTTTTGTCTTTACAATGACATTTACAAGGAAGTTCTTGGTACAGTTGGCAGGAGGGGATCAGAATAGGCAAGGGATTAACTCAGATACTTCTTCCAACCATAGACACAGGATTTCAAAGGAGTAAACTAACACAAATAACAATGTTTAACACTGTTCACGAGCAGATCACAAAGTCTCTTTACCCACATTTTACAGATGGGAAAACTGTGGAAAAGAAAGCTTAAATGATTTGCCCAACTTCATACAACCAGTCAGTGATAGAAATGGGATTAAAAAACGTATTTCCTGAGTGCCAGTCAAGTGCCCTAACCATTAGGTCACACTGCCCCCCTGCAATCAGATCCAAAGGTCTTCAGTATGGATTACAATTCATTTAAAGGAAAACAAGCTTTTTAAAATATAAAAGAGTCAATTTGACATTAGATGTAAAAAAAAGCCCTGGAATAATATAGATTCATAGATACTAAGATCAGAAGGGACCATTTTGATCATCTAGTCTGACCTCCTGCACAGCGCAGGCCACAGAATCTCACCCACCCACTCCTATGAAAAACCTCACCCATGTCTGAGCTATTGAAGTCCTTAAATCATGGTTTAAAGACTTCAAGGAGCAGAGAAGCCTCCCTCAAGTCAACCATGCCCCATGCTACAGAGGAAGGCGAAAAACCTCCAGGGCCTCTCCAATCTGCCCTGGTGGAAAATTCCTTCCCGACCCCAAATATGGCAATCAGCTAAACCCTGAGCATATGGGCAAGATTCACCAGCCAGATACTACAGAAAATTCTTTCCTGGGTAACTCAGATCCCATCCATCTAATATCTCATCTCAGGGGATTTGGCCTATTTACCCTGAATATTTAAAGATCAATTACTTACCAAAATCCCATTATCCCATCATACCATCTCCTCCATAAACTTATCAAGTAGAATCTTAAAACCAGATAGATCTTTTGCCCCCACTGCTTCCCTTGGAAGGCTATTCCAAAACTTCACTCCTCTGATGGTTAGAAACCTTCATCTAATTTCAAGTCTAAACTTTCTGGTGGCCAGTTTATACCCATTTGTTCTTGTGTCCACATTGGTGCTGAGCTGAAATAATTCCTCTCCCTCTCCTGTATTTATCCCTCTGATATATTTATAGAGAGCAATCATATCTCCCCTCAACCTTCTTTTAGTTAGGCTAAACAAGCCAAGCTCCTTAAGTCTCCTTTCATAAGACAAGTTTTCCATTCCTCGGATCATCCTAGTAGCCCTTCTCTGTACCTGCTCCAGTTTGAATTCATCCTTTTTAAACATGGGAGACCAGAACTGCACACAGTATTCTAGGTGAGGTCTCACCAGCGCCTTGTATAACGGTACTAAAACCTCCTTATCCCTACTGGAAATGCCTCTCCTGATGCATTCCAAAACCGCATTAGCTTTTTTCACAGCCATATCACATTGGCAGCTCATAATCATCCTATGATCAACCAATACTCCAAGGTCCTTCTCCTCTTCCATTACTTCTAATTGATGCGTCCCCAATTTATAACTAAAATTCTTGTTATTAATCCCTAAATGCATAACCTTACACTTCTCACTATTAAATTTCATCCTATTACTATTACTCCAGTTTACAAGGTCATCCAGATCCTCCTGTATAATATCCCGATGCTTCTCCGAATTGGCAATACCTCCCAGCTTTGTATCGTCTGCAAACTTTATTAGCACACTCCCACTTTTTGTGCCAAGGTCAGTAATAAAAAGATTAAATAAGATTGGTCCCAAAACCGATCCCTGAGGAACTCCACTGGTAACCTCCCTCCAACCTGACAGTTCGCCTTTCAGTAGGACCCGTTGCAGTCTCCCCTTTAACCAATTCCTTATCCACCTTTTGATGTTTATATTGATCCCCATCTTCTCCAATTTAACTAATAATTCCCCATGAGGCACGGTATCAAATGCCTTACTGAAATCTAGGTAAATTAGATCCACTGCATTTCCTTTATCTAAAAAATCTGTTACCTTTTCAAATATAATAGAAGGTGGGTTTAAATCTAGCTTTCATACAGTGCTTGGGGATGCCCTGAGTATCAAAGTACCAGGGCAGATGATGCTAACTGTTCTGTAGATAAATACAAGATTAAATTCTCTAGGACCCTCAGCCTGACTTTGATCACTCAGTAATTGCACATGCCCAGCTTTGCATAAAAGCTCTCAATAAAAATAGTTAAAAAAGAAATGTTGACTAGGCCACTGGGTTTATGCCTTTATTTTTCGAAAAGTACCACATGGGATCTATAACTTCTATTGGATAGCCATCATCAGTTTAACATCCCATTCTGAACTACCTCACCACCATCACCACTGGAACTTCACTGATCTATCAGCACTGGGCTTGAGTGTAAATTCTGGTGCGGGATTTGAATCCCTCAGCCTTCTGGCCTAAATTTAAGAATGCTACCAAGCCATTCTCTCTGGGGGTTGCTCAATAAAATGAGCCAAATTCATCCTGCTGTAATACCCCCAAAGTCAATGGAGAGGTGAATCTGACTTCAGCAGTCTGGCAGAAATGTTTGTCATATGGAATTCCTACATAAATATATGTAAGGCACCTGGAAGAATTTCAAGACCACAAAAGAGTCTTGTTCTCCAAGGTCTTCAGAATGCAGAGCATAAGAAAATTATCTTTTAATTGAAGATCTGCATGTCAGTTTCAGAATTCTCACTCAGTTGATGAGATATAAAATGTGTCCAGGCAGAGGCCAGGCAACAAAGAATTCAAGAAGCCAGAGAGTGAAGGTTATCTATGAACAAGCAGAGCAAGAGCAGGGATTCTTAACCATTTCCATATTATGACTGTCATGCTGTCTGGAGTGGCTCACAACTGTGAGTGCCAACCTCAGGGCACACTGTCCTGAAGCACGGCAGAGACCCCAAACTGCCTGTATGTTCTATAATTAGATTTCACCAACCCAGTAACAAATGTGAACTCCTAAAGCATTACAATAGTCTCGTCATGCAGTCACAGACACTCCCCTTGTGCATTCCTGTCTATCTTGCCATCCAGGCAAGTTGGACTTAGTGATAGCATATGACAAAGATATTATAATTGGGATTAATACATGCAGCAATTTACAAGCATTTCATAAAGTCAAACACATTATTATAACAGCAATACCCAGCTTAACCATTCTGACACACAGGTGAAACAAACTCTTTTCCAGCAGTGAATTTGTCAGTGCCTGGCAGAGACCTAAAGCCTTGGTAACAGCTGGCACCTGGTCTGCCAGCATAACAATGACCCCCCCACACCCTTTTCATAAAAGGACCACCTCGGGACCCCTTCCCTCCTAGACAGGATCTAGCTGGGACATTCCTCCGTTTAATAATATGGGGAGCATAATGTGGTCACAACCCTCTGACACCTGTTCATGACCACCATGTTGACAACACCAGGCATCTCCGTCCATGTGGAGAGCAGATGGACATTCTCAAAAACACATAAACCCTGGATAATGGCTTAAACTGAGCTATAGGAATGTTGATGAATCCTGAGCTGCACCTTCCGGCAAAAGTGGTGTTGCTGCCATCTGCTCTGTTCTGTTGGTTGGTTTTCTTGGAGTGAGGATCAAGACAGACATGCGCTCGAGTGCTAGTTATTGTTTCTGCAGTGTATGTGACTTTGCCTCAGTGCAAGGATCTCTCTGTCCTGTCATATTTGCTGGAGAGTTTTGCAAACAACTCACAGGCCATCCTAATGCAGCCATTGCTGTACAGAAAATCCACTTTGCCTGACATCCTTCCCTTGCACAGTCCTGTCCCCATGGTCTCTTGACAAATAATTTTCAGCCCATGCGCCAATTTGCAACCCCAGGTTTTAATAAACATCATTACATTTCAGCAGAAGAACCCATCTATTTGAGTGAATTCTTAACCAGTGTTAGACCAATAGTGTGACCTAATATACTGGCATCATTTCACAAAAGCCTCATTTTCTCTTAACATTTGGTGCCCAGTCAAATTCAATGGCAAGTATCATAGTACGTATGCACTTTGGCTTGCTCCTGAAAAAGTAAATCTCATCAATGCAAAAAAATGTAAATGTGCATTTCTCCACAGCATCTCCCACTGCCAAGCAGATAACAAGTTTATGTAGGCTCAGAAAAAATTCGCATTTGAATAATTATTGTTTTCTTATAAATTAGCTCCACAGAACTGCACCACATGCAGTAAAACAATCTTACATTACATGGGCTTAAGCGGCAGGACTGGTATAATAAATCCTATGTTGAGTCACCAAATTCTTTGCATTCTTTGACTTCCCATTCTGTGTCAAATGTCAGATTTCTTGTTGGGGTAACACAAGCTACAGCAAGAAGAAAAGGAGTACTTGTGGCACCTTAGAAACTAACAAATTTATTTGAGCATAAGCTTTCGTGAGCTTCATTGGATGCATGAAGTGAGCTGTAGCTCACGAAAGCTTATGCTCAAATAAATTTGTTAGTCTCTAAGGTACCACAAGTACTCCTTTTCTTTTTGTGAATACAGACTAACACGGCTGCTACTCTGAAACAAGCTACAGCCAGAGCCAGAGGGTTGTGTGGGTTTTAATTGTAAAAGCAACATTCTCGTAGAGAATGACAAGTTCATAGCTCTAATCCATGTCTTGCTTGTCCTCTGGATGGACTGAAGTAGCTGGAAAGTCTTGTCATCTCTACATGGTCTGGTTTTGTGTTTAAGCTCCCAGAGATCTAGCTGGGGGGTCTTAAAGACATGCAGGACCCAGGACACTGGGTCCCTGATCCTGGTTGGGGCCTCTGTGTGCCACTGGAATCCAAATAAAAATATTAATAATAATATGTTTGAACTTACTGATCAGGTTGAGAACATTCAGAAACTTGGGGGCTGATTCACCCAATCACAACGGTAGCATTTTACTGCCACTTTGCATTCATTTTGTACTGGTCTTGAACAAAGGTGAACTTGGTCCATAAAACTGGGTTAATGAATTCCATGTTTTATGTATTTACTTATTGTGACAGTCTGCACCATTATGTTCATCCTTTTTACAAGACTATGATAAATTTTGTATGCCTTGTGAGATATCATTTAAAACTCATAATCTGCTGAACATTATTGTCCTGGTAAAATGTGTGTGGCAACATTGTATGTAAAATTATAAGGCTCTACTGTATAACATTGCTGTAACATGTTCCAGAGTTAGAAAAGCAGGTCCAAACCATCTCTTCAGAGACAAAAGACATACTGACACCCACCCCAGGTACCAGCATAATCAAATGGACTATTAGGGACTATCACCTAGTTAAGCAGCCATTCTTTGGGGAAAGGGTGTGAGAAAGAATTTTACATATGGACAATTGAATAACTGGGGATTTCCATATAAACAGACTGGCTCTTGCCTGAACCCCAGCTGGAGATAATCCTCAAAGAGAGGAGAAGGGTATAAGAGTGAGAAAAAGAGGCTCCCAAATCACCTCTCTTCTCTAATCTCTACTCACAGCAGCTACAACGCTTGAAAGAAAAAGGAAACATCATTTAACTGGAGGTCCTGGCTGAAGCAATCCTGACAGACTGCTGTAAGCTTATGGTGAGAAAACCCTTTTTTGCTTTTAAATTCACTTAACTTGTTAAGTTAGGTATTATCTTGTGTTTTATCCTTCTATTTTCTTTGTAACCAATTCTGACTTTTATGCCTCATTAATTTGAGTCCCTTAAAATCTATATTTTGTAGTTAATAAACTTGTTTTATTATTTTATCTAAACCAGTAGGTGTTTGGATTGAAATGTTTGGGAATCACCACTTGAGATGACAGGGTTTGTGCATATCATTTTTCTTTGATGAAATGACAGACTTTCTATGAACTCGTATTGTTCAGAAGGAGAGAGCTGGGCAGTATAAAGCGCACATTTCTGGGGATAAATCTGGGACTGGGAGTTGGCTGGTGTCGCTCTGCAGTGTAATTCAGGAGTGGCTTGCTAGAAGTATTCCTATAATTCAGCTGGGAGTGATTTTGCATGCTAGAGACTGTGTGAACAGGACCAGGAGTGGTTGCTCTCAAAGCAAAGCAGTGTAAAAGGCATCCCAGACTGAAGAACTAAAGGGGCACAGCTGTTCAGCAGTCCAGATTGTACCCTAGATAATGTCACACTTATTTATGTATTTTTACTTAGATTGTAAATTCTTTGGGGGTAGGGGCCATCTTTTTGTTCTGTGTTTGTACAGCACCTAGCACAACGGGGCCCTGGTCCATGAGCTACTGTAGTACAATACAAAGAACTTTATTGTTATTGTTGTTGTTAACACACTTCTAGATCCTCTGGATTTCTATGCTATCCTAGTCCTTCTTTCCTCTGTTAAACTGCTTTGGGTCCATTGAAGCCATTCAGACCATGCGGCTTCTGACCTGTGGCTCCCTTGACACCTTTGCAGTCCTCACCTCCATATGAGGCTCACAATGGGTGAAATTCACCACAGTGTAGAGAGCCAAAGCAAGGCCTAGGGTCAGGGCCATCCCTAGCTATTCTGGGGCCCTACGGGAAGAGGCAGGGCAGGGGCTGGAGCAGCACGCAGCTGTGTAGGGCACCAGGAAAAAACATTTACTGGTGCCCTATGCAGCTGCGTACTTTGTGTATGGGTAAGGATGGCCCTGCATAGGGTGGCCACTGACACATTCCCAGAATACCAGACATTCTGGTACTTCCAGGAAGGGCATGGGCCCACCCTACCAGAGTGACCCGACCCCCACCAGCATGACCTTGCGCGAATCATGCATGTGACATCACAACATACAGAGGATGCCATTTTGAAGAGCAACCCTGCCCCCTGCCAGTGTGACTTCACACCCCAGCAAGGATGGAGTGGTGCACTCTTCAAAAGAGTGTCCCTACATCTGGTTTTATCTCAGTACCAGATGTGGGACAAAATTACCCAAGAAGAGGACTGTCTGGTTTAAAATCAGATGAATGGCAAGGCCTATTCCAACTTAAGTTCCACTTAAACCCTATTTTGAGGACATAAGTAGGATGTAAGTATTGCTTAGGACTGTGCTAGCCCCTCTGCACCTGATATAATTATTTACTATTTATTCCTAGCAGTGCCCTAGGGTGCTTGGGGCTTTTCTTGTGATCCAAAGATCTCTACAGAGCTGATTTGTATGGAGCATTCCCCAGTCTCAGTCTTGTAAAGATGGAGCACAGCAGTTCAAGCATCAACATGGAAGCCTGAAGGCACAAACATTTTGTGATGCTTTACAACAAGCCTGAGTTTTTGGAGAGAAGCTTCCACTGTCAGAAATTGAGATGGCACAGAACTGAATTATGCTCCTATAACCCCCACTTGGAGTTTGCCAACTCATGAAACCTCTGAACTGAGCCTCTAGGACTACAATAATAATGGCTACCAGAGCCCCCTGACAACATTTTCCAGCAGGTTTGGAGTCAGGCGTGGGGACAGAATGGATTAGAAACTCCTGCTGAAGCCAGTAGAGCGGATTCTGCGTGGTGTAAAGTGGACTGCAGGTTTGCTAGGCCAATGATGAGCTGGGGCTGCTCAGCCCCTCAGTGGGAGGGGACAGCCTGACTCAGAAGCAAAGAGACTCATTTTAGTTTCAGTTTTGAGCTTAGAGTTTGGCTTGGGATCTGAGCACAGCTCAACGAGACTCTAATTAACTCCCCCTCCCCACAAAGGGAGTCTTTGCACTGCAGTGGGATCTAGTGCCTGGGTCAGGCAGTTCCAGCCCTGCAGAGACCAGAGATCTAATCCAGCATTGGCTACTGAGAGCCAACCAAGACCTGCACAAGACTCCAGGCCAGGGAGCCAGGAGAGGACCCTTCCCCACCCAGAGAAGTGACACTGTAAGATGACCCTTTTTGTTTGTTTGTTTGTGCAAGAAAGTCAGCATTCACAGCTCTGCAGTACTTATCATCCTTGGGGTACCATCTGCCTGGGAAGGTGCCAGGGAGGGAGCTGTGGGTTGGGAAGAGTTGTGAGTGGTGGGAAGCGGAGAATTGGTTGATTTGTCGATGGTGCTAGTACCTCTTAGTTAATGCTAACCCTTTCCTTCCCCAGATCCTATTCTACTCCCAATAAGTACCGCCCTTGTCATTTCTGAGTGTGTCATTTCTTGGCTGGGGTTTGTGCTGATGTATTTTATTGTTTCTTGTGTATGGGGCTCTATACTCCTTGCCATCAGTGGTAGCATTGTTCATTTTATCAAGGGACAGCACCCCCATATGTCTTGGGCACAGTGAAGAGTCACCTTGGGTGGAGGCACCTGGCATCCCCCAAAAGAACCCAGGCCCCAACCCATGCAGAAAGGGCAGAACCCATTGCAAGTAGAAGCCCCAGGGCATAGGGTTGAACCACACCTCAGAGGAAGGGTTAAAATCCCATGTGCTATGTCACGCCTGTAAACAAAAAGCCAAATGGCTCTTAATCAGAGAGCCTGCCTTGGTTCACTTCTGCTTCTGGTTAACTTTGTTCTAGGCCTAAAAATTGCACATCATGTGCACACACACATCAGCCAATCACAGGCCAGGATTTTTCATGTATCAAATGATAGAGATAGTTCAGCCAATCACAGCACTGTTAAGTTGCGTCATACTGGGAAGCTGGGAGTCTGCTACTATAAGACAGAAAACTACACTTGTAATATACTGCAATTGCGTGGCTTCTGCAGGCATGAAGATACGTCAGTTTTCTTTTTACTTTCATCATCCCCAGTCTAATAACTTCCTTCTCCCACCCATCCCTAAAGCAAAACCTCCCACTGGTTAGACTACGATTCTTTAACACCAGACTTTCAACTTAGATCACATTCTTTTTTATTAAACTGTAATAGGTAGAGTGGTCAGAAATTTTCAGGCAGAATTTTTTTCTGTCAGAAACTACCAGTTCATCAAAATCAGAATGTTTCGCAGGACTATGTCAATTTTGACAAAATTCTAGTGGAAATAAGGCAGGCTTTCTGCCAGCTTGCCTCCCTGGCTCCTTGACAGCCCAGGTCTCAGGTGCCACGAGCTGTCTGGCTCCCCACCTGGCAGGCTACTGAGGCTATGGGAAGCTCAGGGAGCCTCAGAAATTTTTCTATGTGAAAATTGCGAATTCCCAGGTCACAGGAATGTTGGAGGGTTTTTTCTATTTCAGAATGATGGTTTTTTAATTTCACAATTTCCTGTGGAATGGGAATTCCAGTCTACAACCAGCTCTGGAGGTATTTAGAATTGAACCCTAAGAAACCTGATTCCTGATCCATCCACCAAAGAATCTAAGCACTCTCTCCCCTGACTGGTATCCAGCATATGGGGCCCTCGTAAGATACCTTGTAATTTAACTTTAAAGACCTTAGAATCACATAAAGTGCAACAAAATGAGCTCAGAAGAGCAAGTATGACACAAAGGCCCCTTGGCAAAAGGTCCCCTGTTCTTTGCAAACATCTCTCATCTCAGACCTGACAAACTCACTACATCAAATACATTGTTTACAAGACATTTGTCCAAAAGAGCAACATGTAAAGTCTCTACCTAAAGCTTGCAACCTGTCGCTGTTCATAATCCTGGCATGACATGTGTACGAGTGATACTTAAGGAATAATGTGACTATATTGAAGTTTATGACCCTGGGATCACCAGGGAGTAATACTACTTGATGACGGGTTCAGAGTAGCAGCCGTGTTAATCTGTATTCGCAAAAAGAAAAGGAGTACTTGTGGCACCTTAGAGACTAACAAATTTATTTGAGCATAAGCTTTCGTGAGCTACAGCTCACTTCATCGGATGACGGTCTATTCATGCAGGAGGGCTTTGCCATGCTTCCCCACCCAACACCCCAGTCAGTACCAAGGTAATACCAGGCTCAATTGTCTATCATTGCCCCATCACAGAACAATTCATAGAAAACCATCAAAGACAACTGGGAACAACCAAAACACCTTGGAGGTAAAAAGGAACAGTATAACAGACCTGTTATAACAGGGATTGCCCTGCCTGTGAATAGACAAAAGACTGATTCAGTGTATGAGAGGGCAGAGAAAGATCCTCTGCATCCATTCACTGAGAAGACGTCTTGTGAGCAGGGTGTTTTGCAAGAAAGATTGGATCCATCTTGTTTCCTGGGAAGCCAGCCAGATCTGCAACACATTGAACTTGTTTCAGAGTAGCAGCCGTGTTAGTCTGTATTCGCAAAAAGAAAAGGAGTACCCGTGGCACCTTAGAGACTAACAAATTTATTAGAGCATAAGCTTTCGTGAGCTACAGCTCACTGTAGCTCACGAAAGCTTATGCTCTAATAAATTTGTTAGTCTCTAAGGTGCCACGGGTACTCCTTTTCTTTTTACATTGAACTTGGGGGGTGGGGAGGAGAACCTACTTTAGTGGATAGGAAAGGTGACTATCAATAAATGTAGGCCCTAGTTCATGTTTTATGATTTTGTCTTGCACTGTAATAATCTGTTTCCATCACTCTCTCTTGTTTTTAGTGAAACCTCTATTCTTTCTTAAATAAGCCTTCTTTTGTGTCATTACAAGTGTGGTATATTATACAGGAGCAGTGGTTTAAGGTAAACCTGTTAAACCAGGATACACTGCACCAGTGAGGGCAGAGGATCTGGGATTTCTGCAATTACCAGGACCAGGGGCTGGATATCATAGGGGATTGATTCGAGTGGATCAGGTACTGTGGAGCACCTATTGTTAACCTGCAAGGCAGACAGGGCTGGCACCGCCTGGAGGAGAGTGGCTGAAAGACTGCTGGTGTTTGGGAGCTAACCCTCAGGTACCACAAGCAAGACTCCCTCATGCTGGAGGCAGAGGGTAACAAGGTGACTCACAGTTCTGGGAGCTCACAGAACCATCACAGTAAGTCACACATGCCTACCCCTGAAAGAATGCAAACTGGAAAAGAAAAGTACCTTACTTAAAACTGACGCTGATTGTTGATTGTGTGAGTGTGCTCGCATGCGTCTGTATGTGTATATGTATGTGTATGTGTGTGTGTGTGTGTGTGTACACATAGAGATGAGGCAGAGCTAGAATAATCAGATCCAGATTCCCAATCCTTTCAAGGCTTGGGACAATCACTAATCTAATATTCCAGTCTACCATTTTAGAAGGGAACGTGATGCACAAAGCCCCAGTGGAAGACATGCAAATTCCACACTTGCAATCAAAGTAAAAATACCCACAGTGCTCTGGCAAAACAGCCTGTTCCATTTCTTAACTCCAAATAAAGCCCAGAGGTGCCTCTGGCTCCTCCACAGGCTGGAGGAGGGCCATTTGCACCTGTGAACGTTTTCATTTTCATCTTAATTACATGGGCCGACGCCTGCAGTTTTCCAACGCTGACAGAAAGTAGTTTATGATGAAAGCAAGTGGAGCAGTTACAACAGGATCCAACTTATTCCTCCTGTGACCTCGCTGTGGCTTGAACCTACTGTGTTGTTCCAACTGATTTTAAAAACTGTATTTTAGCAGCTTTGGCAAAGGCTCAGGAAGGAAAAAACCCGGTATCTTCCAGGCAGGAGACATTTTTAAAAACCCGTAGAGGAGTGGCCATTGTTAGTCACTTTTTCTCTCATTGTTCCTTTTCAAGGACAGGAAGATAATATGAAGACAGTGCACCAGATAGCCTTAAGCACCAGAGGTTCCGGGACTGGAGAGGATCTGTTCCCTTTCTTTTTTTGAGTTCCACTGTTCAACTGCCTATTTTGCAGAAGCAGCCAATACTGAACTTATTCTGTACATTAGTCTGATTCTGACAAGCCAAAGAAACCACAGATAAAGCACATGGATTTTGAGTCTAAGGACTCTTCCCAACTATGACCAACAGAAAACATCTGTGGAGAGAAGGAACTGTTCATTTACTATCTGAAACGTCAGTGAAACCCAGGAGGAAAGGAACTGAATACAGCAGTTCCATAGACCTTGCATAGCCACTGCTGCAGTAATTGAATGTAGCTAATTTGCCCTGATTCATTGCAGCATTTTTATTCTAACAGAATAGAAATGTAATGAAAGCAAGGGGAAAAACATCACCCCCACATGATCATGTTCTTCAGGCGGAGAAAAAACCCAGCACCATTTGAGGAAGAATCCAGCCAAAAGAGCAGGAATTAGAACAGCTCCATCATTACAGGCAAATACAACACATTCATGTTTCATCTGGAGAATGAATCATAAAAATAGGGCTGTCAAGCGATTAAAAAGATTAATTGCAATTAATCACGCAAGTAAAAATATTAAGCTCAATTAATCACGCTGTTAAATAATAATATAATACCATTTATTTAAATTTTTTGGATGTTTTCTACATTTTCAAATATATTGATTTCAATTACAACACAGAATACAAAGTGTACAGTACTCACTTTATATGTATTTTTGATTACAAATATTTACACTATAAAAAACAAAAGAAATGGTATTTTTCAATTCACCTAATACAAGTACTGTAGTGCAATCTCTTCATCATGAAAGTTAAACTTACAAATGTAGAATTATATACAAAAAATAACTGCATTCATAAATAAAACAATGTAAAACTTTACAGCCTACAAGTCCACTCAGTTCTACTTCTTGTTCAGCCAATCGGAAAAACAAGTTTATTGACATTTACGGCATTCTTATTTACAATGTCACCTGAAAGTCAGAACAGGCACTCACATGGCACTTTTGTACCCAGCATTGCAAGGTATTTACATGCCAGATATGCTAAACATTCATATGCTCCTTCATACTTTGGCCAACATTACAGAGGATGTAATGCTAATGACATGCGTTAAAAAAAAATGCGTAAAATAATTTGTGACTGAACTCCTTGGGGGAGAATTATGTCTCCTGCTCTTTTTTACCCACATTCTGCCATACATTTTCATGTTATAGCATGTTGTTGGCTCTAAAGTTTTACATTGTTTTGTTTTTGAGTGCAATTATGTAACAAAAAAATCTACGTTTGTAAGTTGCACTTTCATGATAAAGAGATCACACAACAGTACTTGTATGTGGTGAATTGAAAAATACTATTTTTTTTGTTTATCATTTTTACAGTGCAAATATTTGTAATCAAAAATAATAATATAAAGTGAGTACTGTGCACTTTGTATTCTATGTTGCAATAGAAATCATTATATTTGAAATGTAAAAAAAAATCCAAAAATATTTAACAAATTTCAATTGGTATTCTATTGTTTAACAGTACGATTAAAACTGTGATTAATCACGATTAATTTTTTTAATCATGATTACTTTTTTTGAGTTAATCGCGTGAGTTAACTGCGAGTAATCGACAGCTCTACATAAAAGATTCCCATAAAGTTCTGATTTAATAACAGCAAAACCCGGTGGCATCAAGGAGGCCTCCTGCCCCTTTACCTGTAGAAGAAACTTTCAATTTTCTCAGAGTGAGTGGAACAGCGATAACGTCTTGATATAAACAGTGTGCTTCCCAGTTAAACTTCCTAGTGAAACAGCGCATCCTGTTATCAAGCCTGGGAACCCCCAGAAGGCATAGTACAGAAGACACACCACGTGGAAAGGTTCTGAGCCACCTTGCACCTTCCAGTTCTTGGCTGTCATGGAGGCCTAGAGTGGCCACTGACAGGAGCCATACTCAATACCTGTGGCAGAGGAATTCTCCCCCACCCTCTGCCTCTCCAGTTACGATTGTTAACCAGCTGTTTGTGTAGCCTCCTCTCCCCATTCCCTCCCTGCTTCTTTTCGTCCTCCAACAATTATTAAAGTATTTAAAAAGCAAACAGAAAGCCCAGCTGTGCCTGGTAGCCCCCATGAATCGTGAGCTGGGCGAGGGAGAACCTCCTCAGGGACCAGGCAAAGGGGCCTTTTCTTTTTTTTAGTTCATGCGGGAAGATGAAGGATTTAAAAAAATTAAAAAAAAACCTTCCGTGTCCAAGGCTCATATTTTTCAGCAGCTGCAATTGTTTCTGAATCCTAATAAATCAGGTCGTCCTGGACGGCCAAGCTGCACAGCATTATTATTGTCTCAATACGTTTGTTGAAAGAAAAATAACACTGTGACTTTGTGGGAGTGGACAGGATCTGCTCTTCCAACAGGTTTGTTGATATTAGCCCATGGTCTTGTCAGCTTCCATGTATATTCTGGACTCTAAAAGCTTTTCTGCATTCCCATCACTATGATACAGGGTGTCACCAAACCCAAATATTACTCTGTGCAGCTCAGACCTTGAAGGGCCTTTATTTTCCTCCCCCTCTCTGTTTTCCATCAACTCTTCTGCAGCATTTGTGTACATTGAGTTTACAGAGTTAAGCAGCTGAACTCAGGTCCAGGGTGAGCTATCTCACATCCATCTAAATAACAGCAAGTGTTTGCAATATGCACAATTTACTCCAAGAGAAATTTTCCACGGGTACAGGAGGGACAGATCTCTCTGGCTCAGGGACAGTGCTGGGCCACTTCTGAGGGCTGTACAGATCCCGTTTTGTGAATAAGCACATGACTTTGTTACAGATTGGCCTGAAAATCTAAAGGTTGCTACCTCTCTATGGGGTAATATATGGTAGTCCTGCTTGTACAATACATATCATTTATTTCTGCTGGAGCTGCTGCTCCTTCAGCTCACACCTCGGGGCAGCCTCCCCCTTTACAGCTGATCAACCTGAGTTCTACCTGCAGGGATGCAGTGAGCTGACACCAATGGTGTCTATTTATCTTGATGCTGCATTTACATCTTTAGTTACACAAGGGAATGAGTCAGGGGGGTTGTTTTTTAACACTCCCTCTGGATTCCAGGAGCTTTCTCTAGTGTTTTCAGGAGGCATGGCTGAGCCATGACATTTCAAGGGAAACTGTCTCTTATGTAAGGAAAAGAAGTATGTACAGAGAAGCACCACTGAGAGTAGAGAGTAGGTGAGATCTTTCTGCCATGTGCGTGAGTGCTGCTAGTCTGGGGCAGTATTGCCCACCAGTTGCTATCAGTTTCTATGTGCAAAGCTAGACATGTATATTGTACAACACATATATATTGTGTACATATATATCAACCCCACATAGGGCGGTCATGAGGCCCAAACTGACAAGAGTTTTACTCTCCTTGTTCCCAGCCTTCCATGAATATATCTCTCTACTCAGCGAATAATGTTGTGTCAGTTTGAATTCTTTGTTGGCCCTGTCAGCCTCAATCACAAATCTTCATAATCATCACACATTCTGCAGATTTTGCAATATTTTAAGAGATAGATACCTCAGCTTGTCCTGCTTTGCTAAATGCAATGCCCTCACCTCTCAAAAGACCGTAGCTGCGTGGAAGGTGAGGCAAGTGAAGGCTTAATTTTGAAAACTCGTCTCATGACTGTTTTGTTCTTTGAAGTGCAATATAAAGAGCAGCTTTTCTCCTTAGTTTACTTCTACTAATTCTGCAGTAACTTCCCCGAAATGGGCTAGTTACATAAGCATTGCTTAACATCAGCTTCCCTTCCCTGCTCATAATATGTCTTTATGTTAAGATTCAGTAGCTAGAGCCAACTTCAGCCCCGATGAGAGGAGGGGGAAAGCTCAGCTGACCTCTGTAGAAGTCCACTCTCTAAATAGGTACCTTTTCTAATCTGCTCTGTAGTGTCCAAACTCTCTCTTTCGCTGGGTTTTGGATTTAACAAACAAAACAACAAAATAAAATAAAGATCAAGCTTTCTCCAGAAGTTTAGGTACTCTCAGGGTTCCTCTGTCAGGCCTGCTCAGCCCACACCCTAGATCCTCTCCCGGGAGAAAAACGCCCACCTCCCTTATATCCAGGTGGGGTAAAAAGACATCTGCCTTGGTGCATCAGCAGAACCCACTTAACTTTTTCCCAGTAGGATCAACACCTTCTCACAGAGTATGTATTTCAGGCAAACACAGCAGCCGCATACACATCCACTTCCATTGGGGTTGAGTTTGGCGCTCTCTATGTTTGAATAGCTCACTGGTGTCAGGTTCCTTCACTGTTCTCCTTACTGTTATTCTTTCCTGCCTTTCCAGCTCTCCCACCCAATACTCCAATATCTGTCATCTATCATGCAATATGTACAGGAGGAGAGTCTACAAGGCACACCTATTTGCAGAGTCAAAACATGGCACAGTACCTACAATGGTTCAAGATGCCCTTCATGGTGAAAGGGAGTCACAGAGTGAAGTGTCCACCTGGGGGGGAGGGGACGGGGGGGTGGAAACAGCTGACTCGAGTGAGCTCTAAATCCATTCCCAAATGGAAAACACTTCTCAATCACTACTCCAGGGCAAGGAACTTGATCTTACTTTTTCTTTTCCTTTCCATGCAAATAGAGCCTGGGTACAAAGCAGCTGGACTTTGATTTCATTCAATGCTTCCCTAATTAACCAGAGAAAGTGGTTGGTGAGTCTGTGACCATTCACCAGGCCCCTCTCCTTCCCCTCCACACACAAACACACATCGATTATAGACCATTCTCAACAGACATGACCACACAGGGAAACTGAGGGGCACATGACATGCCCGACAACATTCCCCTTCTTCCTAGCCTTGCTTTTTGGCTGTGTTTAGTATGGAGGCGTGAGTCCTATTGTGACAGGGATGGTGCCTATTCTGAACTCTTTAGCAATCCCCAATGTCAGCAGGGACTCTCGCCACCCTTCCTCTCTGACCTCATATCTGCCTCCACCCTCACACACTTGTTCCAACCCCTCCACAATCCTGGCCTGCTCTCCTATCCCTCCCCTTGGGTGGGGTCATTGCCGCATCTGGCTGGAGATCTTCCGCCTGCTGTTCAATAAGTGAAAGAGAAAAGGAAGGTTTCATCTGAGGCAAAGTGGCCAAGTCACCCCTTTCCTCCAAGCTGCACAGTCCCGCTCCCTCTTTTGGTCTAGTACTAAAACCTTCCCTTTCTCTTAACTTATTATTATGAATCATGTTTATTGTGGTAGTGCCTAGGGACCAGTTGAGATCAGGGACCCTTTGTGCCAGGCACTGTACAGAAAGCCATAGACATTCCCTCCCACAAAGAGCTTACAATCTAAATAGACAGGGCAAAGGGTAAGAGAAAGCCTCCTCTTCCTCTCCCTTCATTGCAAAGCTGCCATTGCCATCAGAGGGACTGGGATTTGGCCTTTTGTGCAAAGGAGGCTCACAGGAGACAGGCTGGTCACTTCCTGCCCTGTTCATCATTACACAGAGGCCTGTGGTGCTGTAAGATGACTCAGGAACACGCTTTCATTTTGCCTGTCAGCTATCCCCTGCCTCCACCGATTTTGCACCACCGCATATTGAGGATGCTACAGCAAAATAAAATTTACTGTGCTACACGTGGAAATATGAAACCTGTGCCTGTTTCCCATTGAATCAAAAAGAGAAGCACAGGCTAGGCCAGCTTGATTCCAATTACATTTGTGGCAATAAACTCTACATGCTGGATGTTTGTGATTATTGTTTGTGCAGTATTCAGAACATTTTGCCAAATCTTCACTTACTGTTCCCTAAACCTTCAACTGCCAGAAGCTGGGACTGAAGAACAGGGGATGGATCACTTGAAATTGCCCTGTTCTGTTCACTCCCTTTGAAGCACCTGTCACTGGCAACTGTCAGAAGACAGGATACTGGGCTAGATGGACCATTAGTCTGACCCAGCATGGTCGTTCTTGTGTTCACTGTCACAAGCTGTGTCCACTCCTCTTCTCCCACCTCCTCCTCCAAGGGAAGATCATCTGTCTGATATTCTCCAGTCAACTGGGAATATTGCCTGCGATGCCCCACTGATTTATCTAAGGACTTTCGCTTGGTTCTGACATTGTCCTGGGCTCCAGGCTAAGAAATCCCTTCCTTCCCGAAGCAGATCATTCTGGGAGCCACTTTCTCTTATTTGAGATACAGCAGCTATGAGAGGTTTCTGAGAGGCTGCTCACCCTCCTCTCCCCGCCCCTTCCATCGCTCAGGCATCCAACACTTTGCAGACTCATGTTACAAATTGCACCAAGCCTGCAATTCATTGCGATAAAAGATAGATTGGTATTTGCAACAAAAAACCAGGGCAGTCCATTAGTATTGCATTGTGAGGAGACCTGGGAAGTTTGATGTTGTCTGAGAGAAACCCTGGCAGAAAGCTTCAACCAAAACCCCATGCTCAGATACCACAGGGAGAGTGGCCAGATAGATTGGCCAGGTAGACCAACTGACTGACCCCTTGATCTGAACACCCCGAAACTTTGTGCAAGGAGTGTTTCTAAATCCAAACCAAGCTCCTAATCTCAAATGGCCCCTATTTTTATAACAGGAAGAACCAAAATCCGAGATCTTTGCAATGATCAGCACCCCTGAGCTTTATAATGTAGAACCGGATCTGAATGTTGTGGCTTGGATCCATCTCCAGTAAGAGACAAGGCCCAGGAGTGTGTTTATTCCTAGGCCAGTCATCTCACAACATGCTCAGTGACTCAGATTCAGGTATTCCTCCGACCCTGTAGTTTTGCTATAACGTGCATGACTAGTTATACTGGAAACTCTCTTGTTGGGTCAGAGATGTATTGTAAATCAGAGGGAGAACCTAACGCACTGATTCACCCATTTTCTTGGGGAGGTTATTACATAGGCTGTCTTGTTGTAACACCTAGCCTGCCCCAGTAATTACACCCGGGCGGACGGCGTGTGTTCCACAACCAGATTGTAACATCTGCATAAAGAAGCAGCCCTGAGACCTTCATTTTATTTCTCACCCACTCCCTTGAGCCATACAGGAAGCAGCCAGCCAGCCAGCCAGGGAAGGATCGTTGGATCATCCCCACTGCAGCTCCATGGCCTCTGAATCTGATGCTGATTGCAGGTTTTTCTTGTTTCTTTAGAAGGAGATAGTAACCAGCAGAACGCCTGAGTCAGCACTTGGCAACAGCAGGAAAAAACTTTAGTCAGCTGCCACGGGAGTGCAGGCTGCTGTTCCTCTTCCTCGTTTTCTCCCCTTTGAGCACTTGCAGGCAGCCTCCTCCCTGACTCCACATGCCTGGTGTGGAGAAAATAACTAAGGAAGTGTTATTTACTCCTGATAACACAAGAACTAGGGGTCACCAAATGAAATTAATAGGCAGCAAGTTTAAAACAAACAAAAGGATTTCTTCACACAGTCAGCTTGTGGAACTCCTTGCCAGAGGATGTTGTGAAGGCCAAGACTATAAGGGGTTCAAAAAAGAACTAGATACATTCATGGAGGATAGATCCATCAATGGCTCTTAGCCAGGATGGACAGGGATGGTGTCCCTAGCCTCTGTTTGCCAAAAACTGGGAATGGGCAACAGGGGATGGGTCACTTGATGATTACCTGTTCTGTTCATTCTCTCTGGGGCACCTGGCATTGGCCACTATTGGAAGACAGGATATTGGGAGTGGGCTAGATAATGTCTGACCCAGTATGGCCATTCTTATGTTCTTAACTGAGTGTGACTTTACTTATACACAGCAGATATTTCCCCTTTAATATCTGCTGCAACACATTTTAATGGGGGAAGGAAGGGAGTACCACAAAGAGCCTCCCGCTAATTCAACCCACATCAACTCTGCTGTTTGGTTATATTATTCAAAGAGAACATATCACTCAGTATGCTACACTGGTTTGCCATGCAGGACCTCATCCACAATGAGTGCATATCTCTGATCTTCAAGTTCAAGCACATCAATGGTCAGGGGCCTGCCTGTCATAGTAGCTGCCTCTCTGTTTCTCTATAACATCATGATAGCGATGGTCACATAAACACCACCCTATACCAGAAACCTACTGACCACTATTCCTACCTACATGCCTCCAGCTTTCATCCAGACCACACCACACGATCCATCGTCTACAGCTAAGCTCTATGATACAACCACATTTGCTCCAACCCCTCAGACAGAGACAAACACCTACAAGATCTCTATCAAGCATTCTTACAACTACAATACCCACCTGCTGAAGTGAAGAAACAGATTGACAGAGCCAGAAGAGTACCCAGAAGTCACTTATTACAGGACAGGCCCAACAAAGAAAATAACAGAACGCCACTAGCCATCACCTTCAGCCCCCAACTAAAACCTCTCCAACACATCATCAAGGATCTACAACTTATCCTGAAGGACGACCCATCACTCTCACAGATCTTGGGAGACAGGCCAGTCCTTGCTTACAGACAGCCCCCCAACCTGAAGCAAATACTCACCAGCAACCACACACCACACAACAGAACCACTAACCCAGGAACCTATCCTTGCAACAAAGCCCGTTGCCAACTGTGTCCACATATCTATTCAGGGGATGCCAACATAGGGCCTAATCACATCAGCCACACTATCAGAGGCTCGTTCACCAATGTGATATATGCCATCATGTGCCAGCAATGCCCCTCTGCCATGTACATTGGTCAAACTGGACAGTCTCTATGTAAAAGAATAAATGGCCACAAATCAGACATCAAGAATTATAACATTCAAAAACCAGTTGGAGAACACTTCAATCTCTTTGGTCATTCGATTACAGACCTAAAAGTTGCAATTCTTCAACAAAAAACTTCAGAAACAGACTCCAAGGAGAGACTGCTGAATTGGAATTAATTTGCAAACTGGATACAATTAACTTAGGCTTGAATAGAGACTGGGAGTGGATGGGTCATTACACAAAGTAAAACTATTTCCCCATGTTTATTCCCCCTTTCCCCCCCCACTGTTCCTCAGACATTCTTGTCAACTGCTGGAAATGGCCCACGTTGATTATCACTACCAAAGGTCCCCCCTCCCCCGCTCTCTTGCTGGTAATAGCTCACCTTAAGTAATCACTCTGTTGTTACAGTGTGTATGGTAACACCCATTGTTTCATGTTCTCTATGTATATAAATCTCCCCACTGTATTTTCCACTGAATGCATCCGATGAAGTGAACTGTAGCTCACGAAAGCTTATGCTCAAATAAATCTGTTTGTCTCTAAGGTGCCACAAGTACTCCTTTTCTTTTTGCGAATACAGACTAACACGGCTGCTACTCTGAAACCTATAATGATAGTTGTGCTCTCCTCTAGAGGTTTTCAAATCCCCACATATACCAAAGCTGTTTGCCAGATTATTACATAGATAAAGGCCATGTATCTCTCCCACTGGAAAAAAAACAAAAACAGGAGAGATTTCTTTTAACCAATTGAAGAATAGGTGTGGTTCTTAAAATTACCCCATGATCAGCTTCCCACGAGCATGGGTGGGGGGCCATGTTCCACACCCGATGTGGCTGAGAAGAGCCGTCTCTTTAAAAATCACTGATTGGTCTCAATAGAATTACTGAGGCATTGTCAACATTACAAAACAAGCAAGCCTGGGGACAAATTCCAGAGCCCTACCAGTAAAATGCAGGAGAACACTCTACCCAACCTATACCTACCTCCACGTTTTGCTTCCTGACACACAGATCAGGAGGTGCTGGGCGTTTCAGCCTCAGCCTCACCCACACAAAACACTGCCATGTTGGGCAGCACAGGGGAAAAAAAGCCATGTAGGAGCCTGAGGAGCTATTTATGAGCAGCCTCATTTAATTTTCCACCATTCTGCAGCCCCTTTGGCAAAGGTTCCTGAATGTCGCTCGGTGTTTGATCAAGGCAGATGGGTCCCTGGCAGATAGGTGGATGCGAAAAAGTTTAAAAACGTTTTTCACAAGGCTGTTTCATTTTCATCACCATTCCATATCCAGCCAACACTTGGGATCGGCGGGTTGTTGTCCCCCACAGGCACTCCACCTTGAGATCTTCCAGTGAAGCTGGGATTTAAAGACTTTTTCCTTGTAGGAAGGGTAAAAGAGGGTTTACAGAGCCACCTTTGCTCCAGCACCCCATCTATCATAGTACAGACCTCAGCCGCTACTCAGCACATGATATCTGATAAGATAAGGAGTTACTGAAAAGAATGTTACCTGGAAAAACACAGTGGGCCAGATGCTCAGCTGGTGGACTGGCAATGGAGATAACTTCCAGTTGCTGCCAACCTGTGCTGGCTTCTGACCAGTGAGCTAGAGATGAAAATTTCCATCACCTCTTACTACTTCACCCACCCCCACCCCCAGCTTGCCAGTCACAGCTGTCAGCTTTTTCTATGACAGGTTTCAGAGTAGCAGCCGTGTTAGTCTGTATTCGCAAAAAGAAAAGGAGTACTTGTGGCATTTTAGAGACTAACAAATTTATTTGAGCATAAGCTTTCATGAGCTATAGCTCACTTCATCGGATGCATTTTTCTATGTTTTTTTTGGCTCTCTGTTGTTACCATCTCCCCTCTTAGAAGCTCAAAAGTGCCTTTCCTGCTGATTTTGTCATTCTCTATTTGACAAACATTGTGGCTTTAGTTGATCTCTACCTCAGCAGCTGGAGCCAGCCGCTGCCTTTTGTTTACTACTTTGTACAACCTGCATCACTGACAAAAGTCCCCAAGAAAAGTTCCCAGCTCTAGGAACACGTTTGTTCTCATGAAGTACATCATGGGCAGGGAGAAGAACTCCCACATTATTTTAGACGGTGTCACAGCAACACGATTGGTCAGTGTTTTGATTTTTACAATTCTCAGCAACTGAATGGTAAATTTAAAAGGCTACTAGCGGCAAGAGAAGGCCACATACCAGAATGTAGCAATTCCTGGGGGAACTTTCACATTGCAGGGGGTAACTTCCATAAGCAGTTACAGGAGCTGCATGGAAGAAAACATCACATGTTGGCTCTGATCAATGAGTCTTACTTTTTAATCCTTTGGCCTCTGCCCATGAGAGTGGGTTTGAGCAAGTTTATGCTTCCAATGGGAAACTGAGGACATGCTGAATACACCAGCAGCCTGTCTACACTAGGATTGCTGCTATCACTGCTACAAGTGGAGCTGCATGGGAAGTAGCAACAGGGTGTCGTTCTAGGAAACAAGGCCTTGTCTACACAAGTTGTATCACATTGACTATACTGGTATAGTTATATCAGTACAACTCTTCTAGTGTGAATGTAGTTATATTGGTATAAAGGTGCTTTATAGCACTATACTCATTTCCATATAGGACAGGGAATAAGGCACCTTTATATCAGTATAGTTGCCTCCATAGTGGTGCTTGTACTGGTATATTGGTAAGAAACCCTATCCCCTCACTAAAAAGAAAAGGAGTACTTGTGGCATCTTAGAGACTAACAAATTTATTAGAGCATAAGCTTTCGTGAGCTAGAGCTCACTTCATTGGATGCATTTGGTGGAAAAAAAAATCTGCATCCGATGAAGTGAGCTGTAGCTCACGAAAGCTTGTGCTCTAATAAATTTGTTAGTCTCTAAGGTGCCACAAGTACTCCTTTTCTTTTTGCGAATACAGACTAACACGGCTGCTACTCTGAAACCTATCCCCTCACTGAAACAGTTGTATCTGTACAACTTTCCAGTGTACACCAGGCCCTAGTCTAGCATAGCCAAGAACTGAGAGACAAAATGTAAATGTTACTTAGATGAAAGCTGTTGAGTTTTCTTGTCAGTATTTAGCGAGGCTCAACAGGCATTTCAGTCACACTGTTTGCAGGCACAGTAGCATTCCTTCGCCTTCCAAAGCGTTTACTACTTAAAGTAAAGAACAATTGCCCGGTCTATAGCAGGCTGGTGCAGTGCAAACTTTCCCACAAGCCCATATGTTCTGCTACGCAGATAATACTCCAGTTAAGGGCACCCACACAAATCTGCCAGCCCACCTACTGCAATAAACTCCTCATGTCTCCTGTCTAGAGTTTTAATATATTGGGTAATGGGCTCCTGTGACCCCCCAGAACCTTAGTGACACCTGGCAAAGGGGTGCAGAGGAGTTACAGCCTCTTATGGGTCTGGTGTGTACATTCTTGTTCACCAATGTCATGTGACATCTTAAATAAAAGCCGGTGTCACTCTGATCACCATAATCATTTTACAATTTATGTACAAATGCTATGTAAAGAGCTATTTGTACATACAGAAAACATGTTCTCAGAGTCTGTAGGTACTAGTCCCTTGCCAAAGCGAAAAACAGGTTTTCTGTCATATGAGATGTTTCTTCAGCTATTTGTTAACATGTAAATGGAGCATTGTCTCATTCACAATGGGTTGCTTATCATCAATCTGAGCCAAATGAAGATGAAGGATTGCAGAGGACTTCAGAGAAAAAAAATGTAACAGGAAGAAACAAGTGGAGGGAATAACCCTCTCTGTAGGGAACACTTCAAAGGTTTGCTGGACTATATCTAGGGGCAGAGAAGGCATCCAGCCCCCCCACAACTGAGGGAATAAAAGGAGAGGGCTTTTACCTCATGAAAAAGTGGTCTCTGCCAGGCTTGGTTGAAAACACTGAGGAGAACTTTGGGTAAAATAAAACTTCTTTAGACAGGAGGTTAACCTGTTAGTTTAGTCTCTAGAGAGCATGTTACAATTTTGTTTTATATGTAACCATTTGGTTCCAATATTCTTACTCACTATTGCTTGCATCTTGAATCTTTGATAATAAACGTATTCTTGTTTTCACTAGACATATATCTCAGTGCTGTGGTGTTAAGCAAAGGGCTGGTCCTGAGCTGGATCTTACAAGCTGGTGTGTATTGTTCCTTTGGGAACAGCAGGCCTGGTAGTTCTGTGAGTGTTCGGTGGATAACGGGCTGGACACAACAGGGCATGCTCTGAGGACTCAGGGGTTTTGCAAAGAGAGAGCGAGGCCTGGAAGCTGGTGCTTGTGATTTCAGGGAGCTGATCTGCAGCGGGCATAGAAAAAGCTGCTCCCCACTAGGAGCAGGTGGTGATGAAGTGCCTCACAACCCTGATTGCCTAGGAGAGAATCACACCTCCTCACCACACCCCTTTGAGGGTAAAAATCAGGGATTGTGAGGGAAGCCATTGACTTAATTTTCACTTGCAATGTGAACCATGATTTACATTTAGGTCCCAGAGTTGAGAGGCAAATGCACAAACCCGCACATCACTAGTCTTATATATTGGGTGCCATCAAGCTAGAAGGCTCTTAGCAAAGAAACTCGCATTCACCATTCATTTATTACTGGGAAAGCAGCCTGGGATGACCTGGGCCTGCCAATAGTGCAGGGGGCATAGTGAGGGCAACCAGCTTTAGCAGTATCACTGCGCATACTCAGTACAAGCCAAGCAGCAAATCTTGGGGGCACAGTGACCCCGCCTGCTCCTTCCTCCCCTCATGCTTCACTTCTTACAGCAGCAGTGGACTTTTGTAAGAGGCCCACTCAGTGCAACAAAAAAACCCTTTACTCACAGGACTCAGGCTGGGGAACTCGCTGTTCTATTCAACTGCCCCACAACAAACTGAGCCGGTGGGAAAACTCCCCCTGATAAAACAGGAAATAGAGGAGAGGTGGAGCCTGGCTCCATCCCCAAGCATGCTGGATAATCCAATTAACCCCATAATGACCACTTTACTGCATCACCATGCACAATTGATTTGTACTGTACTAAGTCTAGGTAACATAGGGCCCTGTGTCTTCTCCAACAAAATATACTGGTTGGAAAAAAATACTTTGCAACTATCTAATTTGTCCATGTTGATCTAGGAATCTGGATCGTCTTCATCCAAATCGTTCTCATTAGGTGGCAACAAATGTACCTCTCTACCTTACAACTTGGCCTATTTGGGGTTAACTCACAGCAGATTCAGAACCTAAATGGTAAGAACATTAGAACTGTAATTTCAGTTTGAGTGAAATCCTCCCAAAAAAACCTTTACTCAGCTTTCACTGAAGAGAATCCATGCATATTACACACACCTATATACCTATGTAAGTGCAGCAGGCCAACCTGCAGGTGGAGCAGGCTGCAATTACACATGGTATGCTGCAGCACGTCTGGCCATCTAACCTGGGTTGAAGACAGAAACTTTGCATAGAAAGGTGTTACTCCCAAAGAGCTGGGCTTTGTACTGAGTTATCGCTCATTCAACCACTCCCTTCACTCCCTTGTAATTTTAGTTAAGCAACTCCCAATGGTGTGATAGGCATGTGGCAACTCAAAAGGTTTTTTCTAACACAGTGTGTCAGCAGTTTGCAGGAGAGGTGAGGCACAGCACAGCAGCAGGGGCAGGGAGCGCTGTGATCTCCCTGACACTTGTCAGTAGCAGAAGGTGCAAGGAGCTTTCAGGAGAATGCACTAAGATGTTTTAACTCAGCTGATTGCAGAACCGAAATATAAAGAGGTGACGCACTCTGCCCCCTATGCTCCCACCTTGAGGAATGCAGTGCAAGGGTAGAGAAAGGGAACAACCTGGGCTTAAATCCAAGCATTGATAGTGGAAGAGGGAAGTGCAGGGGATTGGTCACTGAAATTAAACCACAGCCAAAGCCATGTTTTGAATAATAAAGTTGCCTTGCCTTGGTATAGGGTTTATTTATTGTTGCTGTTATTACAAATGCTGGCTGAACATTCAATCCAATTTTCTCTAACAAGCTGCCATAAAAAGCATTCATTTGATCCATTGACTTTTTGTTACCTTTCTGAAAAAACCCCACAGAAATTAATAGAAAGGGATCACCTTTCTACACAGTTTGTGAAACATCCTGCAGGATTTAGTAGAGAATGATTATCCCACAGTCAAATGTTATAGGTTAAAAACTATAGAAAGGATATAATTCCATATATTCTGTGGATTAGATCAGACCTCCATCATTCTGTACCTGGAGAGGAACCCCCACCCATATGTGGAACGGGGTGAGCCTCAGCTGCCCTTTTCAACACTGTTCCACCTTCAGGCACTGCGTAGAAACTCATCCACGTAGTCCAGCATCTGTACTGGAGGAGGGGGAAGAGACGGGTTAGGCTGATCAGCACATCATCCCCTACCCCGCCAAGCTCACGGATATGTAAGAAAAAGGTAACAGCACAGGGCTATTTTTTTCTTCTTTGCTGCCTGGGACCTCCCCGTGCAAGGATCAGTGCAGGTCTCATACAGCCAAGCAGGTAAGACTGTCTAGAGCCAGAGCCTGTGAAGAGGTACAGGGCCTTTCTCTGACTAGCCATAGCCTCCAGAGGATCTCTTGCCAGGGTCTTCCAAGTGTGGATTGGGGGTTGGGCCCCATGGCTTTTTCAACAAGGGAGACAAAGCCTGTGACATGGAGAGATCTCTGCAAGAGGATCCTAGTGGGGATTTCCTTCCCAGAACCCCCTCCATACCCTGGCCAATAATGTCAACAGAACCCCAATGACTTCATTCATATTAAACCCTACAGGACTTTTCCATAATGATAATGGCCCATTTTAGAAACCCAAGCGGGGGGGAATCACTGTTGCCCACAGTAGACATGTCCAATCTTGGCAGCTAACCCAATTTACATGCAAAGGGGCAAAGCTAAACCTTAGGGAATAGTTTCCTTAGTTAAAATGGAGGTAAAGAAGATTAGCAAGACAGGGTGAGAGGAAGGATTATCCCTTAAAGGAACGTTTACTCATGGAAGCGTTAGTGGAAGAGAGATGGTGATGATGGGAAATATTGGGGTTGGAACAAAAACAAAAGCTATGCACCCCCCAAAGTGGCAGCATTAGAAAAGAGTTGAAGCAGATATGTAGCAATTACGTGGAATGTTATAGCTGCTTCAGAGAGAGCTACCGTATTGTCATTCAGACACCACCACACTGCAAAGGAACCAACCTCTTGTTCGTTTTAAAAGGGTTTTATTTTCCAGGTGAAATTGAATAAGAGGGGATGAACCTACCTTGGTGACACATCTTCAGGTGAAAGTGCCCATGAAAGTGCCCAGAGAGAGCTACCACAGACCAGTTGAGGCTCCTAGAGAATGGGAAGAGTGGGGAGGGGGCATAGGCTACTCAAGACAATCTGCTGCCCTAGTCAAAACTTCAGCATACTGCCCCCCTGCTATCCCCTAGAATGGAGGGGTTTCGGGAGGAACGTGGTGAGCCTTCTGATGGTTCAGTGGTTATGGTAGAAGGGGTGGCGGGATGGGGGAAGCACCAGGTTGTAACGCCACTCCCTCAGATTTGGCCCAGCTGCCCCTCTATCATGAGTGGGTCAAGTACCACTCAGGTTTGGCCTCACTGCCTCCGCCACTCTAGGCAGAATCCGCTGATCTAGGCAGCTGCCCAGTTTGCCTATAGCTAGAACGTGCCCCAGGTGGAGGAAATATTTATTTTGGACTGGTTTCCCAAGTGACCTACCACAGGTGAAAGCAAGAGTCATTCAAAGTTTCTTGCCTGGGATATGTTTCTTTAAGAAATCTCCAAAAATAGATCTTACTCCCCCTTTGAAAACCACTGCAGTTCCCAACCCCACATAGGCACTTGGGCTTCAGCAGCCACAAAAATATGCAAGCAGTAATCTATAGCATATGGACGCTTGATCCACATGCACATCTGGACCTGTGGAGGCTACAATTATGGAGAAGGAGAATAAAAGTCGAAACAATGTAGGTCAAATCCAGGGACCTTTATTTCTCTGGAATGGAAACTATTCGCCAGCCTGAACGAAAAATTGCAGGCGGTGATTGTACATTCTTTCAAATAAAAAAAAGAGGAATTTGGCTCCATAAATTTCTGTCATAAGAAACATCTTCGAATTGTACACCAAGCTTTTTACAAAGCATCAACATTAAGATGATTTTACCATGTTCTATCACATTCTCGACCATTTATACAGAATACGCCATACCAAATGCTACATCAGCTTAAGACATTTTAAACATTAGTATTAAAAAGATACAAAGGCAGGTTGGTTTTCATTGGGTTTTTTAAAGACATTGGAGTTTTCTGTTTGCTTGTTTTCCTAAGGAAGTTGCTAAAAAAATATAATAACTTAGTTCATAGGGACCAGATGGGTTAAAAATCCAGCCTTGGTTGCTTGGCAGCCTTCTGAGCTCGTACCTCTGTTGCTTCCATGGACACATTCCGCGTGGCTCTCACTCTGCACACCAGATTTCTCCATGCTTTCAGTTAATTACCGTTTTGTTCAGAGCATTCACCAGGGCCAGGAATTAGTTCCGGCCAAGCGCTAAGAGCAATCTTCAGCCAAATAGGGGGCATCAGTCTGGGCCAATTTCACATGGGTTTAG
This sequence comes from Dermochelys coriacea, assembly GCF_009764565.3. Taxonomy (NCBI): domain Eukaryota; kingdom Metazoa; phylum Chordata; order Testudines; family Dermochelyidae; genus Dermochelys; species Dermochelys coriacea. The sequence goes on along the minus strand of NC_050081.1, from coordinate 20,521,173 downwards.
CCCTTTGTCCTTTGCCTCTTTGTACATCCTTTGGAAGTCTTTAAAACGAGGGGCACAGCCTAACCTGGCCTCCCCAAATTGCATGCGTCCCGTGAAGAGGAAGTCTCCATCTCCTGGTCTCACCCCACATTCCAGTGGGGTCTTTATTTGTCCCCGCCAGCTCCCATTTTCCTCTGTGGGCTGAAAGACTTTGCTCTTCTGCCTGTAGAGTTTGTTTGCTCTGATATCTATTACAGATTCTTGCTGCTCTGCCTCATTCGTTACATCTTGGATGGAACCCCTGACAACTAGGACACAAACAAAATAAAGGGAGGGTTACATGAAACTGCTTTGGGAGGCTTGGATCCAAGTTCAGCGCCTATATAAGCAGGAGTAATACATCCACTTACATCACCTCTGAATGTGACCCAGTAAGTTCAAATGACTAAGAGGGATATTTATAATCTTTGCAGCCCATCTCCTGGACTACACAGGCCCACTTGATTCTATTACTTTAAATTCAAGCATTAGAAAGTTGCGTTAAAAATAGTAACACAATAATTATAAGAAAAAAGTTACACCACAGTAAAAAGCATGTTCAGGATATTCATGTTTCTCTCGGTCAATACATTTTGCTTGTTGTTGCCGCCCTTACAACTATTAGCTGAACATTAACTTCCCCCTTCAGAAATCTGACAAGAAAACAACTTTGGTCTTTTGTTAGTGGCCCATTTTAGGACATCAAGGGGAAAATCCTATTGCATGCCCCCAAGAAACCTTTGAACTTCTACCTCTATTATTGTTGCTGGGTCTCTCTTTGTCCTCTATAGAAAGAGCTAGCCAAGTACAATGGCTTTAATTGAGGCCCTTCATGTCTCCTCCCATAAAAATGTTCTCTCTTGGTTCTTTGTGTGTCCCTTTGCCCACAGTTTGTTTACAGAAACCGGTGAAAGTTCCCTGTTTGTTGCAATTTGGTGTTTAAATTTAATCATTGTTTGTAGCGGTTTCTGTAGCCAAATCTAGCAACCACCATACTAAGGGGGAGTGGATGGGGGAGCAGCAGCAGAGAAGAAAAAAACAACTCACCGAAATCACTAGTGCAGACAGCCAAGAGGACTTCTGTATCACTGCAGGGACGGCAGGGAGCTAGAAAGAAAGGGGGCAGAGATAATGAGAGACCGGAAGACAAGTTGCGGGATTGTTTGAGTTAGTAAACAAGTGGCTTACATTCCAATGACTAAACATGCAGGGTCCAGTCACCCAAGTGGCTGAGAATGCTCAACAACCCAACTGAAGTCGGTGGAAACTGAATGTACTCACTGCTCAGCACCTTGCAGGATCAGACCTTTAAGATTAATGTATATTCCAGGAAGAATTTTTAAGAGATTCACTATATAGTGATTATACTGTGTATGTATTATATGTACTGTATAAACCCTTTTAAAGTGTATAGACACACACACATATTATAGATAGATAGATAGATAGATAGATACTTTAAGAGGGTTTATACAATGCATATATATGTGCAGATGCAATGTATTATGGGTATGTTTATAGTATGATCCACTGTAGAATTCAAAGCCCTTGTAAAAGCTTTGAAGATCACATTGGATTTAAAGTATTAGGGCAAAACTTCCTTTCTATAATTTATATAAGTGTAGTTGAGTTACTTCTCAAGTCATTTAGCCTAACAACAGATCAAAGATCCAGTACATTGCGGGGGCGGGGGGGAGCATGTGTTTGAAGACAGCAAGACAGACTGGAAACTCAAGCCCATATCTGTTAAAACTCAAGTAGTACAAAGACCATTTCCTGGACTGCTAGAAATATCTGAGTATCTACACTAATCTAAAAGGAGTACTTGTGGCACCTTAGAGACTAACAAATTTATTAGAGCATAAGCTTTCGTGAGCTGAAGTGAGCTGTAGCTCACGAAAGCTTATGCTCTAATAAATTTGTTAGTCTCTAAGGTGCCACAAGTACTCCTTTTCTTTTTGCGAATACAGACTAACAGGGCTGCTACTCTGAAACCTACACTAATCTAATCAATGCAAGAATGTGGCTCCTCTTTGTACTCAGCCAGCTACTTCTGAAGAGAAGGTACTGTAGTCGCAGTACAGATGTTTCTATAATACCCTATTGAGTGAAGGAATTTGCTTACTATCAGGGTCTACACTATCTAGCAATACTAATTAAGTCTGTTTGTTGAATGCTTGAGAATCAGAGCACGTTCTTGTTGCTTGATGTGATCTTAAATTGCACTTGAATATCAGTAAGAAAAATGAAAAATATCAACTGTACTATTCTCTCTGTATTATTACAAATGGTAAAACAGCTAAATGGAGATCACACAATGGGGACATGGCTAAGTGTTAAAAAGCAAAGTTTACTTTGTCAGACAATCCGAGATTAAGACAAATTAAAGTCACCCAAAATCATCATCTGAAACATTTAATAAGCAGATTTGCCAACTTTCAACTCTGATAGCAAATTCATCCATTGCACTCAGAGGTACATTTAGACAAATATGAACAAGGCTCCCTGGATTAGCTATTTCCTCAGTGCTTAACTTTTATACTTCTTATTTTAGACAGCAGAACCGTTCTTCAACATAAGACACAGCAAATCTGAATAGTTTTCCAAGGTCCCATCAAAGCAGTGATCCAAAGAGAATAATTACTACTACCAGTCGGATGATTAATACATCATGTAATACACTGCTTAATAGGATTAACTGGAACACAAAATGCACATTTCTGGGCAGGAGAGATCTGAGAGAATAACTCAAAACAGGCTGTGAAATTCTTGAGAGCTACAGACTAAGAAAACAGGCAAAGTGGTTTTGATAAAATGGCCCTGACCTGAACCTTTATCCAAAGACATGAACTAAACAGAACTTCTGAGGATTACAATTAAAACAACCAAACCGAAACACGCTTTCCCATACTCAGCATTTTTGTGCTATTTTATAGCATTCCACTTTTCGGTCAAGTTTGGAAGCACTGTACCCAAACCAGCCAAAGGCAAGAAATACTTGAAGTCTCACAAGAAAGCTTGAATGGGAGATTTCTAGAACAATTTCTTTTGATTGGTATCCAGACCAAACCTCCAAACCTTCTGATAGCTAGCAAAACTAACATAAGCTGATTTATAGAATCATAGAACTGGAAAGGACCTCGAGAGGTCATCTAGTCCAGTCCTCTGCATTCAAGGCAGGATTAAGGGTTTGTCTACACTGGCAATTTACAGCGCTGCAACTTTCTCACTCAGGGGGGTGAAAAAACACATCCTTGCACTTGCAACCCCTCCCAGCTTGGTATCGTCCACAAACTTTATAAGTGTACTCTCTAGGCCATTATCTAAATCATTGATGAAGATATTGAACAGAACTGGACCCAGAACCAATCCCTGCAGGACCCCACTAGTTATGCCCTTCCAGCATCACTGTGAACCACAGATAACTATTCTATGGGAAAAAATTTCCAGACCGTTATGCACCCAACTTATAGTAGCTCCATTTAGGTTATATTTCCCTACTTTGTTTATGAGCCGGTCATGCGAGACAGTATCAACAGCCTTACTAAAATCAAGATATACCACATCTACCGCTTCCCCCCATCTAGCAGGCTTGTTACCCTGACAAAGAAAGCTATCAGGTTGGTTTGACATGACTTGTTCTTGACAAATCTGTGCTGACTGTTATTTATCACCTTATTATCTTCTAGGTGTTTGCAAATTGATTGTCTTTCCGGGTACAGAAGTTAAGCTGATAGGTCTGTAATTCCCCAGGTTGTCCTTATTTCCCTTTTTATAGATAGGCAAATACAGTGCCATTTTCCAATCTTCTGGAATGTCTCCCATCTTCCATGACTTTTCAAAGCTAATTGCTAATGGCTCAGATATCTCCTCAGTCAGCTCCTTGAGTATTCTAGGATGTAGTTAATCAGGCCCTGGTGATTTGAAGATATCTAACTTGTCTAAGTAATTTTTGACTTGTTCTTTTCCTCTTTTAGACTCTGATCCTACCTCATTTTCACTGGCATTCACTATGTTAGATGTCCACTTGCCACCACCTTCTTGGTGAAAACCGAAACAGAGAAGTCATTAAGCACCTCTGCCATTTCCACATTTTCTGTTATTGTCTTCTCCCCCCCTCATTGAGTAACAGGCCTACTCTGTCCTTGGTCTTCCTCTTTAGCAAAGCACTTATGCACGTACTTTAATTCCATTAATTTTAATAAAAGGAGTACTTGTGGCACCTTAGAGACTAACAAATTTATTTGAGCATAAGCTTTCGTGAGCTACAGCTCACTTCATTGGATGCTACAGCTCACTTCATCGGATGCATTCTGCATCGGATGAAGTGAGCTGTAGCTCACGAAAGCTTATGCTCAAATAAATTTGTTAGTCTCTAAGGTGCCACAAGTACTCCTTTTCTTTTTTGCAAATATAGTGTAACACAGCTGCTACTCTGAAACCTGTTATTAATTTTAATGGAACTGGAGCACCTGCTTAAGTATTACACAGTCTGCTATGGCCCCAATTCAGTGCATGTGACAAAGTTAGGGAGTCCAGACCAAAAAAACATTTTATTGTATTAGGTTTGTGATGATTTGTAAAATGTCGGTGAAAACAGTTGTGTTTAGATCCAGTTATCTCTCTGTAGCTCTTACAAACCCAAACAAAATATCTGCACATGAGAACAACCAGCCCAGTTTAGTTCTCAAAACAGAGTGTAATACAAATAAGAGCATTAGATCTGAAAAGAAAATGATACATTAAAGGTTCTTTACATTTTAATCGTCTAATGGTAGTAGTACAGATAAGGACATTTGTTAGTATATTTGAAATATAGAACCAGGTCCCGATAACAGTGGGTTCTCAGAAGAATGGACATTAGAGTGAGAGAGCACAATATTAACTTTTTCCTTTCAAATTCTAGGCAGCGGCAGATTAGCCACTAGGCCAACTGGGGGGCCCCTGGCAAAATGGGCATCCCGACCCCACTCCCTAGCAGGAGCACCGAGCAAGCCCCCGTGCCCCAACCCCATTTCCTGGCAGGAACATGGGGGGAGGGGGAGGGGGACTGCACTTGCTCTGGCCCAGGGGCCCCACAAATCCCTAATCTGCCTCTGATTCTAGGTCAAAATGGGGTGCTTAGTACACCTGCCACTAAACCATTACTCATAACTCCTTTCCAGTTCCAAGCTGATTCACAGTAGTTTAGTGGTGCTGGAGCACATTCAGAACTACTTGTAGCACCGCCCATGGTGGCAACACAAAGCATATTCTAGAACACCTCCCTTCACAGCATCCCTACCACCTTTTTGTCATTTGCATTCAGACCACCAGGTATACTATGCAATGAGTCTGTGTGACTGGGGTGGGAGTCGGGGTCGGGGGGAGAGATAAGACACTGATTCTTGCTGAGGCCAACTGACCATAAAAGGCAGAATACATTCAAAGTCATTAAAATGGAAAATTCAACTTCATACAGTCTCATGAAGAGCAAGAAATCCCAGGGATGTCTGTGGAATTTTTAAAAACCTGTGCTTTATTAGGGTATAACACAGGGGTGGGCAAACTATGGCTGGCAGGCCAAATCCACTAGCCATTTTAATCTGGCCCTCGAGCTCCTGCTGGGGAGCAGGATCTAGGGCTTGCCCTGCTTTGGCACTCCAGCGGGGGAGCAGGATTGGGGGCCACTCTGTGCAGCCCCCAGAAGTAGTAGCATGTCCCCCCTCCGGCTCCTATGCATAGGGGCAGCCAGGAAGCTCAGCACACTGCCCCCATCCCAAGTGCTGCCCCCGCAGCTCCCATTGGCCTGGAACTGCAGCCAATAGAAGCCGCAGGGGTGACATCTGCGGACGGGGCAGCACACAGCAGAGCCACCTGGCCGCACCTCTACGAAGGAGCCAGAGGATGGACATACCGCTGCTTCCGGGAGCTGACTTTGCCCACACCTGGTATAACACATACGATGTGTTAAATTAGCGCTGACTTACACATATTACCATACTTAACATCTGATACAGGCTGTTGGCTGGCCATGTTTTCTCCATCCAAGGCCAGAATGCCATACACACCCTGGCCCCATCCTACAATGTGGACAGCATATTTATTTACATCAAAAATGCAAAACACTTATTTTGTCCCAGGAGAATTAGGATCTGATTGAAGTTCTTTTATGAAGAAACCTGCACAGTTTTTAGAGAAGAGCATCAAAATCACAGCAGGACGATATTCTACCCACACTCCACACTGCATCCCCTGCTTGCTGACTAAGTTTTGTGGCTTACTAGGTTCTCTCACTTTCAACACTGAGCTATCGGAACTAGAGACAAAAGAAACCCCAAACTTCAACCAATTTGATTTTTTAAAATTCATTAATTCAACAAGCCTTAATTCATGCAGCAGCAGAAGAAAAAAGCAACATTTTATTAGTTCCCTCCAAATCCCAGATGCCTGTAACTCAACTATAGCGCTCGTGGCATAATGCCTGCATTGTGCATGTCGGCTGCCAAATCTATTGGGAATTCCTCTGATGGATTTTGACAGTATCCTGACCTGAAGTAACCTGAGGTAGCCCCCCCAAGCCAGTGCCTCTGAAGGCCTCTCTATTCAATTCACTGCAGAGGGGGATGTAATTACATCATTCCTCACAAGCTAACAGTCATGTCCCCAGCTGCTTTGAGCGATTTGCCCTCTGAACCTGATGTTACTGAGGAGGACATGGTGATACTAACAATAGACTGCACTTGTTGGCCAGCAGACTTGTTGAACCTGTCTCTCTGTCCTTCCCATGGGGAGAATGGGGGGAAGGGGGAATAGAAGGGGTGAGGGGAGAGGGAGAGAGAGAGAGACTGCTGATAAACTGCAAATGCAGGTGATCACTGCTTGGTGTTTCTAAGCTCAAAGGGCTTCCCAACAGCATGTGCTGGAAAGGAAGTAAAGATGAATGGGTTTGGAAGAGATATCATTTGACACAGAGACTAGATTCAAGTGTGATTTTAATACAGCATCTTGTGATAAAAAAATGGTGTTCCCACCATTTAGGGAGCCAAAGAGTCAAGGGCAGGTGCTGGGGAACAACAGTTGAGTCCCAAAGCCAGGTTTTGGGATCTGCCAAATCTACAGCTGCGGCCGCCCCTCTTCCCCTGATGTGTAGCAGTTCCAAAATGCATATGGCCATATGTGAGCTGCTGCTGCTACTACCTGAAATTGAGGAAGGTGATGGTTCAGAAGAGATTACATTTTGAGATGAAATCCCTAATAATCTGCTTCCCTCTGGAATCCTCACACTGGCCCTTCAGAACACATACAACACATGTTACCTACCATAATGTACCATAAGTTTTATAAATAACTATCCTCAGCCATCTCGACTCTCCCATGCCTTGTTCCATAACTCAGTGTTTACACTGGGCAAAGTAGGTGTCAAATGCTACCAGATCAGAATGTCTGTTTCATACCCCTTCAATATAGAGGCAAATAACTGCACAAGAGGCAAAGCAGAGGACAATGAGTCCAATGACAGGAATTTCCAAACCACCACGAATAAGCAGAATCTTCAGCCACACTTGTATTTTTGTCCAACCGTTCATCGTTAAACATCTTGCCTAGGCCAGGTGTCCAGTAGTGATAAATTCCAGCTTCTCATGAGACATCCCCTCAACAAGCCCAAGATGTCTGGTTACTGAGCCCACCTCATGCCACCCCTCTGCCCTATTGCATCAGCAGCCTGCATGTTGAAATTTACAAGAACCTTGCTGGTAGGTAGCAAGCAGACAGGGTTTCCCTTTAGGCAGAAATGGAAAGGCTTACTGCAAAGTGTTTGCAGAAAACCACTCTTCGGAGGCATATCCTTTGATTTCAAGAAGTAGGAGTGCATGCCTGTGGTGCAGTGGGAGGGTAACAGTGGTTTGTTTGTACTTCCCATTCCCATAGAAGATGGCATTCTCTCACATAACAACCCTTCAAAGGATTATTTATAAATCAGATGAACACTAGCTTTAACTTTAAAACACATTGGGAGAACCCAAGCCTGGCTGAAGCTCTTATCCCTCCTAACTAAACACAGACCCCCAAAAACTATGGAACTAACCTAACATTTGCTGCCATCACATTGATCATCACTCTGCTTGTGTGTTAACAGCCTTTTTTCCCCATCTTCTGTCTGTCTGGTCTATTTAGATCACAAACTCTTCAGGGTAGGGACTTCTCTGCTCTTTGTTTGTGAAGTGCCTAGCACAATGGGGTCCCATTCTTTGTTGGTCCTTAGGTGTTATCACATAAATATGATTCCTAATAAAAATGCCTACTAGTCAAGCTCAGCCCAGGAAAACCACTGTCACAACTGTCCCCCTAGTTGGCAGTCTCAGCAGACAGAGCAAGGACTGAAGGGGGCCCTGGGAGACTGAACTGTCCCTTATATTCCTAGAAGTGTTCCTTCCAGGTCGGTTTAGGGCAGTGCAAGCAATTCTGCACAGCAGCAATATGCATTGTGCTTATTTTGGGGCCCCACCAGAGGACTTCAGTCTCCAGGGAATGTCAGCACCAAATCCACATGGAACAAACTGCTTCAAAATACTAATCATCAGTGATTCCTGTGATCTAAACTTAATTTTAAAATGCACAGATGTGGCCACTGATTAATATGCATTTCTCACGGAGTCATTTCTACTTAAGACTCAGCAAAATGAGTTTTGTCCCAATGATTCTGCTGGTGGTGGAATATTTGAGAAACAAAATATTCCTATTCCGTGGCCCAATCCCACTCCTGTTGGCTCGAGTCAGAGAAGGTCCTTAAGTTAATTTTCCCAAGGCCGTCTTAGGCTCCTTTTGGAAGAGTTCAACATCTTCCCAGGAAATGAACTTCAGTCCAAAAAGCCACTATTCTGCACCAGTGGTAGCTGAGGTTTCTGGACAAGTGTTCCATTTACCAGACTATGACTATGCCTGCATCAACCAATACACCATCTATCTCTCATTCGATTTGGGGAGCTCTAACCCACCATGTAACTTGAAGGGTGGTGGAGAAGGAACACATAAGGAGGGGAAATCTGCACCACTTATCACAGAAGTCTGAAGTGCTGCTCTAGATAAGCCTTCAACTCTTCTCCTCCCATCAGCGTTCTGGATCTGGATTCTAAGACCCGCCTGACCCCATCCCAAAATGCTGTCTGAAATGGCGTCAATGCACCTGGATCTGAATTGTGAAAGGGCAGTCATCTTAATTCTGACGCAAACAGATCTCATGTCAACAGAACTAAATCCAAGCCACCTGCACTTTGGACAATACCTCCAGCCACAAAAATCACATTTCAATCACTTGATGGAGAAAATGTGGAGGTCTAACGTAGAGAGCTTCTCCACAGCTGTGGCAGAAGTTAATGACTCCTGACCACATGACACAAAGGAGCCATCTCCTCACTCCCTTGCTTTATGGCATTTTCCTGTCTCTTACTTGGATAGTATTACATGAATCTCTGCAAACACTGCAACTTTCCTATACTAATGTTTTACTATGAAAGTTCCAAACTGTATAACAAACATACTGTAGTGGAACATGTGCTCAGCTAAATAATATCAGGATGCAGGTTTGAGAATGACTTTGCTTCTTTCACCAGCAGAATAGGAGAGTCACTCACTTGACATACTGGGAAAAACTCCTGTATACAGAATTCTGCTGCAGTTGATGGAGTCACATGTGGGATAAATTGAGCTTACAGTCTTTGTTGGGAGTTATTAGTGTCATTAAGCAGGGCTAAACTGAACAGAGCAGGTAACCTCAGAGTGAGATATAAATGGCAGCCCAGAACAAAGGTCATGATACTAAACACTATGGCTTCCTTCTACAGCTGGCCCATGATAATCTAATAGTTGGCACACATAGTAGGTCAATGAACCAATGGTTGGGGCCTAAATCTTGTCAGTCATGACACTAAAGCAGGGGTGGGCAAACTTCTTGGCCCATGGGCCACATCTGAATATGGAAATTGTATGGCGAGCCATGAACGCTCACGAAATTGGGGGTTGGGGTGCATGAGGGGGTGAGGGGTCTGGCTGGGGGATGCAGGCTCTGGGGTGGGGCCAGAAATGAGGGTGCAGGAGGGGGCTCCAGGGTAGGGCAGGCGGTTGGGGTGTGTGGGGGGGTGAGGGCTCCTGCTGGGGGTGCAGGCTCTGGGGTGCAGGAAGGTAGGACCGAGGGGTTCAAAGGGCAGGAGGGGTATCAGGGCTGGGGTAGGGGGTTGGGGTGCTGGAGGGGGTCAGGGGTACAGGCTCCAGGAGGCGCTTACCTCAAGCAGCTCCCGGAAGGAGCAGCATGTCCCCTCTCTCGCTCCTACGCGGAGGTGTGGCCAGGCAGCTCTGCGCAGTGCCCAATCTGCAGATGCTACCCCAACAGCTCCCATCGGCTGTGGTTGCCAGACAATGGGAGCTGTGGGGGCGGCGCTTGGGACGGGGGCAGCGTGCAGAGCCTCCTCGCTGCCCCTATACGTAGCAGCTGGAAGGGGGACATGCTGCTGCTTCTGGGAGATGTGCAGAGCCACAGCACACATGGAGCAGGGCAAGCCCCGGACCCCACTCCCAGCAGGAGCTTGAGGGCCAGATTAAAACGTCTGAAGGGCCGGATGTGGCCCCTGGGCCGTAGTTTGCCACCCCTGCACTAAAGCATACATAAAGAGTCTACAAATGAGCCTTTTGCTGAAACTTGGGTGTTACGGTTCCAAAACGGTGTCTACACAAAGGGATCACTGCCAAAAAAGCAAAAGAAGACAATATCTAGCCTTGAATTAACAGAATGAAAGTGAGGGCATTTATCTTCTATAACAATAAAAGTACAGCAAGACAAGGTTAAAAAAAATCAGCTCTGATTATCTGGCTTAACTTGCTTTCAGTGTTCAGTTCAACATACACAAATCTACAAGCCTTAGGCAGGGACTGGAACTATGGTATTTAATTTTCCAAAAGTAATTTAACCTGCAAATAAGTTTAATGAAATTCAGACTTTAAGATGCTGTGTCATGGATTGTGCCCAGAGGCCTGAGTTCATTCCACTTCCTTCCTGGAGAGAAGGGGTTGGGGGAGCACAATCTAAACCTTATTGTTGGAGACACAATGACCTCTGCACTCTGAGAAATATAAAATCCATGCGAGCGCTTAAATCAAAATTTAACTTTTAATAGAAACTTCTTCCAAAAGAGCATTAAAGTTCTAAGTATTGAAGAAGCAGGTTTACATCAACAGTTCCTGATGAAGGGATTTAGTTTTAGATGAGCCAGATTTTTAAACATCATTTTCAAAATGAAACTTCACTTGGCAGAAGCAACGATGGATCTTCAGTACTATTTATTTTAAAATTGGCAAGCTAACCTCATTCTGCTGTTCATAGCCACAGCACACACTCCAACAGATCCAATAACTTAAAACAGATCAAAGGCCAGCTAGATGCACAAACATGCATTTATTTAGAAAATGCAGAACAGCTCTTTTATTCAAGCAGCTTTACACAGGGATAAATTGCACCTTCGGGCTCAGCCCTGAGCAAGGGCTTGTACACACCCACACCAAGGGGTTGCGCGCGCACGCACACACACACACACACACACACACACACACACACACACGGGAAGAAGGGCAGAGACGAAACTTGACTCATTCCCTGTTCCTCTTTGCCCACCTATTCCCAGGGGAAGCCTTCAAAGAGGCTCTGCGCTAGCCTCAGACCCAGGCAGGCCTGACTCAGCCAAGCAGGGGCAGGGTTTTCCTGCCTCAGCCAGGCTGATTACAAGAGGGGCACGAATTCGGATCAGCCATTGCACCACCACCATTCCTGTAACTCCTGTTAAACCTGCCTGCAATGAGCCCTTTGGAGCAGAGTTGGCTGCACATAATAAATATTTTTCTGTGCTTAAAATCACTTGTGCAGACTGAATTTTCAGCTAAACCCCTTGCATTGTTCCTACCCGAGAGGGCAGGACTTAGCAGAAGTTTTTTTCCACAGAACTGATACTATTTTGTTTCATTTTGCTGTAGAGGCGAATCTTTAACAGCTATTTCTCTGCTTCTCTTCCCCACAACTCAATTAAAAAGTGAACCGAGCTGGTGGGAATTGTTGCGTCTGTATGTACACAAAACACTGATATGAAGCCATAAAAAAAAAAACAACCCATGTGTTTATTTATCCCACAGTTCATGCCTCTCTGCTCCACTGTGCATACCAGCTGCCCCCTTGCAAAAGCATCATCTCCACACAAGTGACCTAGAGCAGCTCAGGCATCTACCAGTTGAATGGACAGAGCTTGTAGCTTTTACTAGTCAAAAGGCAATATTTGCCTGAGGTCTATAAAAATTTAAGAGAAGGTGCTCCCACTACCAGTGAGGTCCACGGGCAGTGTGCCCTGCTGAGTAGCCCAGTAATCTCCCAGCTGCTGGAAAACAGAAGAGTGCTGGGACTTCTATAGAGTGTTACCCCGGACGCAAATGAGCAATTCCATCTTTTATATCAGCCTCTGGCTAGTAAAACTCTCAGACATTTGACGCTCTCCATCTTTTAGCTGCTGGAAGGGAAAAGGAACATTCTGCCTATAGCATAGTATCCAGTTTTCCTTCCTGCTTTCCTATAACAAGCTCCACCACTACTACTCTTGCCTTCTCTTAGCAGCAGCAGTGTGATATGGACACGAATCTTGTCTGTTCTACAGATTTCTGAACAGTAATAGTGAAACTGACCAGAGTATTAACTTTGGTCTTCCTTGCTGCATAAAATAGCCATGAGCAATATCAGTGGCATTGGAGCAGTGTGTCTGAAGACTCAGGAAGACAGCTCACAAAGTTATCTTTATCATCAGGAGGACTGGAAAACTTATTTTAAAACAAGATTAAATTCAGCAGAAATTGATGACTCAGCCACTTCCCTCCCCTGATGAGTAGGTGTTGGAAGGTCTTGGTAGTAGCAATAAGTTTCAGTTTCCCTGAATGATGTGCTAGCTACAGGCTGAGGGGAACATGAAATTATGCATAAAATATTTTTTTAAAAAGCTGTTTCAGTTAGAAAGAAAGAAATCCTCATAGAGGATGTCAATCTAAAGTTGACAAGATATTACTAAGGGTTGTTCTACACTTCCAAGGTATATTGGCGTAGCTACATTGGTCAGGGCTGTGAAAAAAACACAGCTCTGACTGAAACACCTATGACAACAGTACCCGCAGTGTAAATGCAGGTATGTCTATGGAAGAGGTCTTTTGTCAACACAGCTAACACCGTTCCAGGAGGGGGTATTCCTACATCAACTGAAAAACTCCATTTGTCAGAATAGGCTGTATCTACACTAGGACCTATGCCATCATAGCTAAGCTAGTATAGGCTCTGTAGGGTAGACATTCTCCAATAGGTCACCCATTTCATGCTCCTGTGTTAATGAAACTATATGGTAAATCAGATGCTCTGCTCTAGTTTCAGAATTTCCCCATTGCTCTCTGGTATCAGTATAATAAAAAATAGAGAGCTGGTGCCGATTAACACAATTTGGATGCTTGCCAGGAATTTTTCAACCACCCTCCTGCCCCCCATATGTAGTATGGATCTGAGTGGAATGAAATTAATTGACAAGAAGCTGGTTAAAGTTAAACCTGAAAGTGAAGTAATGAAAGATCAAAGGTTAAGTGAGCCTTTAAAGACATAAGAGCCCTTTTTAAGTCCTGTTTTAGCAGTGGAATTCCTCTATGGGAGGGAGAATTCTGGGGTCTGTGTATGGAATACAAATAAAAATCCACTAATTTTTAAGACATTTTCTGAAACATCACTGCTCTTGATGGGCACATTTATTTTCCCCTTCAAAGTTACATGCTCATTTCTGATTGCAAGGCTTGACAGATTCATATACTGGAACACAACACAGGATTCTTCTGTGTTATAAGATCATGCTTCTGTGCCAGATGGGCTAGACTTTCCACATTACCCTGCACCTCTTATAGGCATTTACACCTAGGCAAAATGGGTATAAAACTGCTACCATTAACTGCACAAGAAACTCTGAAAGGTTTAAGGCAGTGAAAGTCAAGCCCTAAACAAACTCCAAGTATTTGTGCTGTATTACATTATATATTTTGTGTTTACTGTAAATAATGTAGCAGATTAAAGATCAAGAGGTTTTCTACACTGCAATTTATTAAAACCAGGTTCCCACATGTGAAAACCTGGAGCACATTTCAGTAGTAACAGAGTTCCTTCCAAAGTGGGGAGGGGAGGGGGGATGCAATCCCCTCCCCACCATCCATCACCAGTCCTTTCTTTTACTACAGCCTCAGGAATTAGCAAACTAAACAGTTTTGCAGAGCAAGCAAGGAGCATTATTAGAGACTGCCAAGCAATTCTGCTGGTGGGGCTATCTTCTGCTATACATAAGGGTCAAAGCAAACAGAACCCCAGCTGCCTGGATAACATACCTGATTGCTTATTGGTTTTGACTGCCCACTGAGTTGAGAAATAAGTTAAGTGCATTCATGGGAAGTCCAGCTAAAATAAGCTACTTTCTTCTACCTTCTCCCTGGGTATTTATCATTACAACTCTATTGTCACCTCTTCCGCTCACTGAAGAAGCAGACTGTATTGCGCTGGCAACATCAAAGGGCAGCCACAGCTGTATACTACGCTTGGAGTACAGGGAGTAAAGAAGAAAGGGGGATCCAGTACCAAATTCCCTCTATATTACTCAGGAAACATGAAAACAGGTAATGGGGTGAAGCATTCTATGGGACTTTATTAATAAAAAATGTTACACACAAGTCCTTTTTGAAACCCTGGGTCTCTCCTCCAAAGTTTTAAAGGTGTTGATGCAAGCAACATTCCATTTTCTACCTTTCATTCAGGCCCTGCAAGCCTTCCTCCCCACCTCCCAGTTTAAATAGTTTAAGATTGTATGTGTTACCACTACTTTGGGGGAACTCAGTTCTCAGAAAGGGGTTCTTGTGCATTCAATTTCACCATCTCTGCCAACTACTGCAAATTTTTCCCAAATCTCTAGAGTCACATAAATGGTTCAAACAAGTTTCTGGTTTCTCAAATATAATCCTATTGTAGCTTCCCTGCTTAGATGAGCATGTACTTTACAAATGACCAATCAAGCTAAACTAGATGCTTGCCAATAACAATAGCTTCACTGCAGCTCACAGTAAATCCTCCACCTTTCAATTTTTGTTTCACTTTTTTTAAAAAAGTATGTGGCATTTGCTTCGTTCTTTAGCCATTTGCATAGTTCATTTGCATCTGGCTGGTGGATCTCATCATCTTTTGGGCACAGGTAACAAAAAATAGCTTTAAGAGCATGTCCCCGAAGAGGATGAGCAAAGGGAAGAAAGTACAATTTTGTTTTCCTAATAACCTATTACCCTTATCTGAAAATCTGCCTCAAAAGCCTCACAGCTGGAGGCAGCTCACCCACAAGCAATTGTTTCTGGGTGTAGCCTTGGTTTGGCTTGAAATGCAGCTTTATTTGTTTGAAGCCAATTATGCAATCAACAAATGAATACTGGCTGATGAGGTGCTATGAAACATATTCCACTGCTTTGTGTGGACACAAATGGACCACAGCAAGTGATTCTTTTTTCTTGGCAAAACTGAGGCCATGTCTACACTACCACTTATGTTGCTCAGAGATAGTGGGGGAGGGAACCATCCTGAACAACATAAATTTCACTGGGGTAGCGTGCACAGCATTACGTCGGCATAGAGTGGCTATACGAGCAATCTTATGGCGCCACTGCATTGGTGCAGCTGTGCTGCTACAAACTTGCTAGCGTAGACATGGCCTTAATCCCAAAGAGTCAGAGAATTTTTTGTAATGCTTTTCTGAGGGTTATTTAGTAAAAATTAACAAATCTGACAAACAGAGGATTCTAGGAAAGAAGAAATAATAAAAAGAAAAGAAATGATTGATTTACAGTAGTGAATGCTTTGAAATTTGAATGATTCCTCACTGGAATTAATCCTGCGCAGAGAGCTGGGAAATATCACCAAAGGATTTGCTAACATACTGAATTCCAGAACATATTTCTATTGAACCTATTATTGTAGCTTCATAAGCTTCTGATGTTCACTGGAAATTAGGGCTGTCAAGTGATTAAAAAAATGAATTGCGATTAATCGCGCTCTTAAGCAATAATAGAATACCATTTATTTAAATATTTTTGGATGTTTTCTACATTTTCAAATATATTGATTTCAATTACAACACAGAATACAAGGGGAAGAGTGCTCACTTTATATTATTTTTTATTACAAATATTTGCACTGTAGAAAACAAAAGAAATAGTATTTTTCAATTCACCTAATACAAGTACAGTAGTGCAATCTCTTTATCTTGAAAGTTGAACTAACAAATGTAGAATTATGTACAAAAAAACCCTGCATTCAAAAATAAAACAATGTAAAACTTTAGAGCCTACAAGTCCACTCAGTCCTACTTCAGCCAATTGCTCAGACAAACAAGGTTATAATTTGCAGGAGATAATGTTGCCCACTTCTTGTTTACAATGTCACCTGAAAGTAAGAACAGACATTTGCAAGGCACTGTTGTAGCTGGCATCACAAGATATTTACGTGCCAGATGCGCTAAAGATTCATATGTCCTTTCATGTTTTAACCACCATACCAGATGACATGCATCCTTGCTGATGACGGGTTTTGCCCAATAACCTTCCAAAGCAGAGAGGACTGACGTACATTCAGTTTTGTTATCTGAGTCAGATGCCTCCAGAAGGTCGATTTTTTCTTTTCTTTCTTTCTTTCTTTCTTTCTTTCTTTCTTTTTGGTGGTTTGGGTTCTATAGTTTCCGCATCTGAGTGTTGCTCTTTTAAGACTTCTGAAAACATGCACCAAACCCCATCCCGATCAGATTTTGGAAGGCACTTCAGATTCTTAAACCTGGAGTTGAGTGCTGTAGCTATTTTTAGAAATCTCACATTGATACCTTCTTTGCATTTTGGTCACATCTGCTGTGAAAGTGTTCTTAAAATGAACAACATGTGCTGGGTCATCATCCGAGACTGCTATAACATGAAATATATGGCAGAATGTGGGTAAAACAGAACAGAAGATATACAATTCTCCCCCAAGGAGTTCAGTCACAAATTTAATTAACACACTATTTTTTTAACGAGCATCATCAACATGGAAGCATGTCTTCTGGAATGGTGGCCGAAGCATGAAGGGGGCATACGCCTGTTTAGCATATCTGGCAGGTAAATACCTTGCAACACCAGCTACAAAAGTGCCATGTGAACGCCTGTTCTCACTTTCAGGTGACGATGTAAATAAGAAGCAGACAGTGTTATGTCCCATAAACGTAAACAAACTTGTTTGTCTTAGCGATTGGCTGAACAAGAAGTAGGACTGAGTGGACCTGTAGGCGCTAAAATTTTACGTTGCTTTGTTTTTGAGTGCAGTTATATAACAAAAACAAATCTACATTTGTAAGTTACACTTTCACAATAAAGTGATTGCACTATTGTACTTGTATGAGGTGAATTGAAAAATGCTATTTCTTTTCATCATTTTTACAGTGCAAATATTTGTAATCAAAAATAATAATATAAAGTGAGCACTGTACACTTTGTATTCTGTGTTGTAATAGAAATCAATATATTTGAAAATATAGAAAAACATCCAAAAATATTTAATACATTTCAATTGGTATTCTATTGTTTAACAGTGCAATTAATCACGATTAATTTTTTTGAGTTAATCGCGAGTTAACTGTGACTAATCAACAGCCCTACTGGAAATTAAAGAGCAGTCCTCGTAATCCTCCTCACCAATGGTTCTCATCAATGACACTGATTCACAAGGCAGGTCCTGTAAATTGCACAAATCACTGAGCTTTTAGTTAAAATGCTCTGGGAGCCGTGCTCATTTCCACCACCTCTTTGCCAATATAGCCAATAAGCACACACACTGTGGATGGGAAAGTAATCCAACACCAATACTCTGATCCCACAAATTCTTATGCACATGAGAAATCCAGCCTAAAGTTACTCACATCCCTAAGTGTTTGCAGGGTTAATGCCCAGCACAGCAATGTTGCTTCATCGCCAACTGCTAGGCCATGAACAATGCAAAATGCACCTGCCCTTTTAGACAATGAGAATCAGCAACACCACTAGTCCAAGAGGCAGAAGGTGCGATTGCTCCCAAATTTAGACCAGAGTAGGGGCGTGTCTACACTAGCACTTTACAGCGCTACAAACTTTCTTGTTCAGGGGTGTGAAAAATCACCTCCTTGAGCTCTGCAAGTTTCAGCGCTGTAACCTGCCAGTATAGACAGTGCACCAGTGCTGGGAGCTACGCCCCCCGTGGAGTTGACCAGTGAAGATGTGCCCTAGGGCACTGCAGTAACTAAAGGCTATTAACAAAAAGAAAAGGAGTACCCGTGGCACCTTAGAGACTAACAAATTTATTAGAGCATAAGCTTTCGTGAGCTACAGCTCACTTCATCGGATGCTATTAGCATTTTCATAATTCTGGGGTGGAAGGGTGACCCACTTCTAGTGTCTTGTTGTACCCCTTATAGTGCTCAAGGGAGGCACAGGAAATAGCTGACTGGGAGTTAAGAAAGCTTC
Source organism: Dermochelys coriacea (assembly GCF_009764565.3). Taxonomy (NCBI): domain Eukaryota; kingdom Metazoa; phylum Chordata; order Testudines; family Dermochelyidae; genus Dermochelys; species Dermochelys coriacea. The sequence goes on along the minus strand of NC_050081.1, from coordinate 20,502,573 downwards.
TAAATATTTGCACTGTACCAACACTTTCTACCAGCCCGAGCCAGTGAATTAACAGCTTACAGGAAGTAGCTGGATATTGTTCTCAATTAGAAAACTGGATTTATCCAATTTTTTTTTTAAACATTTGAGTGTTGCACCTCCAGTTAGCTATAAACATTCTCAGCTAGTTACTGGGCATTAATAAAGGAAACTCATAAAATGGGTAGCAGAACCTGCATTATAATGGATAGATGTCATCAAGATAAAGAACATTTCTGTTAAAGTTTGACTTTGCTAGCGCAGAACAACTCACAGTCACATGAATATTTTTAGTGAACTCCAGCAATCAAGTTACAAGAACATAACATACAAACAAGCAGTGATCATACCGGATCAAACCAATCATCCATCGAGCCAAGTATCCTGTCTTCCAACAGTGGCCAATGCCAGATGCTTCAGAAAGAATGAACAGAACAGGGCAATTATCAAGTGACCCATCCCCTATTTTCCAGTCCCGGCATCTGGCAGCCAGAGACTTAGGAAACCCAGAGCATAGGGTTGCGTCCCTGTCTATTTTGGCTAATAGCCATTGATGGAGCTATTCTCCATGAACTTAACTAATTCTTTTTTCAACCCAGTTATATTTCTGGCCATCACAACATCCTATGGCAATGTATTTCACAGGCTGACTGTATGTTGTGTGAAGAAGTACTTCCTTTTGTTTGTTTTAAACCTGCTGCCCACTTATTTTATTGGGTAACCCCTCCTGTGTTCTTTTGTTATGTGAAGTGGTAAAAAACTTCCTTATTCAAGTTTGACTATACAGCTGACATTGGGCTAGATACCAATAACTTAAGTGAGGTGCTTCTCAACATGAATAAGTGAATCCAAATCTGGTCCTTACTCGACAGCTGTAATAGCAACTTTTTTCCAGCTGAAATTACCTCAATTCCCCCCCCCCAAAAGATCCAGGATAAAAAAGTTCTATACATTTTATCACTGTAATTTCTTACTTTGGCGTATTTACTAAAAATCAGAGTCCTGAGGAGTAAAATGTCCTAAATACACCTCCATGCTTTTACAAACTGAATGTATTATGTTGTTATGGTAGAAAATTTAGTTTGGGTCTAAAAACGTTGGCAAGCATAGCAATGTCAGTTGGGGGGGGGGGCATCCTATGCCTAACTGACACCACTGTGCCAGCAAAAGCCCTAATGTAGAGGTAGTTATAAGACTCACAGAAATCCTTTTGCTGGTATAGGCTGAGTCTCTATTAAGAAGCTTTGTCAGTATAGCTATACTGGAAAATCCTTTCTAATGTAGTCAAGGTATCTATTGTAGGGCTATTGACACAGGTGCCAACTCCGTGGGTGCTGGAGCACCCACGGGGGAAAAAAAAAGAAAGAAAGTGGATGCTCAGCACCCACCAATTAGCTGCTCAGTGAGCCCAACTGATCAGCTTCGCTGCAGGAAGGGGAAAGAGCAGGGGTGTGGCTTTGGGGGAAGGGGAGGAGTGGGAGCGGGGCCTCGGGGTGGAGCAAGTCAGCACCTGTGGCTATTGGGGTAAGTGTAAATATTAAAAGAATCTCATTTAACAACCCAAGCAAATGAGATTTTTCCTGCTTCTCAAAGGCCATTGGTCAGAATGTCACAGTGCATCAATTCTGGAGTTGAGCAAACAACCTTCTAAGAACATAGGACCTGATCCAAAGTCCATTAAAGTTAATGGAAGGACTTCTATTGACTTAACTGAGCTTTGGATCAGACTCAATGATCCCAGTCTAAAATGGATGAAAATTCAGAGTCCAAATTGCGCATCTAGGGGCTCAAGGCAGCAATGCTGCTTTATTGCCAACTGCTAGTAAGCAAAAATGCATAATACATCTGCCCCTTTAGACTAGGAGAATCAGCAATACCCTCAGCTACTACTTTATGTATCTAGAGGAGAATGTATGAAATGAAGGTTGCCAAACTTTAACAAATTACATAAAGGCCAATAAAAAGAAAAGGAGTACTTGTGGCACCTTAGAGACTAACAAATTTATTTAAGCACAAACTTTCGTGAGCTACAGCTCACTTCATTGGAGCTGACAGGTTTCAGAGTAGCAGCCGTGTTAGTCTGTATTCGCAAAAAGAAAAGGAGTACTTGTGGCACCTTAGAGACTAACAAATTTATTAGAGCATAAGTTTTCGTGAGCTACAGCTCACTTCATCAAGTGAGCTGTAGCTCACGAAAGCTTATGCTCTAATAGATTTGTTAGTCTCTAAGGTGCCACAAGTACTCCTTTTCTTTCATTGGAGCTGTAGCTCACGAAAGCTTATGCTCAAATAAATTTGTTAGTCTCTAAGGTACCACAAGTACTCCTTTTCTTTTTGCAGATACAGACTAACACGGCTGCTGCTCTGAAACCTGTCATAAAGGCCAATGTAACACTTCTTGAGCATAGCTAATTTGCATCAGACGGACCCACTTGTTGTAGCTAGCCTCCTCTTTAATATTAGGTACAATCTGCAGAGCCTACAGGTCCCAGTGTGTAATGATCTGTGCGGCCTGATCTAAACTATGGCCTCTCAACGCAAACTGGAACATAGCACTGTGGGACCTGTAGTTTATGTAGACTGACTCCACATATTACAGATGATTGTGGGATGCACTGTTTCATAATATGGGCCACACTTTTATTCAATGCTAAATTAGAAACTTGGGGTGGCCAATTTTGGAAAACCTGTTTTCCTCACTAGAAATGTGGGCCCAAATTCATCCCCGGCATAAATGCACTCAAGTCTTGTGGATTTACACCATGGATGCATTTGGCCTCTTGTCTGCTACTTTTTTCCCCATTAGTTAAAAGCACTATGGTATTTTTGCAAGAGGTCACATGATAAAAATCACTAAAACAATAAACACCATGCTATAAATCATCCAGTATTGAATTACTGTAATCTGGATTACAACATGTCTCTGTACAACATGGACTCTCTACAGCTCTCCAGAGCAGCCTTAGAAAATACGATGAATGAAGCTATCGCAGATTTACAGCCAAGGAAAGGGTTGAACTCAGAGATTTAGCAAATCTTAAAGCACAATGTTTTTTGACTGCTCTAAGTACATTAAGAAGCCTGTTCAGAATCTACATTTTTCACTGTATTGTTTGCTAAATTCCAATTAAATGAGAAAGAATGACAGTAAACTAATAAAACTATGGATCTTCTAATTAAATCACTGGCACCCTGCCAATCACTGCTGATTTATTGATGTACCCTGCAATGTCAGGATTCTGGGGGCACAATAGGTCACTAAAATATTAAACAGATGACTTATGCTCTTTAATCAGTGCTGGGATGCCAGGTTAGGAAGACAGAATAAATTCAAGGGCAGAGTACAATAACATCACCAGTAAATAACACTATGTAGGGAAACAGTGCACAGAAATTTTAGACTACCTGATTTCATTAAATATTCTAGCTTGAGGAATGGACGGTGCAGGATAACTGCACCTGGGTATTTGTCACTTAAGTCTTTTTTTTGTTTTATTTTGTTATTGTTCTTAATCTTTCAAAATACATTGCTTAGTTTAGAGCACCTGAAAGTGCACTGGCTGGATCCAGGAAGAGGGAAAGCTTCCCTGTGCAGTTTTGTCAGTCCATCTCAGCCTTGATCTGCAACAGCACCTCTAGTCACAGGCATCTCTTCAAGTAGATGCTTTCCAACTACATTGAACTCTACCAGACTGTGACTAGCAGAAGATCAGATTCACTTTTCCATTTGCAACAGTCACACAATCGGAATCCAAGCATGTGCCAAAGTAACAAACTGTTCCTTCAGCTAGAAACAGGCCCCTCAGATCATGCTTTCAATTCAAGGAAGGTAAAGGTTTGCTCTGGTTGGGCCTTTTTTCTCTATTGAAGAAATAGTGGTTGAGAAATCAACTGATTGCAAATTTATCTTCCAGACAAACAGAAACCTAATATGCAATCAAGTGAGCAAGCATTAAATCAATGATTTTATAGAAATCAGCTACAGAAGAATGGCTGGTCCAGGATCTGTCAAGATGCCCAAGACATATTGATCTATTAGAGTTGTAGGCAGCTACTTATTTGGCAGCTCCACCAGACATATAGGTATTCACAGAATTTAAATCAGGTTCATTTGACTGTTGGCAGGAACCACACAGAGTGAACACATATGAATAGGATGCCTCCAGGGGTTAGGGGGTTCCAAAACCAGACAACAATAGTTTAAAATGCACCTTGAAGACCCCTTGAGTTTAATCTGAAGACTTTGTCATGGGATTAGCACCAAGGGAAAAAAGTTCTTCCGAATCACACAGACACTTGATGGCCCATCTGATGCATATACGCACATAGGCCATGTCTACACTAGCACTTATGCCAGTAAAACTTTTGTCACTCAGGAGTGTGAAAAACATCCCCCCTCCCCAAGCAACATTACTTTTACCACCATAAGTGCTCATGTGCACAGCGTTATGTTGGCAGGAGAAGCTCTCCCGCCGACATAGCTACTGCCATTTGCTGAGCTGGTTTTATTATGTCGATGGAAGACCTCCTTCCATGGGAATAACACAGCTACACGAGCAATCATACAGCTGTAAGTGTAGACATGTCCTAAAACACATACATATCAGATTGGTTGAATTCCAGTGCTGTTTTCCAGTACAGTGGCTATAACAATTAAAGATGCAGTAGTCTTAGAAAAAGTGACTGTTAATATCCTTATAAAAGAAAACAAATATGATCACATCCAGTCATCAGTTTGGCTTCTGGAAAGCTCAAGATAAGATCAACCACGAATTCCAAAATATCTCCAAGATTTTAACAAACAATATATTTTTATTAGGAACTAATAGCACTAGCATAGCTAATTCTCCAAAAATGTATAAGTTTATGCATTTAGTATATTTGGTCCTAATTCTGCAGTTTACGATATTTGGGTTAACTGTTATGCACACAGGAGGCCCAACTTCACACAGATTCAGCAGTCTGCTAGTGAACTGTAAATGGCAGGATCAGGGCAATTATTTTTCATGTTCTAACTTTGCCTACATGACAAATTAGCTTTTTAAAAAAAAAAGCTCTTAAAAGCATAAAATGTATGGAGTGGTTTGTTACAATTTTGATTATATTTCCCACACCCACAATAAAGACAGAAAAATTCTCAGATTCAGTAGTTTTCAAACACCAGATTTAAAGAGTATTTAGAGTTAATGTTTTCCACAGGGGGATTTTACTATGCAGTTAACATATGCTGTTTTCAGTATATCAGTCTTTGCAGAAGTGATCTTAATGGAAACAGCTCCTCTGTGTATATTTAAGTGACTCCATTTGTATCACTTTTAGCAATCAAGACTCACTAGATAATTCTCTGTAGACAAAATGAATCCTAGACATACAGCTATAAAATTGCACAAGTAGCATAAGGAAATAAAAGCATCATTAATAAAATTGCGTTAACTTTTCGGTTTTAATGGCAAATACGCCACCTATCAGTTATTATGAGTATTGCATGCATTATAAGCTTACTGTATCACTAAGGTTTCAGAGCAGCAGCCGTGTTAGTCTGTATTCGCAAAAAGAAAAGCAGTACTTGTGGCACCTTAGAGACTAGCAAATTTATTAGAGCATAAGCTTTCGTGAGCTACAGCTCACTTCATTGGATGCATCCGATGAAGTGAGCTGTAGCTCACAAAAGCTTATGCTCTAATAAATTTGTTAGTCTCTAAGGTGCCACAAGTCCTCCTTTTCTTTTTACTAAGCTAACAATTCACTACATCATGAATACAGTCAAACTAACAGCTGTATTCAGAGATGCAATATGTGAACCAACATACAAATACTAGAATTACTTGACAGTATAGAAAGTATTTACACACAAAAGGAAAGTAGAAGTCTTTTCTCGGAGGGTTGTTTTTTTTTTTAATTTATTTGGCATAAAATGACTGCAGAAATAAATTATATATGCAATCTAAAAAATATGGAGAATAAAAAAATGGAAGATCATCAGCTATGCTACCACTTGTTAAGTGGTGTCCTTCACTGGGAGCACATGACACCAGTGCCTCAGAATCTGTACAGACTGCCTGTTGCTCTCAGGGTTGAGCAAGTTTAAGATGCGAGTTTTAACTTGTAAAGCCCTAAATGACTTGAAACCTGACTACTTAGGAGACACCACTTTGTTCCACCTTAGAGACTAACAAATTTATTTGAGCATAAGATTTGTTAGTCTCTAAGGTGCCACAAGTACTCCTTTTCTTTTTGCGAATACAGACTAATACGGCTGCTACTCTGAAACCTGTCACTTTGTTTCTGTGATACTGCCACAGTAGAGATCAGTTTAAAAGAGAGGGGACTACCCGCTGGGGTCTTAACTTTGGAACTTACTCCCTCATTTGGTACAAAATAACCTATATCTGCTGTCCTCCAGGGTACACTGCAAATCTCATCTCATAGGTTTTAGAAGGACAGGGAGCTGCAATGGGTGGTCTTGGTGGACAAGAAATACAGGACTGATTCCTAGTTCTATGCTGTAACAGCATTATAAAGGTGTTAAAGTGCCCCACCATCACTGTGATTGACTCCCTGCAAATACAAAGGCAATAGGTACAGCTCCAACTGAGAAAGGAGTACCACTCCCCTTGTTAAAACAAAGAGTATTTAGTTGTTTGTTCTGTTGTTGTAGCCCAGTTGATCCTAGGATATTAGAGAGACAAGATGGGTGAGGTAATATCTTTTATTGAGTAGACCAACTTCTGTTGGTGAAGGAGACAAGCTTCAAGTGCTCTGTGTAAGCTTGAAAATTTGTCTCTTTCACCAACAGAAGTCGGTCCAATAAAAGATATTACCTCATCCACTTTCTGTCTCTGTAAAGAGTAATTAGGTCAGCAGAGTAGGAGTATCTGCAGAGAGAAAACAAAAAGAGGAGGCATTGCTCCGTGTTAAAATGTTTACTATTGAAAACACACAGCACTGGGATCTTTTAAAACAACAAAAATGGGAAACAGTGTTAAGCAGGAATTCTGGAGCCTGATTCTGACTCACACTGGCTTTAAATGAGTGTAACTTCACTGAGTTTGTTTACCACTATGGCCTGGGCTACATTTAAAATTTAGAGAAACCTTGTTATGTCACTCAGGGTGTGAAAAATTCATATACCCCAAGCACCATAGTTAAACTGACCTAACCCCCCTGCCTGGTTTAGAGGTGGCTAGGTCAGAATTCTTCTATCAACCCAGCTACCACTGCCAGTCAGATAGATGGGCTAACTACAGGGATGGAAAAACCCATTCCATCATTGTATGAAGCATCTACGCTACAGCTACAGTGGCAGCACCACAGCTATCCCACTGCAGCACCCATAGTGTAGACAGTATGTGAGGGGAGAATCAGTGACTCTGTGCTGTTCTGGGTCAGTTCTTTGGAATTCAATCCATATTACTAGTTTTCACACAAAACTATTCTTCTACATAAAGAAGAATTTATCAACATGCCCTAAAAGTGGATGAAATTCAAACCTTGATGTGTTCCCATTTATTAACTTTACCATCTGTTAGATATCCAATATAGTATATGAAAACGCAGCCAACTGCTCAAAACTCACCAGAAACTGTGTGCAAATCAGATGCCGTCCCCTTGTTTATCAATTCATATTGGAATCCTGTAATTTTCCGGCTAATGTCCTGCTGAGGGGTGGCCTCAATAAACAAGCCCCCCTGATCATAGCCAAAGCAATACACTTTATTGGGGCTGTGATCTCCATCTTGGACCAACAGTTTCAGTTCTCCAGTTTTTTCCAAATAAATATTTGCTCCTGCGGAGTCCTTGAAAGGCTTTATGCAAACAGTCAAGTGTTTGTAAGAGGCAGATAATGTATTGGGTCGCAGATTGACTATGAGTGCTCCTGTGGGATACATCCATTTTATTGATCCTTCAGAACAACGGAGGTAGACCTGTTCAACATCCTTCTTGTGAGACTCATGAGTTAAGCCACTAGGGATAGAGAGAATAGGGAAATTAGATGAGTAACAGAACTATTTAAACATTGTTCATAATCTCAGAAAACAGGCAAGTCAGCAAAACTCTTTATAGCACTGCTAAGCACTAGGGGCCAGATCCATTGTGGTGGTTGACAGAGATCATCTTGCAAGATCAAGACCGTGAAATGTGTTGATATTTTGGGATGGGCTTTAAAACAGCTCCAGACAAATCCATAAGAAGTTAAACCACAATTCAAAATCAATTCAGAATTAAACCTTAACTTTTTCCATTGCCTATGCAAAACACCCCACAACAAGAATTGCAGCAGAATCTAGTGATATCGGAAATAAGGTAGACAAAAGTGACACTAAAAGGAGAACTTAGAGTTAATTTCCAGTGAAAGGTAAAGAACAGACTTGTATCTCACTTGCTTGTGATTAGGCAAAGCCTAAACTGTCTGATCTGAGGAGCTTCCATTGCCTGAATGAGGCCTAAACTAAGGATAGCCCTAAAAGATATCTACCCTATGTTACTAATGTATAGTCACTTTGTATTACTGAATATAGTGAACAATCCTGAAAACCTGTACACATGTGACTAACTAAAGGGTTTGCAAGATATGGCCCGCAATATGCAGTACATCTCCAAATTTTTCAGCATTCAAAATGGTTACGAAGGAAGTGTGGTCTAGTGGGTAAAGCACTGGACTTGTAATCAGAAAATGTGGGTTCTAGGCCTAGCCATGCCACTAACTTGCCATGCAGATATAGACAAGTCACTTCTACTCTATGCTGGTGTTTCCCCTCTCATGCTCAGAAACTGCCTCTCCTCTGTGCTAAGTATCCTAAAAGCACAGTGGGCCCCTGATCTCAGCTGAGGCTCTCCCCTAATAGAAATAATTAAAAGTTTGGCAATGAGGTTTAAGAACAAAAACCCACACCTGTGTTTAATAATGTTTATTCTAAAGCAGTACTGTGTAGGCACAAAAATACAGTGAATGATTCTGAAGATGCAAGATCATAAAACGTTATAGTGGAAATCTGGTACTGAAAAATAAAATTTAAGAGCTTCAGCTTCCCTGTAGTTTCCTCTCCTTGGAAGCCTTAAAAACAGTCAATTTCTGCAGCACATTCCATGAGAGAATCTCAAGAGTACTTTACAAATATTAAGTAATTAAGTCTCATAACATCTTCATTTTATAGATGTGTAAACTGAGGCACAGAGACTTGCCCAAGATTACACTGGAAGTCTGTAGCAGAGTCAGACACAGATCCCATTTTAACATGGCATAAATCATGAACATGATATTCTGATCCCTCAACACGTCTCTTCCCCACTTCTTTAGCATATTTAGGTACAGAACAAATGATGCTGGATTTAAACTCAGTCAGCATTTAGACAAGTTACGAGAAGCCACATGTAAAAAAGGAAAAAAACAAACCAACATATGGTTTGCATTTACTGTTGATGTGACTCATTATTGTTAGTGTCAGTGTAACCCACTTGATAGAGGTTACATGAGGAAGCTCAGAAAAACTCAGTTTTAATAATACTGTCTGCAAACATGTGCTTTTGAACAATCTTGAAAGCCACATCAAGAGCACAAAGGATGGGGGAGAGCGACCAGTCCCTGACCTTTACTCTCTTGCCCTCAGACACACGGTAGTACTTGACATATTTAAGAAACAGAAGTTTCAATGGGATATCTCATATTGACTGCCTGTTTACATCTTGTCCACAAAAATCAATTTTTCAATACTGGTTTTGTGCAATGACACTCAGCCAAAACCAGAAATGAAGAAATTGGTCTTTTATTTCTTTGCAGTCAGTGAATAAAGTGTCCCAAAGTAATGCTCGGGGGTAGGAGTGAAATTCACCCCTGGGCAGAAGACTTATGCATCAGAGATCTCAAATAAACCCTCAAACTAAGACTAAGGTGATGCATAGGACTTGTGCTGGTCCTCCACACTGGGGTGAATTTCACCCTAGAAGGATACTGTTAAAATATATGGGGAAAGGTGAGGGGCAGAATAGGGAGCTCAAACACAAAAAAAATGCTGCTGCTGGTGATCCCAATATTGAGACGGTGAATTTTTGCATGGCAAAAAATATATACACATGTTGAGCCACTGCACTTGTCTGCCTGATGTTTAGCCTTCCTGAAGTCTCAAAGGGCCATATAACTGCATGTCTTGGAAGATCCATTGCTGCCATTTGTGAAACCAATTATTATATATAACAATGCAACATGCGATGTTTGTAAGATGAGAATGTGTCCACCATAGCAATGGGAAAGATGGCCATAACAGGAACACTTAGCTCTTATGCAGCGATCTTCACGTGTAGCTCTCAAAGCACTTTTAAAAATGGGAGAAAGCAATATCCCCATTTTACAGATGGGTAAACAGATGCCCAGAGAGGCCGTGTGACTTGCTCAAATAAATTTGTTAGTCTCTAAGGTGCCACGAGTCCTCCTTTTCTTTTTACTCCTAGGGTGTGTCTAAACAAACATTTATTTAGTGGCAAGCCCAGGTGTAAAAATCAACCTCACACAAGCCTGCCATATATTGTCTCTGCAAAGCATGCTGCAGCACACTAATTGTTCCCTAGTGCGCTTTGAAATACCCTGCTTTGAAATGGGAGTAGATCAAAGCACGCTAGGGAACTGTTAGTGTGCGGCTGCAGGCTTCATGCAGACACTTAGAGCATAGCAGGTTAGTGTGGGGTAGATTTACACCCAGCTTGTCACAAACAAAATGTTCATGTAGACAAGCCCACGGTCTGAGTTAAAGGCTACACTGGTTAGGTTTCAGTGGGATCAAAGCAGCACTTTTCACTCAAAGAAAATGGGACATGTTTAGAATAAACAAAATAATTATGAATTCTGATTGGACCACACCATGGTGTGGTTTCTAATTTCCTCAGGGGCTTGGGGTTCTCCATTAGGCCTTTTAAGACAGTGCAAGATCTTGCTAAAGACAACTGCAGTGTAAGTAAACAGATTGTACATTATGGAAAACGTTCCCTGGCAAATCTGAGACGCTGAAAGAAATCATGCCTGATATTTTCAAAGATGCCTAAATTATACGGACCAGGCAATTTTCATTAATGGAAAATGGGTGTCCAAAACATTAAGTGTATAATCTCACCAACTGCAAAAATGCCTTGACCTGTCAGGTCTGCTTACCTGCATCTGGCAATATCCTAGAACTAATCTGTAAGAAGAAGACTGAAGCTCCAATGGCACTTAGACACCAAGATGATAGGCACCTTATAAATAGCTAACGTAGACAGACAGCTATAAAGACAACTAATTGATTGCAAAATGCTATACTTTAAACAAAGAATTCCTTCCTGACCCCAGGGAGCAAACAGCTTGTGCCTTTAAGCATAAGATCTGATTGCCCTGTCTAAAAAAAGTTAGTTACAATATCTATTTATTCATAAGAAGCAAAAAAATATTTATGGATAGAGTGGATGATACCCATAAAGTGACAATTAGATGATAATTGAAGGGTATCAGTCCTAGGGTCACTACCTCTTTTCAGAAGGTCTAGAGGTCAGCTTGAATCTACATGCAATTGCCTTTGTCTCACCCTGAGCTCCAAATTCATTTGCATTCTGGATATAGTAGTGACACATATGCTGCTCAATATGGGCAGTTCCACCTATTTTTAAGAAGTCAGCCCTTCTGCTCTTGTGCAACTGAAAGGATCACCAAGGATGTGTCATTTCCTTAATAAGCAAAAATGGGGCTGACCGGTGACAATGGGAAATTCCAAGTCTGGGTCACCAATTCAGCTCCAAACTCTCTATAGCAAAGAATGACTCACATTTCTCTCAACTAGCCCCTTTAGCAGGCAGTCAAAAAACTGCGTGGCTCAGGACAGCCAGCCCTGCCTGGTCAGTGGGAGGGTCACCAGCTCAGAAAGGAGGAGGAGGGCAAAAGCCGTAAAAAAAAAAAAAAAAATTGGATTTTTCTGTGTGTGTACATGACAGTGCCATCCATGCTCTAGGCCTTGTTTATGCAAAGTTGAAATGCTCAGGGTGGTGGAGTAGAGATGACAGGCTCTGTCCTCAAACTATAGGACCACAGAGCTATGTATGAAAAGCCAGATTGTTAGGAATTTGCTACTGAAATTGACAAGGAACTGTAGGCTTTGTCCCATATCAGTTGTACATTGCAAACACACACCCCGCAACTGGATTTATAGTTCAACATTTTACCAATTGCCAAGAGTCATTAGAAGTTCATAAACAGTTGCGAACTGTATGCATCTTTCAGATTGTATTGCTTTGAACTCTCTCCATTCCAAAACATCCTTCCATTCCAAGTTAAACTAAACTCTTATTTTAATCAATTCAGATTAAATGCATGAATTTATTACATTAACTATATTACATTGGTAACCCATTAAAAACAGGTTTAGCCAAACAGAAAACCAAATATATGCTACATGAGTACTTAATTTAGCAACAATTTTGACTGTGAATATAAATAAGAGTGTTTAGATTATAAACAGAAGAGGTTGCAAAACCATGAAGACACATTAAAGTTATTACAAAAGATTAAAGTTTAGGAGCATTCAAAAGCGGTTTCACAACTAGGGTGATTAGAATAGTTATGTCAGCCAAAGAACTATGGCCTAGAATTTGCCCTAAATGACTCTGGTGTAATCCAGAGCTACTGCATTGAAGTTACTCCACCAGTGTAATTAAGAGCAGAATCTGGCCCAGTTAGCTTTATATATCAGTGTGGTAAAGCAGTGAGTTCGATAAGGGTTAAATCGGAATGAAGCTAGGTCAACTGTTAATGGGAACACACAAAGAGCCTGATTCTCCTCTTACTTACACCAGTGTAACTCCATTGACTTTAGCAGAGTTATTCCTGATTTCCACCAAAGTAAGTGGAAAATTGGGCCTAAAATCTTTACCCTGTTACAAACTATCAAGGTGCTTTGAAATAAACATGAAAAATAAACTAGGTAACCAACAATTAAAATAAAATATCTGAGCCAGACAATTCCTTAATTATCTCTGTGTGTGTGTGTGTATGGTGCATATATATATATACACATACACATACACACACACACAGAGTCAACTTTCACCACAAAAAGGACTTGCAGGTGTATTGCATTACAACAAAGTTAATGCCAAATGTAGGAGGTCACCAGACATGAGTTACAAAACAGGTTATTTCGGTGTTAGGTTGCACAGATGTGGAAGGTGTTGTGGATCAGTAGAAATACCCTTCCTATGCCTGCTAAGGCTACCTCCCCCTCATCTCCCCATGGCACATGTCTTTGGTAATGCTGATAGTTACTCCTGGAATGTTAATCAACTCCCCCCTTCTCTCTATCCCGCCTCAAAAATCAGACCAAAAGGGAAAGATTTTTGCTACAACCAAATCCAAATTCCACATACACACATATCTGGGCCAACTTCTTCCTTCGCCCTCTATCAGGGACAAAACTCTCATTGACGTCAATAGAAGAAGAATCGGGACATCTACTCGATAAAATTTCACACAAGACTATGTAGAGAGGCGCTGAGAAAGTGACCGGGGACATATAAATCCCTTTTATTGATCCACCCCAGCATATCTGATCAAGACCTTCGTGCCTTTTAGTTTCAATATTAAACTGCTGACAGATTTTGAATGGCAGAGAGACGGCGGGGGGGAGGGTCCGAGAGGAGAACTCCCAAAAAAATAGTGTAAATCAGGAATCGGTCCACTGAAATCAGAAAGTGACACGGGGGCAAAACTGAGGAGAGGAGAATCAAGCCCAAAAACGTAACCCGTGGCCCCGTAGCTCTTAAACAACTGCAGAGGCATTCTATCGACACAGTAGGACTGAAAAATTATTTGGAGGGGGAGCCGAGGGGGATATCTTTAAAAGGAAAGACACTGTTCAAAATCAAGTTGTCCCATTTTCTCCTTCAGCCACAGGGGGCGGAAAGGGCGAAAGGGTGAAATCCTGCCACAGATGGAACAGATCCCATCCGGGGGCTTAAATCTGCTATGGTCCGGGGTCTGCCAACTTGTGACGATTTCAACCAGATATAGACAGCGGGGCAGACATCCCGCAAAGAGCCCCCGCTCCCTCCCCTGGATTGCGGAATGTTAAAGAAGAGCCGCACATTGCGTGGCTCAGCTGGACACTGAGCTGCCCCGGAACAAACGGAGAAACTTAACGAAAGCGCTTTAAATATTTAATCCAAGTCCGAGGGAGACACGGCAGCGCTGGCTGCCTCCTTCCCCCGGAGCTCGGGACATGCCCCGCTGGGGCTCAGGACATGCCCCGCTGGGGCTCCTCCTCCTCCCCCCAAACGGCTGGCGGGCCGGGGGGGAGGGTGGGGGATGGCTCAGTCTTTACCTCCCCTTCCAGTTGCACAGGTCGCTGGAGTACTGCCCGGCGGCCCCCCGGCAGAGCAGCGCCAGCGCCAGCAGCAGCGGCAGCAGCCCGGGCGCTGGAGCGCTCAGCATGGTCCCTCGCAGCAGCCCCTCTGCTCTGGTACGAACCCCAGCGAGACACGGCGCGATGCAATGGGAGGGGTGGAGGGGAGGAATCCGCGGCGCGCAAGGAGGCTTCCCTACATGGTGGGGCCAGAGGGGGGGATTGCACGGACAGCCTGCCCCTGGGAAAGGAAGCGCAGATGCCGGCAGAGTTGCTACCCCGTGCCCATCCCGGCGCGCTGCTCCTCGCTCAGCCGCTCGGCTCCACTCTGAAGTTTCCTTCCCCCAGCTCTCCAGACTCCCAGCTGAGGGGCGGGGAGCTGCCTTGCCTCCCGGAGCCACCCACAAAACTCGGCTCCTCCCGAACGGGGGCCTGCAGTCAAGAGCTAGCAAAACCCGGCACCGGATTGCTTCCCTTTCGCACTCCTGGCACAACTCGAAGCCTTGCCGCACATGAACTGGTCTAGTCGTCATTGTGTGGTGTGCCCCCTACCGCGCTACAGGTTTAATCCCTTCCCCTAGCAGGACACATGCCCTCCTTCAGTATCACACTCGCCCTCCTGTTGAAAAACCACAGGACAAAGAGCAGCCACTTCAAAGGTACAGTAAAGTAATACAAAAAATGTAAAGCATCGCCTTCAGAGCACTCCCTACTTCTGCCCCTGCTGTTCTCTTCTCTCATCTCCACTGGCACCCACCAGCATAAGCCTCATTACCCCTTTTTATGTTTGGTCCATTCCCATTTCTGTCCTTGCTTTCATATTACCCATTCCCCCACACCTGGCATCACCACCCCATTAATAGGAGCCTTTACTCTACTTAAATCCTTATGCCACATATATCAACTGGTATTCAATGCTTGAAGTGGTCTGAAAAAAGTGGGGGTCTCATTCATAATCTGGGAGCAGCAGCTGTGGTAAAACAGCACTTAGCATGCACCCCTCAGCTAACCAGCTTGATTTAAACAAAAGCATTGGTGTTGGGTCTGCACCCCCTTGCCCTGCCCCTTCCCTCCTCTCTTTAAAAACTGGTGGTATTTAGAACCCTTTCTAATAGATACCCAGTTGATATTTGGCAAGTGACTGAGAAAGAAGCCAGCAGCAGGGAAATACATTCAAGACTTTGAACAGGGTGACAAGAGAAGAACCAGGCCTGAGAAAAAAATGACCAAGACAAGAGGAGAAATGAATGCAAATGGTTGGGGGGGAGAAACCTGGGTCTAGCAGCAGTGGGGTGCACAGCCATACAAACCACTCTTTCATTCTTGAGGCACTGCATTTCTCTTGAATGAAATAGCAGTGGAGTGGCAGAATTATAAGGTACTTCTATAGATAGGAAAGGGATTAAAATATTTCCAGATCATTGAGCTTCTTGGTGTACTGTGTCCTTATATTATCAGTCACACAGATTTTGTTAATGGGATAAGCATTAAACATTCAAATTTTATTTGCAACATAGTATACCATTATTGCTATTGCTTTATAGGGCCCCTGTGTAAGGGGACATCATCCACAAACCAATATATTATAGTTTTGAGGTGGTGCTTCCATTCTGCCTGTGTATGAAAGGTAGAATCTTTAACAGGGCATTCCCTTCCATTTCCATTCCATGTAGTTTTTGTTTAGTAAATTAGGGGTATTTATTCTTGATTATAAAGTATTATAATTATTGTATAATTATTGTAAGTACATCAAATGTAATTTACATGCAGGGACAACATCGAGCAATGTAATAAAACATGCCATAATGCAATATTCTTTCTTCTACTGAGCATGTGCAGGTTTCAGAGTAGCAGCCATGTTAGTCTGTATTCGCAAAAAGAAAAGGAGTACTTGTGGCACCTTAGAGACTAACAAATTTATTTGAGCGTAAGCTTTCGTGAGCTACAGCTCCAGCTCCAGCTCACTTCATCGGAGCATGTGCAGTAACACAAACTTTAAAGTTCAGAACCTCAGTTCTTTCTTTCTAAGAAGTTTTTGTTTGTGAGAACATTTTGATTGCAAATACTGCTGGAAAGCATACAAAAACAACATTGTATTCTTTTAGTCTTAAATTTGTCCCTCTGTGTACCTCCTTACATAGTCGCATCTCTATAATGCATGAATGCCTTTGTAATACATTCATTTCAACCCAGTGAGTTGAGGAAAAAAGAAATAAGATCAGGTAGCCTGTCACATAAGAACCTGGAGTAATGAGTGCTATTTTGAAAATGACCATTAGCTCTGGCTTTCTGTCTTTGCTTACTTCAAAAATTCCAGTGGCAATTAGTTCTACAGACCCAATCACACAATAAAGACATGGAGGCCGAAAGCCACTTCTAAGCTCCATGTCTCTATGGTGTTTGTGTTGTCCCCTATTACCAACTTCACCTCCACCAGACCAAAGCACTACTGAGTGCTGATGGACATAAAAATGGGCAAACCAAGGATCCCCTATTGCAAGCCATGCCTAAGTTAAGATTTTCTCAGTTCAAAAGTGACTGTCAGTACTAGATATAGAAATTCTGTAACAAAGTGGGATGCTTGGTGTGTTCATTTGCATATCAATACCCAGAATGCTCTTCCGGCTACTCACAGCTAGTCCATAATAGTGCTGTTGGCTGAGATCTGGGAACACACTCAATGGGTGAGGCAGTTTTTGGATGCTCTGAGCTTTTTTGTTTGAGCTGTGAAAAGCAAATATCGTTTCAAGAGAAAACATTCTGAACACTAATTTTTGCACTTATTATTCAGAAACAGCAAAAAAAAATTCCCAGGGGATATTTTTGTATAAATAAGATACATGATACAATATAATAATGAGCTACAGATATAAAATAATTCCTATGCACAGCATACCAAGTTTTCAGCAGGAGCCATTTTATTTTTGGGACTGATTCATAAAACCCTGAAAACAGAAGTTAATAAGTGACATTTCTGTAATACAGAACCATAGTCTCCAGTACGGCATATTACTCCATGCAGTCAGACACTTGAGCCGATATAAACTCTATTGCCTTCCACTGGAGGTCCATGTATGCAGAGCAAGTAGAAGGACTGAGGCCTAGTTACTGACTAAATGCTACTACATTTTCATTTACATGAACTTGCTTCAATGTTCACAGTTATGTGTCCATGCCAAAAAAGGATTATATTTTTAAAAGATTCAGAGAATATGAAGCTGTAGAAAGGGGGATTCTCTGGGAGGAAGATAAGCAATTTGTTTCAATACTAAAAAAAAATACTAAAAAAATCCACTGATTATTGGTGATGCGCTCACACTCAGATCTGGATTTCAACTTTCTCCAAAGGATGTCTGTGTACTAGCAGATAGAAACCATAATAAGGGCACATTCAGATCCAGGATTTTGGTTTAAGTGCGTCTCAATTGAACATACAAAACTGGTATAAACAGCATGACAGAGTGAATGCATTGAAAAGCCTAATTCAACATTGTTATTCTGAAGGAAATACCTATGTAGGAAAATCCTTGAGAGCCATGCTACTGATTACATAACCAATGGGCTCCTTGGGGCATGTGACCATGTGTTTCGCAACCCCCACAACCAGATCTTGCTCTGAGATTAAAATGAATCAGCAGACAAGGCATGCTATTCTCATTGGAGGAGGTAAATTCGGCCTCCCCCTTGCAGGGGGACCCTTGTGCTAACCTGCAAGATCCTCTCTCGCCCCTGGTGGATGATCTTCAGACCTACATTGGTGTGACAGAGGAGGAGACCTGAAGGGATGACATAAAGGGGGCATATTTTTCAAGGAAAGAGGAAAGAACATTTTACGGAGGGTCAAGGCCAGCACATAATGGCATGGAGAGAAAGCAAGAGAGGAAGATAACATAAGAAGAAGAAATGAGATAAAAGCTAGAAGGAGGACAGAGGATAGAAACAAAAGGAAATAAATATTAAGCAAGTAGGACTTGGAGAGGATACATACAGTGCACCAATGGGCAGACACTGAGATGCCAAGGGTTGTCTGTCCTTAAGAGTGAGATTTATAGCCCCAAAGAGTGAAATTCAAGGCCAAAGAGTGAGACTTTCCAGATGGTGTGTTAGGTCATAGCTTAAGACAGGGACTCTCATCTTTGGACCTTGGCAACATCCAGTAGTCCGGAGTTTTAATCCAACCAGAATTTAACAGCTTGTTTTGAAATGAAACACTTAAATGTCCTAATTCATACTAAAGTCTAGGGCATGTGAGAATTATATATGCAATGCAAACCAGTGGATTTTAATCAAAACAATTATTTGCTGGTTGGAACAAAAACCTGGATGATTGAAGATCCCTGAGAACATGAACTTGTCCAATGTGGTTTAAATTTGGAACTGTATTTGCAGAACCTGAAAACTTTCAATCAAGTCCTGCTTGTTTTTTGAGCAAACTCCTATTTTTTTGACCTTCAAGTATTCACCTCAACCCCTGCACAGCGTCCTCTTGCAAGCATATAGAATGCTGGTCTGTAGCTCCATGGTTACCACAGAGCCAGACAGCACATAAGCGTGGAAAGCAGCTTTCCAGGCTCTAAGCCCTGTACCTCAGGCCTCAGATCTATTGTTGTCTGTTGTAGTGCCTGAGTAAAAATATTTTAAATCTATATATATTTACTCAAAACTAGGGAGATAAGCTTAGGAATGTATGTGAGAGAGTGAGATAGCATGCTAATGAGTAACTCTCACACCCAGTGAATGAGACTTGACATGTCCGAAGACAGGAGAGAGTCTGAGAATAATGGAGTAGGTGGGAAGTTCAGTGTTTGAACTGAGGGATTTGGGGCAGAGCATGTTCTTGCCTAGGAAAGAGTTAATCTGAGTGATGGGAATGAACTCAGCCAGAATCACATCTCTTGGATTACTTTTATCTGTCCATGTCTATTAGAAGATCCCATCACCGCGGAACTGAGTAAAGATCTGGTCACTCCTAAGCCATCACTGCTCATGGCTGACTTTTACCTTGGCTCAAAGGTGTTTTTTAGAGCAAACTTTTTGCCTTTGGAAGTACCAGCCTGCAGCAGATGACAGGCCTTGTATTTAAAAAAAACAAAACAAAAAAAATAACCAAACAAAAAAACCCCAAACTTTCCCAGGGGAGGATATCTCGACTGAGCGTCTGAGTTTATACTGAACTCCAGTTACAGGCATCACGATTTTGGTGCAAGGCAGTCAGTTCGGACTCTGCTGTTTAACAAGACTAAGATGGTATTCACTAACTGTTGAGGCCAAAGGAGAAACTGCTTTGAGCTGTGCTGCCTTGTCCCCAGAACACACAGGCAGCATTCTTAGATAAACAAACAACTACCCACTGAACTGGCAGCTCATGCTACAAGCACAATTGAACTTCCGTCTCTGGATGTTTGAGTTAGGATTATAATCAGCTACCTCTAGAATCAACGGATTTTGCTGGGGACACAAGAGTGAGGCTTGATTTTTAAAATCCAATTCTCCAACAAACAGGAACCCCCTGAAATTTCAATGTTTGGCCAAGCAAGTTATGACAGGTAACACACCAAAAACAATGGAGACACCCAGACTTGGGATGTAATAAAACCAGATGCATCTTAAAACATATATCAGCTACCAAACATACAAGCCAAATGTGAAGAGTTGCACTACATCTGAGTGAAATAAAATCAGTTTACTCTGAATTTATAATGCCAGACAAGACAAACCATTTGTTGTTTATAGAGAGAAATATCCTTTATCATCTGCCTATCTAGATACTGGCATTTATACGACCTATTACCACCATTTCCATAGTATTTGAACAGCTCACAATCATAGTCATCTCAATGGATCAGTAACTGGTTAAAAGAAAGGTAACAAAAAGGGAGGAATGCAAAGTGGTAAATAGCAGGCTCCCCCAAGGATCTGTATTGGCACCTTTGCTGTTTAACATATTCATAAGTGATCTGGAAAAGGGGGTAAAGGGTGGGTGGCAATGTTTGCAGACAATACAAAGTTATTCAACATGGTAAGTCCAAAGCTGACTTCAAAGAGTTACAAAAGGATCTCACAAAACTGGGTGACTGGGCAACAAAATGACAGATGAAATTCAATGTTTATAAGTGCAAAATAATCCACATTAGAAAAAATAATATCAACTATACATACAAAATGATAGGGTCTAAATTAGCTGTTACCACTCAAGAAAAAGATCTTGGCATCATTGTGAATAGTTTTTTGAACACATCTGCTCAATGTGCAGCAACTGTCACGAAAGCAAACAGAATGTTAGGAACCATTAGGAAAGGGATAGAAAATAAAACAGAAAATATCATAATGATGCTATATAAATCCATGTACATCCATACATTGAATGCTGTATTCATACCAGCTCAAAAAAATTATATTAGAACTGGAAAAGGTACAGAGAAGGATAAGAAAAATGATTAGGGATATGGAAAAACTTCCATACGAGAAGAAATTAAATAGACTGGGACTGTTCATCTTAGAAGAGAGACACAAAATGTAGAACCTGTTGCCATGGGATGTTTTAATGGCCAAAAACATAACTGGATAAAAAAAATGGCTAAATTCATGAAGGATATTGACTATTAGCCAAGATGGTCAGGGATGCAACCCTGTACTCTGGTTGTCCCTAAACTTCTGGCTGCCAAAAGCTGGGACTGGATGAGAGGATGGATCACTCTATAATTGCCCTGTTCGGTTACTTTCCTCTGAAGCATCTGGCACCAGCCACTGTCAGAAGACACATACTGGGCTAGATGGACTATTGGTTTGTATGGCCATTCTTATGATATTATCCCCATTTTACACATGGAGAGCTGTGGCACAGAGAGGTTTCGTTTCTTGGCCTAGGTGATAACAGAAGTCTGTGGAGGAGAAGGGAATTGAAACCAGATCTCCCTAGTCTCATTTTAGGGCCCTAACCACTGGACCATCCATCCTTCCAGACCTCAGAGAGTGGCCTCCATCACTATGGTATGGGAGTGAAGGGAAAGTGATAATTAAAAAAGTGATTAAAATGGCAACATGGGACAAACTCTATATCCAGCCAAATCTGAGAAGCCAGGCTTGGGGTCATGAAACCCTACTGTTCTGCTCCCCTGTTCCCCTCACACATTAGGCTGCTGAGCTGCTCTGCAGCATCAGAGGTACAGGCGAGCACAAAACTTGCATTCCCCAATCACACACAGCATTAAGGAACAGGAAAGATAGTGGTGATTGGACCTATATACTCACAGTTGATTGCAGCTTCTACTGAATGGATCAAAAAAGTGACCCAAAGTTCAAAGGATGGGTGAAAAACCTAGAGCACCTCCCCTCCCACACAATGACACTGCCACAGGGAACTGTGGACCCAGGCAGAAGACTTGGTGCCTAAGCCTCCAGGGATTGCACGAATGAAACCATGCTCAGATGTCTGGGACTTTGTACCATTAAAGCAGAAAAGGGATTTTTGAGAACAGATCTCAGTATATTCTTATTTGGGGAGTAGTTCTATGCATTTCATCCATGACTTTTAGTGTTTCCTTTCATTTCACAATAACCTAGGTCTTTAATACATTTGCCAAAAAGTTCTCAGAAACACAGCTTTCAGGAAAAATTCTATTTAATCTGAAACTTCTGAAGAGGAACACTTGTTTATTTCTACCATCTAAAACATTAATTTCCTGTTTTAGAAAACTTGATGTATGCCACTGGTAAAGCTGATATTTATCTGCATGTATATCCTCTTGGCTGGCTTAC